>NC_080088.1:56809731-57111874 GCF_950005125.1 Chionomys nivalis | reverse complement strand
GAGAGAGAGAGAGAGAGAGAGAGAGAGAGAGAGAGAGAGAGAGAGAGAGAGAGAGAGAGAGAGAGAGAGGAGGAGGAGGAGGAGGAGGAGGAGGAGGAGGAGGAGCGAGGGAGGGGGAGGAGAAAGAAGATGATCGCAGATGAGAGAGAAGTCTAGCTTTCCTTTAAGACTTTTGCTAGAGAAGTTTAAGAATTAAGTAAATTGCTACAGTGCCTCGTCAATGTGTGCTTCGGTTTTCACTTTACAGAAAGTAACAGAATGGCCTTACACTGATACAGAAATTAAGCCATTCTTGAAACAAGAATTCCCATGGTACACTAGAAGAAAATCAGAGTCTCTACAGAAATTCCTCTATTTTATACTGAATTGTTGTTTTTCAGAAGGAAAGAGATCAGAGCAGATGTTTCTTGGGTTTTTCCTCTTGGAAAATGTTGTGTACTCTTTTTTTGTTGTTGTTCTTGTTTTTTGAGACAGCATTTATCCGTGTAACTGCCCCAGGTGTTCTGGAACTCTCTCTGTAGATCAGGCTGGCCTGAATTCATAGAGATCTGCCTGTCTTTGCCTCCCGAGTGCTGGATTTAAAGGCGTGCGCCACCACTGCCCAGCTTGCATTATTCTTTCTGCCTACTTTTTTCTGCAAACACATAAGGTGTGCAGATATCCGTTTCCTGCTATAAAAAGAAAAGTTATGGCATTTTTATAAGCCTTATAAAATTATGTTTATCGGTGTGAAAAACTAATTAAAATCATTACTGATTTGCAGCACCCCCTCCCAAACCCAGCAACCGTAGCAACAACATAAAAGCAGCAACTGGAAAGAACATTTTGAATTTGTTAGGAGACTCTAGTCCTTTGCCCATAAACATCTGTGGTAAAAGAACCAGAACCTCTTATAAATTCTACAAGCTAAGTGTCTTCAGAACAGGTGTCTTTCTTCTTACTCCTTATCTCTTTGCTGAAGTCCGAAAGGACCACCTATTGGGAGCTGTAAACCCAAAGGTTGTTTGATGTCTTGCTGGGGAGATTGTGGTGTTCTGGCTTTCCAGAGGGTTGGGATGGTTCTCACGGGGTTCTGGGACTCTGTAAAAAAACATGAGGCCTCCTCCTAACACTCTTTACAGCTAATGAACATGGTGATGCTATAAGCTATAAGGGAAGGGAGGTGGTTTTCCTTAGAACTCTAGAAATTCAACGTTTACTTTTATTTCATAATTTCCGAGTTTGAAGACTTTTTTCCTATTAATCTTATCAGGTAAATAGTTAATAAGGTAATTATTAGCATCTCTGAATCGAAGCCTGGGTTTGGAAGAAGAAACTGAAGCAGTTATCTGGAGATAAGGTACTACTGTCTCTGTGACTGGAACCTGGACAAGGCTCAGGGGAGAGAATGAACTTTTCTCTCTGTTACAGTTGGTTAGACTTTCGTTTCTCTTGTTTGTTGAACCACTGCAGTTTCTCCTCTGCAGAACTCTTACGCTCGCTGGCAGACTAGAAGCAAATTAAACCGAGCAGGCATCCACAGCTCAAACGACGACGACATGGAGCTTTGAAGGTAGAAGTAGCACGGTGTCGGCCATGGGTCATCAGGACACAGCCGGACAATGTGGACCACTTTCTTCAAACTACGAGTCTTCTGCTGTCTGTTTGCAGTGCTAATGGTGGTGGCGTTGGTCGTCAATGTCACTCAGGTGGAGGTGAGTGCTTAGATCGGAGGCCATTTGCAGTTTTCCATTGCTGTGGTATTTGATCATCTCTAGCATCCCTCTGCTGTGACGGTCACTGAGGACACAGGCGTGAAGACAGGATGCCTCGCCTGTGGAGCTCGGGTCTGAGTGTGTGGGAGAAAATACAGAGAATATTTATTTGTGATGCTTAGACTAGATAGAGTGTGTCATATTCTGAAGCTTTTTGTTTTATTTACAAAGAAAGGAGGTTCATTTAATGCATGAATATTACAAAGTTTTAGGTTGGGAGATTTATTTATTTTAGACAGAGTCTTACTATGTAGCCCTAGTTGACCTCAAGCTCAGAGATCTGTCTTTCTCTGTCTCTTTGGTTTTTCAAGACAGGGTTTCTCTGTGTTGTAGCTCAGGCTGCCCTGAAATTTGTTTCCTGAGACCAGGCTGGCCTTGAACTCACAGAGATCCTCCTGCCTCCTGGGACTAAAGGCGTGCACCACCACCACCCTGCCTCCTCTCTTGAGTGCTAGAATTAAAGCATGTACCAGCACACTGGGCTTGGATTTGGGAGTTTTACTTAGAATTCACTGACTGAAATATTTGTAATTCAAAAATCTTGAAGTCAGATGTGTGCCTAAACCTGAATGAACACACCAAAATTTAAGTTTGGACTTTGGAGTATTTCAGATTCTGGTGTCTGGATTACTACCGTATTAGGTTTCCATGGTTTATTTTATGTTATTATTATTCCTTAGATGGCTGTTTGTTTCCTAAGGAGAGACAGAAACGTGGTTCTGAGTGAGAGGGGAGGTGCGTAAACTGGGAGGAGCAGGGTGGAGGGGAAACTGTCTCAGAATATATTGCATACAAAATTTTAAACAGATTTTAAAATCTGTTTTTAGTAAAAGAAAAAAAAAGAATGTTACGTACAATCAGAAGTATTCATCATAGTTGGGGGCTGGAGAAGTGGCTCAGAGGTTAAGAGCATTGGCTGCTTTTCCAAAGGTCCTGAGTTCAATTCCCAGCATCCACTTGGTGGCTCACAACCATCTGTAATGAGACCTGGTGCCCTCTTCTGGCCTTCAGGCAGAACACTGTATACCTAAGAATAAATAAATCTTTTAATTGAAGAATGTAGTAATGATGACTGGCAGTGCTTGTGAAAGTGCTGAAAAGAAAAGGAAGGAAGCTGGAGATCTCCCCTCCCCCACTTAGCCACAGCTAAAGGCTGCCTTTACTAGCTGTAGGCAGTACCCATCTGATCAGCTTGACCCCATTAACTCCGGTGTTTGCATCCCATATGGTAAAACCATAGCTCCTAATATCTAGACTACAGAAACTGCTTTAACCAGCATTGCAGCTGACACTGGGGTGGTGTTGGTGGGGGCATCAGAGCAAAAGCCAAATCATCAGCAGCTCTTCTCTTTCCATGGGGACCAAGGAGAGTGGCTACTTCAAGACTACTTTAGAGTAAGGAAGGTGGAGCTTCCTGCAGGAGGGGATCACACAGCCTGGCCACAGGCTGAAGGACAGTTGCAGGGGAGGAATTGATGAATCTGCCTTATTTTTTAAAAATTACACTATTTGACCAATAGCTTATGCATATTTCTAGCTAACTTGTACATCTTAAGTTAACCCATTTCTACTAATCTGTGAATCACCATAAGTCTGTGTCCTGCTGGTGAGGTTCTGACTGGCATCTGATGTCTTTCTCTTTTGGCAACTACATAGCATCTCCTAGACTCTACCTACTCTTTCTCTATATCTCTGTTCAGATTTCCCGCCTGGCTTTGCTCTGATAAGCCATTGGCCAAAACAACTTGTGTCTATGCTACTGGGGTTATGTTTAGAAAGTGGTCTCCTGTGCCAATGTGTACAAATGTACTTTCCACTTTCTCTCTATGAGGTTCAGTGTAGTTGGTTTTATGTTGAGGTCTTTGATCCATTTGGACTTGAGTTTTGTGCATGGTGATAGATATGGGTCTATTTTCGTTCTTCTACATGTTGATATCCACTTATGCCAGCACCATTTGCTTTCTTCTTTCCATGTTATATTTTTTGCTGCTTTGTCAAAAATCAGGTGTTCTAAGGTGTATGGATTGATAACTGTATCTTTGATTTGTTTCCATTGGTTCTCCTGTCTGTTTTTTTTTTTTCTTTCTCTCTTTTTGTTTCTCTGGGATTGTGGTTTGTAGGCTGGTTTTCTTTGCTTTATGTTTTAAAACACCCAAGAATGAGTACATATAATAATTGTCTTTCTGTGTCTGGGATACCTTACTCAGAATAATGATTTTTAGCTTCATCCATGTCTGTTTTTATGCCACTACCAGGCTGTTTTCAGTACTGCAGCTCTGTAGTAGAGTTTGAAATCAGGGATTGTGATTCCTTCAGAAGTTCCTTTATTGTACAGGATTGTTTTGGCTATCTTGGGTTTTTTGCTTTTCCAAATGAAGTTGAGTACTGTTCTTTCAAGGTCTTTGAAGAATTTTGCTGGGATTTTGATGAGCATTGCATTGAATCTGTAGATTGCTTTTGGTAAAATTGCTATTTTTACTATGTTAATTCTACATACCAAAGAGCATGGGAGATTTTTCCATTTTCTGGTGTCTTCTTCAATTTCTTTCTTCCAAGATTTAAAGTTCTTGTCATACAGGCCTTCCACTTGTTTGGAGTTACTCTGAGATATTTTATGTTATTTGTGGCTATTGTGAAGGGTGCTAAAGTTATTTTTTAGGTCATTTTTTCTGCTTCATCTATATTGTATTGGGGTGTTCAAGTCTTGCTGTTGTAGAGTCACTAGTTTTTGTTGGTGTCCTGTTGCTCTTTGTGGTGTTGAGTGTGTTCTTTCTTACCTTGTCTACCCATCTTTTCCTCCTATTGGGGCTGTGTCTCTGGTGATCAATTTTCCAGGTGCCAGTGGAGCCAAGGCTCAAATGGCTGCTTGTTGTGGTGCAGTCAGGGCCACGGATCCAGTCACCTCGGAGGTGACTAGGTGTTCCTGGAGGTCGCTTGGCACTTCCGGGGGTCTCTCTGCAATCTCAAAGGTCACTGGGCTCTGTTCCCTTGGAGGTTGCATATCCACCTAGGTATTGTGATAACATAACACAGAACTTGTGATACATCTTGATTATTTTAAATCTCTCTCTCTCTCTCTGTGTAGTGTGAATGCTGCTTGCCACAGATTGCATATTGATATCATAAGACAACATGGGATTTTGGTCCTCACTCTACTTTGTTTGAAGCAGGGTCTCTTTGTTGTTCTTCACTAGGTACACCAGGCTAGCTGGCCTGTGGTCTTCCCAGGAGCCTCTTGTCTCACCTCCCATCTCACCGTAGGAGTGCTGGGGTATCAGGTGCTTGCTATTGCATCTGGCTTTGCATGGGTTCTGGGGGTTCCATTTTAGGTCCTCAATTTTGTGTGGCAAGAGCCGTCTCCCCGGCCCCAGGGAACATATCAGTGTACATGTCAGTGGGACTAAGCACAGTCACTTGTGCAACTACTCCACTGTCTCTGGAACTTCATTTTTGTTTACTAAAATTCTGGATCTGTTAAATAATTACCCTCCTCTCCCTCAGCTTCTGTCTTCTAATTATCAGTTTCCTGTCTCTATGAATTTTGTGAGTCTAGATGCTGCACATGATAGGATCATATTTTTGTGACTCACTTATTTCTATTAGTGTAAGGTTTTCAAGATTCACCTATATTGTAGTATGAATCACATTTTTTATTTCTGGATTGGATCTCATTCTACAGTCCAACCTATCATGGCACTCACTATACACCCAACGAGGCTTCAGGCTCTTGGCAATCCTTATTCCTCAGGTTCCCAAATGCTGGGATTACGCCTGTGAAACACCGTTAACCTTTGCTTCTTAGTTGAAATGTTTAGACTCCTTATATTTAATGTATTTATTGAGAGGATCACGGTTACACCATTTTGTTATTTATATTCATCTTATTCCCTTCCCTTTTTCTGCTTTGTTTCACATCAAGAAATTATTTTCATCTCTTTTATATTTTTGGGGGGGCTTTCTAGTAATAAGTCTGTTATTTTTAGTAACTCTTTTAGGGCTTACAGTATATATGTTTAATATCACACTCTGTGGTCAAATGGTATTCTACCTCATGCACCTTGCTACAATCGATATTCATTTCTCCTGTGATTTTTGTGCTGTTAACATATACTTTACCTCTGCATATCACATACACCTCCTTTGTTTAAAACATGGTTTTCACATCATTAAAAATAATAAAAACCTGGTATCATGTATGCAGCACATGTATGTAGCTCATGAGTTTGCATTTTAGTAGCGTTGGGTCTTGTTTGCAGATCTGTATTTCAGTCTCAGAACAGTTTCTTTCTTTTGAACTGTCTTTGACATTTCTTGTGATGCAGGTTTGTTGGCGATAAATGTGTTCACCTTTGGTAGATTTGCAAAAAATATCCTATATAGTCCTTAAAAATATTTACTACAGCTTTGGCTTTAGCATAGTTTTAGGACTATAGAAAAATTACACTGAAAGTAGAGTTCTCAGATTGCGTTTCCTCATTCCAGTTTTCTATTACTAAAATATGACAGAAGTGGATTTTTTTTATTTTGTATTTTTATCTTCCCTGAACAGTCTCTCAACCACATCTGCTCTACAACATCAGCTTTGTGGCTCTGTTCGACTCCATTGCATAGCCCTGCCATAGTTTATGTAGCATGCAACTGATGAATTTTGTCTCTAAGGACAGTGTAGTAGTCAGGGTTCTCTAGAGGAACAGAAGTGATAGACAGAGTGGATACACATTATACATCACATATATGGTATATAATATATACATATGATGTATATGATATATAGTCCTCATTAGTTCACCCACATGGTGTATTTTCTTCCTGTTTCTATGGGAAATAAAGCTCACCTAGGTTCCCAAGGTGGCAAAGAAGAAGCAAAGCGCATATTTTTTTCTGACTGGGAGTCCCGTGCTCTTTATTGCTGATGCCACTTCCTTTATCAGAACTAGGGCATGTAACCATCGTGAGATGTCGGCAACCTCATTGCTCAGATGTTAAAGCTGAAACTCAGTGGCTTGGAAAGTTCTTGTTAATCTGGACTCTGCTTATATCTCCATCTTTCCTTATCTGGAACTTATAGTTCCTCTCCTCACATATTCTTTTTTATTTTTTTTTCTGTTTTGGTTTTTCGAGACAGGGTTTCTCTGGTTTTGGAGCCTGTCCTGGAACTAGCTCTTGTAGACCAGGCTGGTCTCAAACTCACAGAGATCCGCCTGCCTCTGCCTCCCGAGTGCTGGGATTAAAGGCGTGCGCCACCACCGCCCGGCTCCTCACATATTCTTAATGCTCTCTGTGGCCCTAGGGTCTTTGGACTGTTTATTCCTTTTCCCTGCCACTTTTGTCTGGTAACTTACGCTCTTCCTTCAGCCTGAACTTAAACATCCCTGTCTTGTGACTCAAGTTCGATTTTATGTGGTTCCATTGCCTCTGTTTTAGTTTGGATCTCAAATGGTTTCTAAAAACTCATTTTTTTGTTCAAGTCTTCATCCAAGGGCGTTAGTACTTCCTGCATGATTATACCTAGGGGATTCTGAACCTATCTACAAAGTGACCGGGTGATAGACTCATAGCATAATTTGCAATGGGGAGGTAGTGAGCCTGGTTGGAGATACTGGGTCAAGGGGAAAGCCAGTGAGACGTGTAGTAGACGTGAAGTAGCCTCGCTCTCCCCGTGGTGTGCCTACCACCGTGCTCCTCTGCTTTCCCACAAGTGAGCACTGAAACCGCTGAAAGTGTGAGCTGATTTTCTCAGGTATTTTCTCACAGTGACAGAAAGCTGACAAACACACCTCTGTTTTGCTTCCACGTCACCACTCAGGACTTACAAACTGTGTTGCCAGATGTGTCTGTCTCCTCATCTGTCTGCCCCGGTCATCTCCAAGGAACATAGGACATCACTCCTAATTTGTAAACCCAGGACCAGCTCCTGCTGAGTATATTCTGGCCTCTTGGAATAGGCAGGCATACTCCAGGTTCCTGGAACCTCAGCCACTTCTGCGGGTTTTACCAACAGCCTGTTTCACTCCTGCGTGGTTTCCCACTTAACATCTGCAGCCGCTGGGGTAAAAACAATTTTATGTATATCAGGAAGATATACTAAAAACAATTTTATGTATATCAGGAAGAGACTCTCCCAGCAGTGAATTGCTCGATCACGGCCTTGACATTGGCTTTATGTTGCTACAGCCTTCTTCCTGTACTTTGCAGTAAACCCTGGGCTTGCCCACGTGACTGGGAGGTGCTGGAGGACAAGAACTAGCTGTGCTCCCCACCAGGTCACCTCATGCCAGGTGGCATTCGAGTGTATGAGGAGCCAAACTAAATAACTAAGAACTGAATAACTGTCTTGGCAGCTGATAACGTTTTAAGACTCAACGACTTGCTTTGTTCCCAGCCAAAAGCTTGCTGCTCAGAGGAAAATGGCACTGTCACTGGGGAAGTCTTTTTTTTTTCTTGTGGTTTTATTTTTTTAAAAAATTCGTCTCTTACACATTATATCTCAACTGAAGTTTCCCCTCCCTCCACTCCTTTCAGTTCCTTCCCCCAGTTCCCTTCCTGCCCTCTCCCCCAGTTTCTTTTTTTCATATTTAACTTTATTTTATGTGTATTTGGTATGAAGGTGCCAGATACCCTGGAACTGGAGTTATAGACAGTTGTGAGCTGCCATGTGGGTGCTTGGGATTGAACCCAGGTCCTCTGGGAGAGCAGCCAGTGATCTTGACCGCTGAGCCATCTCTCCAGCCCCTCCCCAGTTTCATTCCTCCTATGTTTCCCTTCAAAAAAAGGAGTAGGCCTCCCAGAGATATCACTGAACATGGCATAACAAGTTACAGTTAGACTAGGAACAAACCCTCATCATGGGTAGACAAGAATAACCCAGTAAAAGGAAAAGGGTCCCAAGAGCAGGCAAAAGAGTCAGAGACACCCCCACTTCCCACTCTTAGGAGTCCTGCAAGAACACCCAGCTACATAACCATAACTTATATGCAGAGCCTTATCAGGTCTGTGATTGTCACTTCAGTCTGTGGGCCCCCGTGGGCCCTGCTTAGTTGATTCTGTGGGCTTTGTTATTGTGGTATCCTTGTTCCCTTTGGCTACTACAATTCTTTCTCCCTGTCTTTTGTGGGATTCCCCTGGCTCTCCCTAGTGTTTGGTTATGGGTCTCTGCATCTGCTCTCATCATTTGCTGGATAATGCCTCTCTGATGATCTCTGAGTATAGCAGAATGTCATTAGGAATCATCTCATTGGTTTTTTTTTCCAGTCATGTTTGATTCTATCCTGGGTGTCTGGGCTGTCCAAACTCTGGTGTCTGGCCATCCAGGCCATGTTGGGCATTGGCTCCCTCTTGTGTGAATCTCAAGTTGGACCAGTTATTGGTTGACTGCTCCCACAAGTTCTGTGCCAACTTCCCCCCAGCACATCTTGCCGGCAGGACAGACTGTAGGTTGAAGGTTTTGTGGATGGGTTGAAGTCCCAGTTTCATTACTGGAAGCCTTGCCTGGTTATAGAAGAAGGTGTGTGCAGGCTGTGTATCCCCCATTACTAGGAGTCTTCGCTAGGGTAACTCCCGTAGATCCCAGGGAGTTTCTACTGCATTGGGTTTCCATCCCCCATCCCTAGAACCCATCAATTCCAGTCTTCTCTCCTAGTCCTCTCTCCCTCCACCCCACCCCCGCCCAATCCCTCCTGTTCCCATTCTCACCTGCCCCCAGTGTTTGTTTCTTATGGTTGTAGGGGTAATGAGTTCAAGCTCAAGGTTCCACGCCAATTCAGGGCCAGATGAGAGCCCTCCTCTACCTTGCAGTGGGCCACCTTCTCACTGTCCACACGGGGTACAGAGCTTCTCCTCCTCCTTCTCCTTTTCTTTTTTGAGACAAGATTCAAACTGTAGCCCAAAAGAGCTTGGAAGTTGCATCGGTCCTTCTGCCCTATCCCCCAGGGTTCTGAGATACAAAGCATGGGCCACCATGCCCAGCTTTTTCTCTCTTCCTGCGAAGCCACTGATGCCACTGTGAGAATCTGTTCCGATCACCTCATTTGACCCCAGCTTCCTTTCAAAAGACTCATCTGTGAACCATCGCTTTGAGATGTGGGCATCAGTGTGTAAGTTGGGGACCATACCTGACTCTATAGGAACAAATTTGGATGGCTTCGGGCCTTCCTGTCCCTGAAACACCCTACCCCTTCTTTTATCCAGAATGGCTTTTACTGTGAGCGAAGCTGTACATTACAGTTTATTAGGCTTTAGTAACAAGCAGGATTTCTGAATTTCCAAAATTCAGTGACAGACCAGGGAAATTACCATTGGCCAAGAAGAATTCATTCAAAATACTACGTACAACTGAGATCTAAGGTGTATGACTGCCAAGAGTGCCGTAACCCCTGAGAAATGTAGGTTTCTCTTAAATACGTTGATTCATGTTTCTCTAGTAATGAAATGGATGTAAGGAGGGAGTCTCTGGCTCTAGCTGTTAGAGCAGGCGGCAGGTGTGGTGGGGTAGTTCTGTCGTTTCTGTTTCCACACCGTGCCCTGCACTGTAAGAGTTGTGTGATCATTGGAAGGCACTTAGCTGCCCTGCGTCAGTTTCCTGATTTACAGGTATGAATGATAAAGTGTCCTCAGTGGATCTGCCTAGCACACTGGAAACACCCCAACAGATGCCGCGCACTGCGGTTGGTCAAGCTGGCGATGCTGAGATTCGCCTACCCGAGGCTTGGCATCAGCAAATAATTTATAGCTACCATTTTCCAGTTATTGTACAACTGGTCTTCCAGAGTTGATTAGTAAAAGCAGATGGTCTTTCTTTTTGATGAGCGTTTGCTTCTGGGATTATTACTACTTCTTTGTTATTTTTAAATTGACACATTGTATCTCCATGTTAATGAGACCAACGGGATCAGACACGAGATCTTTTTCTTTCCTTTTTGCTGTTTGAAAATAGATCTAGCTGTTGTCTGCAAGGTCCTTGGCTCAGGAACAGTTTCCTGCTCCTGCACTAAGGAGACCGAAGAGAGGGTGCAGGATGGAGCCCAGCCTGCAGGACCATGGAAAGGAGCAGATTTTAGCTCTGTAATGTGGCTGTGCTTATATCCATGTTAGTTTTTAACTACATCAAAGAGCATGAGTGTAATAATAGAGGAAAAAAAGACAATCTATAGCTCTCGGATAGGCGAGGAAGAGGGAGGAGGGAGGGAGAGATCAAGAGAGAGAGAGACAGGCAAGTGGACTGTTAAAAAATGTTAGGAAAAGTCCCTTTTAGTCCTGATGCATTCTTGGAAACTTCTGGACTGAATGCCAGTTAGGAGCTCTAATTATCCCCGTGAATAGCTCCAGTGATAATGAGGAAGGGGGTGGCAGTAACCAGTGGTGAAAGACAGTTCCCATCTTGGAAACAGTAAGGGAGTCTTATTGGAGTGGGGTAGACTCTTCTATTGAAAGAAGAGGGCACTGTGTCCCACATGAGAGAACTGCTGTGAATTTCAAATGCTTCTGTGTATTGTGGTGAATGTGCAGTGATAAGGCAAAAGCTCTGAATATTGGCAGCCTCCCATCCTTAATCCATTCCCTCCTCCCTCTTTCCTTCCCTCCCTCTCTCCCTCCCTTCCTTCTCTCTGTTTTCTCCCCCTCCCTTCTCCCTTCCTCTCTCTTTCTTTTATTCCTCTCTCTCCCTCTCTCTCTCTGTCTTTTTTTTTTTTTTTTTTGAGTCAGGGTTTTTCTCTGTAACAGTCCTGGCTGTTCTGGAATCCGCTTTGTAGACCAGGCTGGCCTCAAACTCATTGAGATCTACCTGTCTCTGCCTTCAAAGTGCCAGGATTAAAGGCATGCGCCACCAGGCCTGGATAATTTTTAAAAATTTTTTATTAGCTTCCAAAGAATTAGTTTTTATTATGGTAGTTTTGAAACGATATTTGATTAGGTTATTCCCTTCCCTCCTTTCTTCTCCATCCCCGCCCTGTCCATTGGTCCCTCACTCCACACTAGGCTTCCATCCCCAGCACCTCTTGTTCTCTTGTGGTCCTCTGTGTGGTTTCCGAGTCTGGATCCACTCTCCATTTTATTTATTCTTTTAATTTTAATTTTGCAACAGGGTCTCACTGTGTGGCTCATGGTGCCCCCTAACTTGCCATGCTCCTATGTTAGCCATTCAAGTGCTGGGATTATAGGCATGCAAAACTGTACAGCTGGGCTGTAGATCAACCTTTCCTTCCCCTACATATGGAAGAAAGCCGTACGGCTTAGCACTAAGTGATTGGTAACTCCTCCGCTTGGTCGCATCGGCCTGTCGGCAGATCCCGGGTAGTTGTTCTGACTACACGTGGAATGAGAGTCACACCAAGACAGGAAGCAGGTAAAGGGATAGGAAGAATAGGTGTACACTGTGAGCACGAAATGCGTGATATGGCCCCTCTTAGTGTCTCAGCAACTAGGAAGGAAAAGCCAGGCAGAAACCTTTCCTGAAAGGTGTCCTGTAGTGAGGGGGAGTCTCCAGTGTCACTTATGGTTTTCCCCAAGACCCTTTTAAAATTATATATATATATATATATATATGTTTATATATATATATTTATTATGTATACAATATTCTGTCTGTGTGTATGCCTGCAGGCCAGCAGAAGGCACCAGACCCCCTTACAGATGGTTGTGTAAGATCATGTGGTTGCTGGGAATTGAACTCAGGACCTTTGGAAGAGCAGGCAATGCTCTTAACCTCTGAGCCAACTCTCCAGCCCCCTTATATATATTTTTTTATTACTTAAAAATTTAAATATACATTTTTATCTTTTGAACGTATTCGTCCCCTCCACCAAGTTCTTCCAGATCCTCTTCCCCTCTTTTGAATTCTTTCTCAACTTAAAACAAGCAGAAACCCAGTACAGCAACAAAACCTTCCAAAACCAAGAAAAGAAAACCACGGCCAAAAAGGAAACAAATCCAAAACAACAAAAACCTGAAACTCCATAAAACTGTAGCCAAATAAAAGCACACAAAAGACTGTGGAGTCCATTGTATGTTGTTCATCTCTTCCTGAACATGAGGCCTGTCCTGGAGTGGTTGATATGGCATACCCAGTGTCACTCCTGGAGAAAACTGATTTTCCCTCTCCCAGCAGGTACAAGTGACAGGTCAGCTGTTAACCTTTATCCTAGTGGCTAGGTTTCCATTCATTAGTTCATTTCATTTCATTCAGTATTAAAAATATAATATATATACATATGAAAATAAAGTATAATAAGATAAAACAAAAACCATCACATCAGAAGGAAAAGATCCCAAGATAAGAAACCAGATTCAAAGACCCACTAGTTCAAACTCTCAGGGATCCCATAAAAACTCAAAGTTGGAAGTCCTGGTATACATAGAGGACTTTAGGGGCAGACCTGTGCATGCGACTTCAGCCTCTGTGAGTCCATGTGAGCTTTGCTCATGCTGATTTAGAAGACCGTGTTCTCTTGGTGTCCTCCATCTGCTTTGGCTCTTAGACTCTTTCTGCTTCTTCTTCCATGGGTTTCCCTGGCTGCGAGGGGAGGGAGTGGATGGAGACATCCCAACTAGAGCACACAGCTCCAAGGACTCTTTCTCTCTGTAAAATGGCTTTGGTTCCCATTTACTGTAGGAGGAAGCCTCTCTGAGGATAGCTGAAGAAGACCCTGATCTATATTAATTTAGCAAAGTACATGAGCATTCATTTTATCACTGCACTTTTTTCTCTTTTAGACTAGTGTTATTTGATTTTTTTCCCTAGTCCCTGGGCTATCTAGTTTCTGGTTCTTGGTCCCAAAGCAGTGATGGGTATGGGTTCCATCTTGTGGAGTGTGTCTTAAGTCAAATCAGACATTGGTTGGTTACTCCCACAGGCTTTGTGCCGCCATTGTCCTAGCGTATCTTGCAGGTAGGACAGCATTGTAGATAAAGGGTTTGTGGCAGGCTTGGTGTTTATGTGCAGATACGCTCCTGTATCAAAGATGCTGGAAGTAGGGGTGAAGGCTCTTTGTAGGCATTAGCTCAACTTCTCCACCTTCAGTGAGGTGTATAGGTGTTATCGTCAGCAGCAGGGCCTTCCTGTTGTTTTGTGGAGAGGAACCTACTGTCTTGGTAACGGCCTGGGTTGTTTGGGGATTTCCATGGGACCCCTTTGACCTACAACTCAATTAGATGTAACCCGGTCCCAGAACTGGGAGCTTTGATGATAAGAGATGACCAGTTGGGAGTCTGTCTCCCAAATAGTTAGTGATTTCATTTAGTTTGCTTTCATTTATGTACATGTTTTAGAAAATTTCTTACTATATTAGGTTTCTGTACTACCCCTAAAATGCCCCTTAATTTTAGCTCTCTCTTTATGCACTCCCACCAGGCCAACCCCTCCACTTACCCCTCTCACTACAGTCCTCCCCACCCACCATAACTATCTGAACTATTTCCCTTTCCTAACAAGATCTGTCTGTTTCCTGCAGCCCCTTATTCTACACCTACACTCTGTGAGTCAATGGATTGTAACGTGGTTATCATCACTTCACGGCAAATATCCAAATACAAGCAAATACATACCATATCCATTACTCGGCATTTGGGATACCTCACTCAGGATGATTTTTTTTTCCTAGCTTCATCCGTTTGCCTGGAAATTTTATGATGTCATTTTTTTTTAAGTGTCTGAGTAATACTCTGTTGTGTAAATGCCCATGAAAATCAACTCACTGAATTTTCTTTAAATAATTTCACGGATGTCTAAAAAAAGCAAGAGATGCTCACATAGGGACACATTTCAGGTGTGGGTGCCCCCGATGCCACATCTCATGTTTTCAGCACAGAAAACCATCTTGTGAAATGTCATGCAGCATGCAAATAGGCTTGGAAGGGACACTGTTCTTCTGGTACACAGACAGGGTTTGGGGTTTTGCTCTCAAGCCAGTGATAGTATCTTCTCCTTTCCTGGTGTGACCCGCAGCGCCATCTGCACGATCAACCTCTGAACCTGGCATTGCCAATGTTAGGGGACGAAGAGCTCACTGTACTATTGGGATGATCTTCAGCTTTCTGGACATTATGATATGCTTACCATCCATGTCTTTTCCATCAGTGATTTCATAAACGATCTTTTAGTCAGGTTGTCCTCTTTTAACAATTTTTTTTTTTTAAAAAGTGTGTTTCTTTATTTTGTGTGTATGAGTGAGTGCTCTGGCCACTGTCTACATCTTACCGGAACTGGTTCTCTTCTTCCACCATGTGGGTTCTGAGGATCGAACTCAGTTCATCAGGCTTGGTGGCAAGCACCTTTGCTCACCTAGCCGTCTCAGTGGCCCAGATGATGTCTTTGATAGTCTGGTGTTCCCAAGCTACCTTGGTGGGCTTTCCCGATGTGTTGCTATCACAGCCTTTTCCTACATTCACACCAGTCTGTGCCTAGGAGTTCCCATCCTTAACCTTAGCCTTGACTGGCTGCAAAAGCAGAGCCTAGGCTTCTGGAGGGAGCAGCAGGGAGCGCAAAACATTTTTTTTTAATTTTTCCTAACTTTATTCTTTTGTTTGTTTGTTTGTTTTTCCATTCATAAATTTATACTTCCTCCCCTCCTCCCATTCCCCTCCTGCTCCCCCACTCACCCTCCTCCCTCCCCCTCCCTGCTTGAGAGAGGGCAAAGAACCCTGCCCTGTGAGAAGTCCAAGGCTCTCCCCCCTACATCCAGGCCTAGGAGGCTGTGCATCCAAATAGACTAGGGTCCCAAAAAGCCAGTCCATGCAGTAAAAACAAGTCCCAGTGCCTTCATCAATGGCTTCTCAGTCAGCCCCCATTGTCAGCCACAGAGAGTCCAGTTTGATCACATACTAGTTCAGTCCTGGTACAGTTGGATTTGGTGAGCTCCCATTAGAACAGGCACACTGTCTCAGTGGGTGGACCAACCCCTTGCGGTCCTGACTTCCTTGCTTCTCCCTCCTTCAGCCCTTCAACTGGACCTTGGGAGTTCAGTCCATTGTTCTGATGAGGGTCCCTGTCTCTATCTCCATCCATCGCCTGATGAAGATTCTATGGTGATATTCGAGATAATCATCAGTGTGATAGTGGGGCAAGGACAGTTCAGGTACCCTCTCCTCTGCTGCCCAAGGACCTAGCTGGGGACATCCCCGTGGACACCTGGGATCCCCTCTAGAGCCAAATCTCTTGCCAACCCTAAAATGGCTCCCTTAATGTAGATATCTTCTTCCCTGCTTCTATGTCCGCCCACCCTCCCATTTCCCCAAGTTCTTCCTAGTCTTTCCCTTCTCCCTTCCCTCTCCCCTTCATCCCTTTCCCCAACCCCACCCCTATCCCTACCCCTACCCCCATACTCCCAACTTTTGCCTGGCAATCTTGTTTGCTTCCAATTTCCAGGAGGATCTATATATGTTTTTCTTTGGGTTCACCTTGTTATTTGGCTTTTCTAGGCTTGCAAACTATAGGCTTAATGTCCTTTGTTTATGGCTAGAGTCCACTAAAGAGTGAGTACATACCATATTCATCTTTTTGGGTCTGGGTTACCTCACTCAGGATAGTGTTTTCTATTTCCATCCATTTGCATGCAAAATTCAAGATGTCATCGTTTTTAACTGTTGAGTAGTACTCTAATGTGTATATATATATTCCACACTTTCTTCATCCATTCTTCCATTGAGGGGCATCTAGGTTGTTTCCAGGTTCTGGCTATTACAAATAATGCTGCTATGAACATAGTTGAACAAATACTTTTGTAGTATGATAGGACATCTCTTGAGTATATTCCCAAGACTGGTATTCCTGGAACCTGAGGTAGGCTGATTCCCAATTTCCTGAGAAACTGCCACACTGATTTCCAAAGTGGTTGCACAAATTTACATTCCCCCCAGCAATGGATGAGTGTGCCCCTTATTCTACATCCTCTCCAGCATAGGTTATCATTGGTGTTTTTGATTTTAGCCATTCTGACAGGTGTAAGATGGAATCTCAAAGTTGTTTTGATTTGCATTTCCCTGATCGCTAAGGAGGTTGAACATGACCTTAAGTGTCTTTTGGCCATTTGAACTTTTTCTGTTGAGAATTCTCTGTTCAGATCAGTACCCCATTTTTTAATTGGGTTATTCAGAATTTTAATGTCTAGTTTCTTGAGTTCTTTATATATTTTGGAGATCAGACCTTTGTCTGATGTGGGGTTGGTGAAGATCTTTTCCCATTCAGTAGGATGCCTTTTTGTCTTAATGACAGTGTCCTTTGCTTTACAGAATCTTCTCAGTTTTAGGAGGTCCCATTTATTCAATGTTGCTCTTATTGTCTGTGCTACTGGGGTTATATGTAGGAAATGGTCTCCTGTGCCTATGTGTTGCAGTCTGCTTCCTACTTTTTCTTCTATAAGGTTCAGTGTGGTTGGATTTATATTGAGGTCTTTAATCCATTTGGACTTGAGTTTTGTGCATGATGATAAATATGGATCTATTTTCATTCTTCTACAGGTTGACATCTAGTTATGCCAGCACCACTTGTTGAAGATGCTTTCTTTTTTTCATTGTATACTTTTAGCTCCTTTGTCGAAAATCAGGTGTTCATAGGTTTGTGGGTTAATATCCAGATCTTCAATTCGATTCCATTGGTTGACATCTCTGTTTTTATGCCAGTACCTAGCTGTTTTCAGTACTGTAGCTCTGTAATAGAGTTTGAAGTCAGATGGTAATGCCTCTGGAAGTTCCTTTATTATATTGGATTGTTTTGGCTATCCTGGGGTTTTTGTTTTTCCATATAAAGTTGATTATTGTTCTCTCAAGGTCTGTGAAGAATTTTGTTGAGATTTTGATGGGGATTACATTGAATTTATAGATTGCCGTTGGTAGACTTGCCATTTTTACTGTGTTGATCCTACCCACCCAAGAACATGGGAGATCCTCTTCAATTTCCTTCTTCAAAGCCTTAAAGTTCTTGTCAAATAGATCTTTCACTTCCTTGGCTAGTGTTACCCCAAGATACTTTATGCTATTTGTGGCTATCGTGAAAGGTGAAGCTTCTCTGATTTCCCTCTCTGTTTCTCTAACCTTTGTGTATAGGAGGGCGACTGATTTTTTTGAGTTGATCTTGTATCCTGCCACATCACTGAAGTTATTTATCAACTGTAGGAGTTCTTTGGTAGAGTTTTTGGGGTCACTGATGTACACTATCATATCATCTACAAATAACAAAAGTTTCACTTCTTCCTTTCTAATTCGAATCCCCTTGATCTCCTTATGTTGTCTTATTGCTATTGCTAGAACTTCAAGCACTATGTTGAAGAGATATGGTGAGAGTGGACATCCTTGTCGTGTTCCTGATTTTAGTGGAATGGCTTTGAGTTTCTCTCCATTTAACTTGATATTAGCTGTTGGCTTGCTGTATATTGCTTTTATTATATTTAGGTATGATCCTTGTATCCCTAACCTTTCCAAGACCTTTATCATAAAGGGGTGTTGAATTTTGTTAAATGCTTTTTCAGCATCTAATGAAATGATCATATGTTTTTTTTTTCCTTTCAGTTTATTTATATGATGGATTACATTGATAGACTTTCATATGTTGAACCAGCCCTGCATCTCTGGGATGAAGCCTACTTGATCATAATGGATAATTTTTTGATGTGTTCTTGGATTCAGTTTGCCAGTATTTTATTGAGATTTTTTGCATCGATGTTCATGAGCGAGATTGGTCTGTAATTCTCTTTCTTGGTTGAATCTTTGTGTGGTTTTGGTATCAGGGTAATTGTAGCTTCATAAAAAGAGTTTGGCAATGACTCTTCTGTTTCTATTGTGTGAAACACATTAAGGACTATAGGTATCAGCTCTTCTTGGAAGTTCTGGTAAAATTCTGCATTAAACCCATCTGGTCCTGGGCTTTTTTTGGTTGGGAGTTTTTTTTTTTTTTTTTTTTTTTTGACAGCTTCTATTTCCGCACAACTTATAGGTCTATTTAAATTGTTCACCTGGTCTTGATTTAATTTTGGTATATGGTATTTATCTAAAAACAAGTGCATTCCTTTTACATTTTTCAACTTTGTGGCATATAGGCTTTTGTAGTAAGACCTAATGATTATCTGAATTTCCTCAGTGTCTGTTGTTATGTCCCCCCTTTCATTTCTGATCTTGTTAATTTGCGTGTTCTCTGTCTGCCTTTTGTTAGTTTGGATAGGGGTTTGTCAATCTTGTTGACTTTCTTAAAGATTACCAGCTCTTTGTTTCATTGATTCTTTGGATTGTTTTCTGTGTTTCTTTTTTGTTGATTTCAGCCCTCAGTTTGATTATTTTCAGTTTTCTACTCCTCCTGGGTGAGTCTGCTTCTTTTTTTTTCTAGAGCTTTCAGGTGTGCTGTTAAGTCTCTAATGTGAGCTTTCTCCATTTTTTTTTTTTTAATGTGGGCACTTAGAGCTATGAACTTTCCTCTTAGCACTGCTTTCATAGTGTCCCATAGGTTTGGGTATGTTGTGTCTTTTTTTTCGTTGAATTCAAGGAAGATTTTAATTTCTTTATTTCTTCTCTGACCCAGGGGTGGTTCAGTAGTTGACGGTTCAGTTTCCATGAGTTTTTAGGCTTTCTGGGAGTAGAACTGTTATAAAATTCTAACTTTATTCCATGGTGATCTGATAAGACACAGGTAGTTACTAAATTTTTTTTGTATCTGTGGAAGTTTGCTTTGTTACCAAGTATGTGATCAATTTTCAAGAATGTTCCATGAGATGCTGAGAAGAAGGTATATTCTTTCCTATTTGGGTGGAATGTTCTATAGATGTCTGTTAAGTCCATTTGATTCATTACCTCCATTAGTTCTCTTATTTCTCTGTCAGGTTTCTGTCTGGTTGACCTGTCCGTTGGTGAGAGAGGAGTGTTGAAGTCTCCTATTATTAGTGTGTGGGGTTTGATGTGTGCTTTGAGTTCTAATAATGTTTCTTTTACATAAGTGGGTGTTTTTATATTAGGGACATAGATATTCAGGATTGAGACTTCATCCTGATGAATTGTTCCTGTCATAAGTATAAAGTGTCCATCTCCATCTTTTCTGATTGATTTTAGTTTGAAGTCAATTTTGTTAGATATTAGTATAGCCACACCCACTTGTTTCTTAGGTCTGTTTGATTGAAAAACCTTTTCCCAACCCTTTACTCTGAGTAAATGTCTGTCTTTGTGGTTGAGGTGTGTTTCTTGTAAACAGCAGAATGTTGGATCCTGTTTTCGCATCCATTCTCTTAACCCATGCCTTTTTATAGGTGAATTGAGTCCATCGATATTAAGTGATATTAATGTCCAGTGATTGTTAACTCTGTTTTTTTTTTTTTTGGTGGTAGAGTTTGTGTATTTCCCTTCCTTGAGTTGTGCTTGTAGATGGTTGTTAGATGTCTGAGTTATTGTGGGTGTTGTTGGGTTCCCTGGGTTGTGATTTTCCTTCTATTACTTTCTGTAAGGCTGGGTTTGTGGCTACATATTGTTTAAATTTGTTTTTATCCTGGAATATCTTGTTTTCTCCATTTATGGTGAAAGAAAGCTTGGCAGGGTATAGTAGTTTGGGCTTGCATCCATGGTCTCTTAGTTCTGCAGCACATCTATCAAAGACCTTCTGGCTTTCTTGGTTTCTATAGAGAAGTCAGGTGTAATTCTGATAGGTTTAAATGTTTCTTGACCTTTTTCATTTGGTGCTCTTAATATTCTTTCTTTATTCTGTATGGTTTGTGTTTGATTATTATGTGGTAAGGGGAAGTTTTTTTTTATTCATTCTATTTGGTGTTCTATATGCTTCTTGTATCTTCATAGGAATATCCTTCTTTAGGTTGGGAAAGTTTTCTTCTATAACTTTGTTAAATATATTTTCTGGGCCTTTGAGCTGTAATTCTTCTCCTTCTTCTACCCCTATTATTCTTAGGTTTGATCTTTTTTTTGGTGTCCCAGATTTCCTGGATGTTTTGTCATGAGAATTTGTTGGATTTGCTGTTTTCTTTGATCAGTGCGTTTATTTCCTCTATAGTATCTTCAGCATCTGAGATTCTTTTTTCTATCTCTTGTATTCTGTTGGTTATGCTTGTCTCTGTAGTTTCTGTTCGTTTACCCAGATTTTCCATATCCTGCCATCTCTTGGTTTGTGTTTTCTTCATTGCCTCCATTTCATTTTTCAGGTCTTGAACCGTTTCCATTACCTGTTTGTTTGCTTTTTCTAGGTTTTCTTGGGTATCTTTGAGGGATTTATTCATTTCTTCTAACTTTTTGTTAGTCTTTTCATTCATTTCTTTAAAGGAGTTTTTCACATCCTGTTTAATGGTCTCTAACATTTTCAAAATGTTATGTCTAAAGTCTATTTCTTCTACGTCTTCTGGATTAGGGTGTTCATGTCTTCCTGTTGTATGTTCGCTGGATTCTGGAGTTATCATGTTGTTTTTCAGATTGTTGGAGGAATTCTTGCATTGGTGTCTGCCCATCTCTTCCTTCAAATGCTGTTAGGAGGGTCTTGGTGGTTTGGTCTGATCTTTGCTTGTGGCTACCTGTGTTCTTGGGGTTTTTTCTTGGTCTGCCCTTTCTTAGGTCCCCTCAGCACTGGAGTTGTCTCTTAGATCCTCTCCACCCTGAAGTAGGTCCTCTGGACAGATCTTCTGGTACAGGATCAGGGCCACTTGCTGGCTAGGGACCTATCAGACAAAAGGGCGGGCTTGCTGAGTGCAGGCTCAGTGGCACAAAGAAACTCCTGCAGCAGTTGCATTCACCACTTTGACCCCAGACCCTCAGCCCCACAGCAGACTGAGTTGCGGGATCCTATGACCCCCGCAGATGGGAAGGGGTGCCTGGGGACAAGCTGGGATGGGATAAGAAGAGAAAGGCAGTAGCCGGGGAGAGAAGCCCCTGCTGAATGGCCAGAAAGTTTAGGGGACTGGAGCATGCCTGTGCTCCCTTTCTGGGGGGTCCAGCCGGCCGGTTGGGTACACACTTACCTCTCCAGGTGGCTCTTCTGGTACAGGATCAGGGCCACTTGCTGGCCAGGGACCTCGCAGACCCACAAATCATTTTTGTAATCTGAAGTTACAGAGGCTCCAGACACTAGTGGCCAGAGCTCAAGGTGCTGCCACACTTTACCCATTGCTGCCGGTCCCCGGAGCTGCCCGCAGCCTGAGGGGCCACCATATGTGTGTCTGCCGGTCCCCAGAGCCTCCCACAGCCTGAGGGTCCACCATATGTGTGTCTATGGGTCCCCAGAGCCACCCGCAGCTCGAGGAGCCACCATATGTGTGTCTCTGGGTCCCTAGAGCCGCCCATAGCCCGAGGAGCCACCATATGTGTGTCTCTGGGTCCCCAGAGCCGCCTGCAGCCTGAGGGGCCACCATATGTGTGTCTGTGGGTCCCCGAGTGGCCATCAGAGGCAGCAGCCTGAGACTTAGTTGCTTAATTTTAAAATTTGTTTTGTATTATTTTTTAAGGCTTTTGTGGCGCTGAGCATTGAGCTGAGGCTTGCCTGTGTGCAGCAAGTACAGAGCCACTGAGCTACCTATGCTCACTGTTTATTTAAATTCCCAGTCTGATAAGTCCAGCACTCCTTCTGCACCTGAGGTGGCTGCTCCATCCTGCTCACTGTTGACTTAAATTCCCTGTCTGAAAAGTCAAGCACTCCTCCTGTACCTAACATGGCTTCTCCTGCTCACTGTTGACTTAAATTCCCTGTCTGATAAGTCCAGCACTCCTCCTGCACCTGACGTGCCTGCTCCTGCTTGCTGTCTTGAAATTTTGTTTTGCTTTTTGAACTTTTTTTTTTTTTTTTTTTTTTTTTTTTTTTTTTTTTTTTTTTTTTTTGGTTCTTCGAGACAGGGTTTCTCTGTGGTTTTGGAGCCTGTCCTGGAACTAGCACTTGTAGACCAGGCTGGTCTCGAACTCACAGAGATCCGCCTGCCTCTGCCTCCCAAGTGCTGGGATTAAAGGCGTGCGCCACCACGCCCGGCTTGCTTTTTGAACTTTTAACAATTGAATTTGCCTTGCAGTTTGTTGTTGAATTCTGGACACGATGAGCTTGGTGAAAGAAGCTGCTCTGTGGGCTTGTGGTAAAATGGTAGCCTGTAGGGGCCGGGGGGAGGAGGAGCATTCCGGTGGTCTGTGTTTCGCTGGAGTCCTTTGGTGAGCACATACCCCCGCGTCTGGACTTCCTTTGTGTGTGCTCGTTCCTACCCTTGGTGCAGACTGGAGTTGGAGGTTTCTCTTTTCCCAGTTGGGTTTCGGGTATGGAAAAGTAACTTCTCACCTGGTGTCTTAGTTAGGGTTTCTTTTGCTGTAAAGAGACACCATGACCACCGCAGCTTTTATAAGCTTATGGGTTCAGAGGTCTAGTCCATAATCATCCTGGCAGAAAGCATGGTGGCATGCAGGCAGACATGGTGCTGCAGAAGGAGCTGAGAGCTCTCCGTTCAGATTGGCAGGCCACAGGAAGAGCATGACACTGGCCCTGGCTCACTCTGGTGACACACTTTCTCCACCAGGCCACGCCTACTCCAACAAGGCCATGCCTCCTAATAGCCACTCCCTGAGCCTGTGGTGACCATTTTCATTCAGGGCACCGCACTTGGTTACTGTTCATCAATATTCCTTTTTATAAGATGGTTTCTTTCTCCCTTCCATGGCTAGAAGCTCAGGGAAACTGTTCTCTGATAATTCACTGTAAGAATCCACATACACCTCCCAGAGGTAAGATTTGTGAAGCTGCAGAGACCTCTCTACGAATTTTTCATGAATCTTATTCTGCTACAATAACTGTGAAACTTGCAAGCTGTTTTGAAACAGTTTAATCTCAGTTGACGTTATACAAATTTAAACCTATATAGAGATTTGTTTGCCTGATATTCAGAGAAGTGTGGTTTCTGTTGTCTTTCTCCTTAGTACTTGGACCATGAGACGCTTTCAGGGACATTCATCGACAGCAGTGGACAGTTTGTTTCCCCGCAGGCTACGGGCATTAGCCGGAATCCGTACTGTGGTTATGAGCACCAGGCCCTGTCCAGTCAGGAACGCTTAGAAGAGGATGCATTGCTTGCTGCCTCAAAGTGGCAGGTACCTGATGTGGACTTGGTCCCTTTCGTGAAGAGCACCGACCCTTCCTCCAGTTATTTTGTCATCTTGAATTCTGCAGCCTTCTTCGAGGTGGGGAGCCAGCTGGAGGTGCTGGTTCACGTGCACGATTTTGAAGGGAAGCCCAAGAAATATGGCGGAGACTACCTGCAGGCCAGAATTCACTCGCCCAAGCTGCAGGCGGGGGCTGTGGGCAGAGTGGTAGACTACCAGAATGGATTTTACAAAGTGTTTTTTACCCTGCTCTGGCCTGGCAGAGTTAGAGTGTCCATATCTCTGGTTCACCCCAGTGAAGGGATCAGAGTTCTTCAGTACCTTCAGGAAGCGAAACCAGACAGGGTCTATTTCAAGAGTCTCTTCCGCTCGGGAAGGATTTCGGAAACGATGAAGTGCAATGTGTGCCTCCCGGGAAGTCTTCCCCTGTGCAACTTTACAGACCTCTACACCGGGGAGCCCTGGTTCTGCTTCAAACCAAAGAAGCTCCCCTGCAGCAGCAGAATCAACCACTTCAAGGGCGGATACATGAAGGGCCTTCTCACTGCTGCGGACAGTGCTTTCTTTCAGAGGTATGCTGTCCAGGTGCTGGGGGTAAAGAGGTCCACCCCATTGTCTTTGCACATTTAGGGGACCCTTGTAGGTATGCATTTTGTGTCTGTCTGAACCTGGCCCCGTCAGAAGAGGTGTGGCGTTGCATAAGAAAACTGGCATTTGCACTTTTTTTGTTCAGTGTTTTAAAAGGGAAGTTTAGTGCTTGTTTAACTTTAAGTTAAAGACCTTTTACCCTTCAATCTTTGTTCTTATTCTGCTTTTTTTTTTTTTTTTTTTTTTTTTTTTTTTTCCGAGACAGAGTATCCCAGTAGTTTTGGAGCCTGTCCTGGAACCAGCTCTTATAGACCAGACTGGCCTCGAACTCACAGAGGTCCATCCGCCTGCCTCTGCCTCCCAAGTGCTGGGATTAAAGGTGTGCGCCACCACTGCTCTCTGCTCTCTTTTATGTTAGAGGTACGCACCATGTTTATTGCTACATAGGCAAGACTACTTATTCATGGAACAGGTTTTTTTTTTTTTTTTAAAACCCAAGATTATCAGGAGATGGCTTAGTACATGCTTGCTATGCAAGTCTGACACCTGAGTTCCGCCCTCTGAACCCACATAAAAAGCCTGCTGTGGCACACATCTGTAATCCCAGCACTCCTGTGGCAAGATGGATGGGAGGCAGAAACAGGAGAATTGTCCAGAAGCTTGCAAGCCAGCTGGCTTGGAGTACGCAGTATGGCAGAAATAAGAGAGACCCTACCTTATCAAAGTGGGAGGCCAGAACTAACGCTCAAAAAGCGGTCCTCTGACCTACCCTCCATGCTGTGGCACTGTGTATTGTGCTCCCTGCCCCTACCCTGGAGTAGAGGTATTGAGGGCTAGTCACTGGTACTTGAGGGTCGTGAGTAATGCTAAAATGTTGAAGAAACAGATCAGCTTTTAAATATTATAAATGCGTATCTATATTAAATGGATATGGCAGTATTACTGAGCTAACTTAGTAAGTATAGGATCAAGGTGTTCCATAGTAAACCCTGTATTTTAACAGCTGTTGAAAGTATTATGGTATTGTGCTAAAATACTTATTTTCAGCATAAAACAGAATGTTTTCCAGCACAACCAGTATATGGTAATGGGCAGAATGAAAAAAATATAGAATCAGTCTGAATTGAAATTTATGTTTTTTTTTCAACATTGCATGTAATTCTGAACTGAAATAACAGTCCTCGGGAAAAGTTATGTTGGACAGGAGAAATTACTTCTACTGTTCTAGCAGGGTAACTGTGGCTGACAATAGCTAACTGAATACTTAAAAAAAATAAGTAGAGCGGAGTTTGAATGTTTCCAGCATAAACAAGTGGTAAATATTTGCAATGATACGCCATTTTCTCTTTTCTAAGCATTGTATATAAGCATGCATTAAAGGTATGCTGTGCTTGGTGTCTATGATTGCTAAGTGACAAAAAGCTATAAAACTATAAAAAAACATAAAATATGAAGTTATAAAACTACTTGGTCAAAAGCACAATCATTTGCAAGAACATATAAATGTATATTTTAAAGAATTTAAAAGATTTATTTTTTTGTGTATGGGTATTTTGCCTGCATGTGTGTGTGATGTATGTGTGTACACCATGTGCGTGTTGGTATCTATGGAGGTCAGAAGAAGGAACCAGAGTCACAGATGGTTGGGAACCACGATGTGGGTGCTAGGAGTCATAACCAGGTCCTCTCTAAGAGCAGCGTGTGCTCTTAACCGTGGAGCCATCTCCTCATTCCTTCTAAATAGTTTCTTTTCTGAATTGAAATTTTTTGTACAGCATACTTTGGTGGTAACTTTCCGCCATCCCTAACCCTTCTGGCTTCTCCCCATGAATATTTTCACTCCCATGTGAAATGCCTGCATGCAGGGCTCTGGTAGAGAACTGTTTTCATTGAGTAAAGTTAGACATCCTGAAGTCTGAATATTTAATGCTTTATGGCTTCTCATATTGGCAGGATAAATGTTTTTGTGAGGTGTTTAGTTGTAAGAGCTTCTTAAGTAAAACTGATTTTCCACTTTCCACAAGTCAGCATGTGGTCCTGTTGTTATGTCAGTGAACTCTTGTCATGCGTTTATTTTCAGGGCCAGCAGAGGGAGCCTGATTCCACGCAGTTACTGGACAGTGCTCTAGAGGACCACTGCTTTGTGTGGCTGAATAAACAAAACAAAGACGGAAAATATCCTACACATAAATCTAAAAGTTTATTTATGTTTATATTTATTTATTTGGTTTTTCAAGGCAGGCTTTCTCTGTGTTGCCCTGGTTGTCCTCAAACTTGCTCTGTAGACCAGGACAGCCTTGAAATCACTGAGATGCGCCTGTCTCTATCTCCCAAGTGCTGAGATTGAAGGTGTGCGCCACCACTGCCTGAATACTTACACATTTCTAAGACCAAGTTTTACTATATAACTGGCAAGAAAACCCACCTTCCTGCTGCCGCCTCGTAAATGATGAAAATTACAGGTGTGTGCTTCCATGCCAAGTTTCAAGAATTTCATTTCTTTTAATTTTAAAAATATTTTTTTTTAAAGTTTCATGTATGTGTACTGTGTTTACATATTTTAAGTTTGAGCTCAGACCCAAGACTTACTAGTTTTCAATGAGTATGAGCATGTTATTTTATTTCTATGCATTTTTTTGCCTCTATGTGAAGACTATCCAGGTGGATTGGGTCGTCACTCTATCTAGTGGCTCCCAGTGAGGAAGAAGCATGGTTGTAATTTAACCAAGTTTCATGTGGAAAATAGTGGGGTAAAGGGATAGAGAGTTGAACAGCAAAACATGTGAAGACATTCCTAACACCACATCCCAGCAGTAGAGACAAAAGCACATGAAGACTCTGTTATTACAGAAAGAGAAAATGATGGGCTGGGATTGGCTGGCTAATGACGTTGTAGGCTGTAGTAGCGTCACCCTCCTAAAGCTCTCTACAGCTGGGATGATTGCTAGGGTACGTGTTCGAGGTCGCTTACATTTGATGGAAACCTATTAATATTTTCAATTCGTTACCCTTCACACTGCTGATGTTCTACTAGCAGCAGGCTATCTCCAAAGAAAAAGGAAACTGGTCTTAATGACCTTTGGACACAGTGCTTTGAGCTCCCTCGAGTTTGTTGAGTTTGTCCTTATTTTGATCTCTGTCTAAGGTTGTCTACCTTGCTTAGGTTAGAAAAAATTAAGAAGCTTTGCTGTCATTTTGCTGGCCTGGAATTCACTGTGTAGCCCAGAATGGCTTCAAATTTGTGGTTGATCTTCATTTTTCCAAGTGTTGGAATTATGGACAGAGTGACTGCACCTGGCTAGCTTTGAGGTTTGGTTCTTCAAATCCTAGGTAGATGATTAATGATCTTTGTCCTTTATCCTTAGGAGAGAGAAAATGTTGGTCTTAGGAAGGACTCTCCCTCACAGATTCTATTATTAGAGCAGGCATTTCAAAATGACAATATCACGAAGAAGTTCTTTTATTTTTAACATGATTTATACTTTCTTTCTGGTCATGGTGGTTGATACCTGTAGCCCAAACTTAGGAGGCCAGGGTAAGAGGATTGGGAGTTCAAGGGTAACCTGAGCTCAAACGGAATAAAACCTAACAGAGGGGGCAGGATCAGTAGCCCAATCTGTAAAGCGATTGCTGTACAAAGGGAGTCGGGTTAGGTCTCTAGAACACACCGAGGGTCTAGGTGTGGTGATGGGCATATGTGATCCCAGCAGAGAGTGGCAAAGACAAGCAGTCTCCTGGGTCTTATAAGCCAGCCAGCCTAGCCTACTTGGTGAGCCTCAGAACAGTGAGAAACCCTGTCTGAGGTTCTCTAGCCTTCCTACCATACATGCACACACATGAACAAGTTAATGTTCACCTGCGCACCTGTACTCACACATGCACACGTAAACCCAACCAACCAAACCAGTCTGACAAAAGTAAGCAAACAGTAATCCTGCAGCTGCTGTAAGTTTTCGGGAAACTTTGATGTTATCACCACCTGCCTGTCTTTTAGATTCTCGGTTGTTAGTGTCATCCATATTTGGTTTTCTTATCCTCAACGTGTGCTTTATATGTACGCTTGTGTCTGTTTTCCTGTTGGACCATTTAAGGGTAAGCTGCAGCCATCAGAGCACTGACCCCAGCAGCAAACATCTCCAAGAGCAGGGTGTCCAGCGTGTCATCATAACAGTTATCACAGTTATTTGTCATTGATACAGCACCAGTGCGTGCATCTAGTTCATGTCTGGGTGTCCCCAGTATTGTCCTTTGTTACTTATGTGATTTATGATCACATTCTATACTTTGTTATCTTTTTAAATTGAAGAAAATTCTTTCATCTGTTGCGCTTCTTATGGTATGGACAATTTCAATGTTGATTTTTGTTGCTGTTGTTGTTTTTTGAGACAGGGTTTCCCTGTGTAACAGTCCTAGCTGTCCTGGAACTAGCTCCTGTAGACCAGGCTGTCCTCAAACTCACAGAGATTCACCTGCCTCTGCCTCCCGCGTGCTGGGATTAAAGGTGTGCGCCACCACCGCCGGGCCCAATATTGATATTTTTATAAAATGTTTTCTTATTTTAGATTTGCTTTGTTGTTTTCATACAACTAAATTGAGGTTAAATATTTTTGCAGGAAAATTATGGGGAAACTGTCCTTCAAGCTTTATGTGAAAGTTATTATGTATTTTTGGATAAAAACAACTCTAAGTTTGTGAGAGTGGTTTACATGTGCGCTCTTGAAAGTCACCAAATGTCTTTGTGTAAAATAAGGAATTCTGTTGTACTCCAGCATAGCCAGCCCTGAATAGATCCTTCATTACTTGTTTTTTGTCTGTGTTCTGTAGAATATCAAGTCCCATTAGGGAGGAGATTCTGGGAGTCTTACCACATAAGCCAGAGCCAGAACGGTGCCCGGGATGTAAGTGAAGCTTACTCTTTATCCCTAGGATGAATACATTGTTCTCGAACAGGGAGCGCAGGAAATATCCCACAGGAGGCTAAGCAGTCTGCATTTTTAAAGCTCGTTTTTGATAGGAGTACCAGAGTCCTGGTAGTGACTCTTCTGGATTCCCAGCCCTTGCTGCTGGCTTTCGTTCTCCTTCAGTTTTTCAAGAGAATTTCCTGAGCATAACGCTAGTCCGCGGCCTGAGCTAAGAGCTAAAGATTCTAAGTGAGCGAAGCCCCGCCCATATCGTTGAGGGGTGTGTGTAAGGGGCGCAGACACCATGGAGTCCGCACTGGTTAACAAAGACTGTTTGAGTACTATTTGGAGGCAGGGCATCTCCTTGGGGACTCCTCCCAGACCTGGGCTTGCCTTAGGAACCTAGCATACTTAGTTCAGTAGAGACTTGTGACCCCAAAATCATGTAGTAACAAAGTAGAATTCTGTTTTCAAAAGGAACATTCAACCTGGAGTTAGATACTGTGGAGTTGCATTCCTAAGACTGGCTAAGTAGTATATATAGTTTATGTGTGTGTGTGTG
Source organism: Chionomys nivalis (assembly GCF_950005125.1). Taxonomy (NCBI): domain Eukaryota; kingdom Metazoa; phylum Chordata; class Mammalia; order Rodentia; family Cricetidae; genus Chionomys; species Chionomys nivalis. The sequence goes on along the minus strand of NC_080088.1, from coordinate 57,082,037 downwards.
TGTGTGTGTGTGTGTGTGTACAACAGTGAAGACATATTGAGGATTTAGTAATTTCTCTTCAGTGTGTAGTACCTTCTCTCAAAGCCCTAGCTTATTAACTATTAGGCATATTGGTTAATTTTTCTGCTTCACTATAAGACGCCGTGAAAGCATATGTATTCTTTTCACTTACGGATAAAGAAACACAACTGCAAACAAATGTCCCTGAATCTTAATCTAAACTCATGATTTTTTTTTTTCAATTCCTTCCAAAGTGGTGTCAATATCAAAATGCCGATCAACTCCAGCGGACCTGACTGGGTGACCGTGATTTCCAGGAGAACGAAAGGTAAAATTAGATGAGCTTGATGATGGTTCTCTTTCCTTTCAAGAGTGTTGTTCATTTGTTATTTTCTGAGTGTTCCCCCCTGTGTGTGTATGCACACTGCAGGCCTGCAGTACTCAGGAGCCAGGTCAGAGTGCTGGAGCTCCTGGGGCTGGAGTGTCAGAAGACTGTGAGGGGCCGTGGAGGAGCTGGGAACCCAGCCCGGGTCCTCTGCGGGAGCAGCTGTGCTCTTGACTGCTGGGTCATCTCTCCAGCCCAGATGTGTTGTTTCGATGTTAAGGGGTTTGATGTACAAGACGTGTTTCACCCGTTCTTATGTCATGGCTTCTTCTGAGCGCGAACTGAGAATAGTGAGGGCTTATGTTTCAAACTCAGCTAGATCTTGTGTACTTAATTCTGGGCTGTTCCAGATGCGCTAATGTAAAAGCTGTCTTCTTTTTCTTCCACCGCACACTCTATATTTATCTAGAGCCTCTACAGCTATGTTTTCTAATAGGGAAGCTTCTAACTTTTTGTGGTTAGACAGAAATGGCTCAAAATAAAATAAAATTAAAAACCTAAAAACCCAGTTGGTAACTTCATTATGTTTGGCGGTATGTCAAGTGCTGTTGGATAATGTTGTACTATAGATAATCAGGACAGGTATGTAAATAGTTACGGGAGGTGTTGAAACACTTGAGTAGAGGTGGAATTTAGGATTCGGTCGAAAAGTGTCCATTTTTTAGCATTTCCAAGGCCTGGGCTCAGTCTGTGGTTGACACTGACTCTCACCAGCACACAGTTCTGATCTACGGGTGTAAGTATTAATAAGAAGAGTAAGTTGGAACAGCAGCTTACATCTGTCATCGTTGGGAGGCTGAGGCAGGGGGACTGCTTTGAGTCCAGCTACATAGTGAGATTCTGTCTCACAGCACCAAAACCATAAAAGAATGAAACACAGAGGAGTAAGTGTGCTGTCTTTGCTGTAGTAAATTTAGAGAGGAGTAAGTGTGCTGTCTTTGCTGTAGTAAATTTAGAGAGGAGTAAGTGTGCTGTCTTTGCTGTAGTAAATTTAGAGAGGAGTAAGTGTGCTGTCTTTGCTGTAGTAAATTTAGAGAGGAGTAAGTGTGCTGTCTTTGCTGTAGTAAATTTAGAGAGGAGTAAGTGTGCTGTCTTTGCTGTAGTAAATTTAGAGAGGAGTAAGTGTGCTGTCTTTGCTGTAGTAAATTTAGAGAGGAGTAAGTGTGCTGTCTTTGCTGTAGTAAATTTAGAGAGGAGTAAGTGTGCTGTCTTTGCTGTAGTAAATTTAGAGAGGAGTAAGTGTGCTGTCTTTGCTGTAGTAAATTTGGAGAGGAGTAAGTGTGCTATCTTTGCTGTAGTAAATTTAAAGAGCAGGAGGCTTACGCAGGTAGGAGAAAACTTTGTAGTTATTGAGAACATTTATCCTCCACATGGCATGTATTGCCATCCCCTTTGCCACAAGTACTAGGTATACAATACACGTGCACCCAGAAGGATGGGTATTATATATGCCTTATGTAAGCTATGCAGAACGAATCAAGGAGCCAGGACCACCTCAAGGGGGCAGTGTGCTCCTTTGTTTCCTGCAAAACCAAACCCCCTGCACCCAGAGATCAGATTTTCTTCACTGCATCAAACCAAAAATCTTCAGGTTTTGCTTGTTTGTTTGTTTTGTTTTTCTCAATTAATCTGAGTTTTAAACTGTGATAGTCACATATTTTAAAACGCTGGTATCTGGTTCAGAATTCATGAAAAATCATGTGATCTAAAAAAGGTTTGTAGACAGAGATAGTCTCTGGTTTCCGCAGTTAGGTGGAGGTCTCAGCCTTCTGGTGAAGATTTGTATTTGTTTTACACTTGAGCCAGATGGCTTGCTCCTAGTAGGGGACCTGTGTGTGGAGCGTCATTAGTGAAGACACCTTCAACGATCAGAATTCCTTCCAGCCCGCGGCCAAGGTGTTAGTAGATGTGATTTTTGTTCCTCAACAATACTGCGCTTCAAACTCCTTACCCCACTGATGAGTCCGCCCTTCTTCCCTTCCACTCTGCCATGCTTGCCAGGTTTGTGACGTTCCCAGGTGTCCTGTAGAGTCCTAGGTTAATAGGAGGGGTTTTTCGTTTTTCATTTTTTTAATAGTGGAAAATTCCATATTGAAGGTGGACAGAACACACAGGAAGACTCCAGGAGCCAGGAAGAGGTAGCTCAGCTTCAGTACCGAGGGACGTGCGGGCACATCGCTTTATATCCACCTGCATGCTCCATTATATTATTCTGAAGCAGAGCTTTTACTGGTTACCTCTGTCCACAGGTCCCAGATCGGCCAGGAACTGGTATGGGCTTGTGGTGATGTACTATTTTATGTAGGGAGAAGATAGGTTCAACTCACTTGGATTTTTTTTTTTTTAATAGAAGAAAGTAACCCAGTGTTATTAGGCACTGAATACTTTGAGTGAGGAACTCAGATTGTAGCAGGTCCATAATTAGGGGGAAATTGACTTTGAGTATCCAAGGAGCCTAGATAGAGGGAGCTTCCCAGAAGGCCGCATTGACAGAGGTGGTACTGAGCAGGCTCTGTCTTTTCTTCCACACAAACATTATGTTTCTACTTAAACTTTCACCCACTACTTCAACTTCTGTTGGATTCAAATGTAGCAATGGTTTCTGTGACATTCCTTTTAAGAGTTATTTTTTAAAAAGATTTTTTAATCTATGTATTTATTATGTATTCAGTGTTCTGTTTGCATGTTTGCCTGCTTACCAGAAGAAGGCATCAGACCTCATTACAGACGGTTCTGAGCCACCATGTGGCTTCTGGAAGTTGAACTCAGGACCTCTGGAAGAGCAGTCAATGCTCTTAACCTCTGAGCCATCCCTCCTGCCCCTCCTTTCCAGGTTTATTAATTGGAATGCTAGCATGAAGAAGGGTTGTCCATTTTCATGTTTACATCACTGTACACTTGCCATTATTTTGTTTCTTTTAATTTGACTAACTTTATTTTTGAGATAGGGTTTCATTATGTAACCTGGCTATCCGAAAACTCACTATGTAGAACAGGCTGGCCTTGAACTCCCAGAGAGTGCTGAGACCAAAGGTGTGCACCACCATGCCCAGATATTTTATTTTTGAGATAAAATTCAGCTTAAACCAATCACTATTTATGTGTGTGCGCGCCAGAGTTGTTCCAAATTTGACAGTTGAGTTTGGATTCTGTAAACCCATGCTGGCCTCAAATATGAAGTCTGGCTGCCTTGGCCTCCCCGGTGTGGGACCGTGAGTATGAACCACTCTTCTTTAGCCTGTCATCTATGCACGTCTCTTCATTGAGCACTTCTTTACTTTCTGACACCATGAGATGTTTTAGGCTCATTTTGTATCCTCCCCACCCCAACCTTAAGAGTTCAGAAAATTAGCTGGGTGGTGGTGGTGTACACGTTTAATCCCAGCACTCAGGAGGCAGAGGCAGGTGAATCTTTGTGAGTTCGAGGCCAGCCTGGTCTACAGAGTGAGTTCCAGGACAACCAGGGTTACACCGAGAAACCCTGTTTCCAAAAACAAACAAACAAACAAAAAAGTTCAGAATCTTTTCTTAAACACACACATAACAATTTAAACAGGAAAATGGTGACACCTAAGCACTTTTTCCCGGGCTCTGAATAACATTGTCAAGGAAGATTTTTAGATCAATTTGAATGAATTCATAATCTTTCCCCTTATTTTTCTATGCTTGTATATTTTGAAGCTTTTTTCCCTACAAGTTTTACTATGTACATTTAAGCTAATTCATTTTCCCCAGATACTTAGAGTGCAGAGTATTTCTTAAGACCACCATATTACCATTACATGAAGCTATAATTCCAGTTAAAAGCAAGAAACAGTTTTTAGCTGGAGTAGACCTGCTTATCAGAAAGGGCAAGTGTCTGGTGGCAGACAGACTTCCCCAGTGTTGGAATTACTGGTGAGTTTCCTTTCCTATCCGTTTTATGGTCCCTACGTGTTCCCAGCTGACTCACTCAGGGACCTTGACGGACCCTACCCTTGTAGGGAATTGAACCCATATCTTATTGGGGACTTCACCTGTCTTGCTGAGATGGTCCCCAAACTTATGCCCTTAGTTCTCATGGAATTCTTTTCATCCTGCTCTTTGTAGTTGGTTGAGGAAAATTTCTCAGCCTTTTTTCTCTCCTTGTGTTCTGTTTTTGGTCCAGCTAGCCTTCATTAGGCTAATGGACAATGTGGAACTGAATGGTGCTATCCTCCCTAGCCTCCAGCAGAGTAATGTCAGCATCATAAGACTAGCAGTGTGTGCTCCCCACAGCCGGGCCTGTTGACTGTTGGCACTCCCTCAGAGAAGCGGGGCTCTGGGAGTCATTGGTCTCTCACCTGAGTATCCAGCTGCTCTCTCAGCCCTTTGGGACCTTTGGGGTCTTGGGTGGGGGTAGAGGAGGTAGGCTGGGGAGACTATGAGAAGGGGGACGCCATCTGTGGCTACTGGGGAGTCGCCTCCTATTGCTGAGTGAAGATATTCCAGTGTGGCTGCTTTAGGACCACAGCACCCCTGGCAGCAGCCCCTCATCCATGCTCTGTGGGAAAGCCTAGTAAACACATTGGTTCCCCAGGGTGAACTTCAGTGGAACTGAACCTTGGTTTCTTTGGGGTACTGTTGTGGGTGGGGCATATACTGATTAGTCTCCCCCATGGAGAAAATTCTTGCAACACATGAGATAGCAGTAACCGTTGGAGAAAAACATCAGATCTGGCCCTTGAACAGAAGCCAAGATATTTAGAGAAGGCAGGACAGTACTTGCAAGTAATCAAAAATGTGCCTTCTGGTTTTACATAAGGGGTCTCAAAAAGTTTATTTTTGAAGTAACCCAAAGACATATTTATATTTTGCATAAAGTTCTGTCTTGGTAAAATTCCCCCTTTACTAATAATCAGAATAACAATTTAGTAATACCGAATTTTTATTTTTTTGTCTTAATTTTTATTCCAAAGAAATAGTAGATTAGGGGTTATTTTATCAATTTAAGAGAATTTCATATCTTAGTGATTTGAAGGCCCAAGTTGAAGTTCCAAGAAACACTTTCTAAGCAACTTCAAATTATTTGAAACCAGTCAGGAAACGCTGTTGTACAAATTGACCATTAGGGGGTGGTATAGGCACACACATTCCACTCCTAAACAGCACCCTGCATTTAAAGGATAACTGTCAGGTTCAGTAATTGATTTGCTTTGCTTGACTAAACTCTGGTAGTAAATATAATTAACATTCTCATGGAAATGGTAATTGCTTCCTGTGTGATATATACTTTTCTTTTTAACGCGTATTTGACGCAAAATAACTGAATCTGCCAAATTACCAGGGGTAAAACTGTAACTTCAAAATCACTTTTAATTCTCTTTCCAGGGTTTTCTTTGTGCCCCAGGTGTGTTCTCTGTAGCTCTCTGGCTGTGCAGCATTGACACATTAAATCACGGAGGACAGGCAAGACAGCTCAGCTGGTAGAGCCCTGACTGCCATGTCTGATAACCTGAGTTTGATTCCCTGGCCCCCACATAGCAGGAGAGAACCAACTCCTACAAGTTGTCTTCTGACTTCCACATGTATTGTGGTGTATACACACACACACACACACACACACACACACACACACACACTATAATAATAAAACAATGAGAGAGTTTTTAGGCAGGCAAAGGTGAAGCAATACTTGATCATTTTCTGAGGTTTTGTTTGCTTGCTGTGATTTTTGGTCTCGTTTTGTGATGGTATTTTACTACGTTCCTCAGTTGGTCTTGAACTCCCGAGCTCAAGGGATCACTAGCTGTAATTCCAAGTGTACTCTGCTATATTTTCCTAAGGAAATTGCTCTTGAATAAGTCAAATAAATGTTGGTTCTTTGCCTTGCAATGCTTTGGTATTCATACTTGCCAAACTAAAACTTTTGCCAAATACCAGTTACTTTTCCACTTAGTCTCTGAGCCAACAAAGAATTAGCAGATGCCTGAATATTAACGATCAGGGAAACCCTACAGTTTGTTATATGACAACAGGACATGCCATCCTCAAGCTAGCAGACCAGCAATTATGTGAGCATAGGTGTATCTATGGGAACAGTTTTCGCTTATTTTTGGAGATAAATATTTTCCTGTTTTTATTAAACATAAACTAGCAAGCTAGAAAATAGACATTTTAAAAGGGAGAATTGGACATACAAAATAATTTGAATTGAGTCTATGGACAGTGTTAAGGAGTCAAATAAAGAGTGCTAGCTAGTACTTTGTGTTTCGAAGCCTTGCTGCCTTGCCATGTGTCACCTCCACAGTGGCATCTCCCAAGTATGTGCTCGGGCAGAGAGATGTTGAATCTCCCTAAAAGGTGTCCTAGTGCTGGCGTTACCATGTGTAGGCTACGGAGGTGAGCACACACAGCTGATGCTTTTCAGTGCTGCTTATGATTCCTATAATCCACCATATAGCATTGCTTTCTTGTGTGTAGTCGACAACGGGGGTTTTCTGAATTAAAATCTGAATTGAGAACACATGGATCAAACCTTTAATGGACTGGGAAACATTGTATTAATATTGATATATTAATATACATATATACATAATCTCATATATTTAAAACTTAATGTGAAATTAAGACATTTTCTTTCAGGCATTGGGATTAAAAACTGATCCTCTCATTCTGAAATAATGCTGGGCAGATACTTTCCCCTGGGTTTCGTTTTCCTTTATTTTGCATGTTGATGAAAACACACACACACACACACACACACACACACACACACAGAGGGAATGCCTAACGTGCCTTTTCCCTCGGTGTCCTCCAATACCCCATAACCACTTCTCATCTTCCCATTTTAGAATATGGGGAAAGCCTGGGATTTCTTCAAGCTAAGACAACAGGAAGTACTGCTTGTAAGCTTGTAGGACAGCAAATGTGTGGGTCTAGGTTTTTTTCCTTCTGAAAACTTTTTTTCTTTTTTTGTATCTGTTTTTGAAGATGAAATTCAGAATCTTATGATAAATTTCCCCTTTTTCTTTGCAGAAACTGATGACCTAGAAATATCTCAAGGTTCAGGAATTTTTCCTTCTGGATATTTCTACAAAGACCAGTGGAGGCCTAGGAGGTTTAAGATGCGCCGTTTTAATGACCCTGATAACATCACAGAATGCTTGCAAAGAAAAATGGTGTATTTATTTGGTGACTCCACCATCAGGCAGTGGTTTGAATACCTCACTATGTTTGTCCCAGGTTGGTGCTTTTGCTTTTGGTTTCATAACTGTTTCCCTGTGTACATGAAATCAGATTTGAAAGGAACAGGCTCCCTTTGGTGTCAGGTGAGGAGGCAGTTTCTCTATGGGACTAAGGATGTATCTTAACCCTGGAAGATGTGTGCCAGCATCTGGTCAGCCGTGGAGTCTTGGATGTGGCAGAAATGAGGTCTCTCATAGAGGCTTATCCCGCTGCCCCTCTCTGGCCTGGGGTGAGCCACCTGCTCTGCAGGGCTTCATTCTCTGTGTCAGATTAGAGAGCTGAACTATGTCACCGCACAGGTGTCCCTCACTTCTACTAATCTGGATTATAAAATAGTTGGCCACTATCAGCTATTTCTTTTCTGGTTCTGTTTGGCTCAACTCTAGGTCTAGAAAGGATTTTACTGGAAGGAATTAGTCAAGTGGGTCCTTGTAGCAAAGGCATCCCTTGGGCCTCTCCTCAACGGGACTCTGAGATAGAGATGGTTTCTGTTGAGAGACTCTGGGTATGTCCCAGCATTCTTAGTGTCTGCCCAGCTCAGATCCATAAGACTGGGCTGGTTGGAGACCTACCACTTATCCACAGGAGGCATTCTCTTCTTCTCTAGGGTCATGTGCTCACCTATTGAGGAACAGGTGATGTTGTGGGAGCTATCTGTGTTTCTGTGTATGTGCATGTATGGGTGCAAATGGGTGTGTGTGTGAAGAAATTGTGCAGGAGGCCCAGGTCAACCCGGGGTGTTGTTCTTGGGCTCTGGCCCGCTTGCTTTGTGAGGCGGTCTCACTGGCCGGTGATCCTGAGAGACCTGGCTGTCCCCGCCTCTCCAGCACCATGATTACAAGCGTTTGTGCCATCTCCCCACTTTGCTTGAGTTCTGGGGATCAAACTCAGGTCCTCATTCATATTTTTACAGAAAGCACCAATTGAGCCATTTCCTCAGCCTATGTGGGGACTATTTTTTTTTAATGGTTCTGAGTGTTTTTTAATATATTCTCTTTAAGATCTCTTTATATATGTATTTATGTATATGGGTACTTTGTCTGCATGTAAATCTACACACCAGAAGAGGACATCAGACAGTTGTGAGCTGCCATGGGAGTGGTAGGAATTGAACTCAGGACCTTTGGAAGAGCAGTGAGTGCTCTTAACCACTGAACCTTCTCTCCTACCCTGTAAATGGAGTCTTTTTTAAAAAAATAAAATAAATTCTCATTGTTTTGTGTATGAGTTGCTTATGACTTTTTAAAAAATCATCTCTAATTTACTTTTTAAAAGAAAAGGAAGTAGATTTTACTCCAAAGAGTAGAAAGTCAATTTCAGTTTTTCGGTGAAACAGATCTGGTCGAGTTCTGGTTATTGAAGCAGAGATTAAACATTTGGAGGAGGAAGTCGTGTGTGGCATGGTGCTGGGTAAGCCTTGGTGCTGATCAGACAGGCCTGCAAGGTGTCTGTAGTTGCTTCTTCATAATTTCTGATGACGTAGCTTGATATTTCCTTTAATAGCAATGATCACATAGGCTGTTTTGATGATTTTCCACCAGACCCTTTACAGACAGGTTTTCATCTGATATAATACAGCCTTGTGTGGGTGCCTGATCTTTATCAAACGATGATAGCGTGAACTTTTATTCGCTTTAACTCCGGACGCTACATAGTAATGAACGAAGGCGGAGAGTCTAAAGGAGAAGCTCAGGACCGCATAGAGCATACAATGGAATCTGCCTTTAACCCTTAAGGGGAACATAGTCGGATGTGTCCTTTTCAGAATTGACTATAAACTGTGAGGCAAGACACTGATGTCTGCCTTGGTTGATTCATGGCACCTGTGGTAGTGGGCACTGGGCCCCTGCCAAGGAAATGTGACTGGAATTGCATTAACAACATTTACTAGTATGTATGTATGTATGTATGTATGTATGTATGTATGTATGTATGTATGTATGTATTTAATGTGAGACAGGTTTTGCTTTGTACTCTTGCTAGCCTAAAGAAGGACGCTTAAAAGAAATCCCACACTAGCTCAGAATTGAGTATAATAGAGGGTTATTTATTTAGGGGTAGACTCACAGATCACAATCCTCTGCTCCAATGGGGGACAGCAACCGAGTCCAGCAGCCAGGAAAGAGGCCGGATGCGCACTTTTCATTGGCATATTCAGTATAAGAGGCCACACCCAAGTGGGCGGGTAACTTAAAGGCTACTGGTGGTAGGAATTCCTACAGCACTAGCCTGCAGCTTGCTTTATATATCTACCTGGCCTCGACTTTGTGGGGATCCTCCTGCCTCTGCTTCCCATGTACTTAGATTATGTAGGAACTGGGCCTTGAAACACGACTTAGTGGTGCGGGGGCTGAAGGATTTCCATGTCGTGCTGCTGACTCACTTCCTCCCTCTCTCTCGCTTTCCTTTCCTTTTTTTTTTTTTTTTTTTTTTTTTCCCTTGAGACGGATATCACTATCTGGCTAGTCTGGAACTCACTATATAGACCGGGCTGGCTTCATACTCATAGAGATCCACCTGCTTCTGCCTCCCAGTGCTAGGATTAAGGGCATGAGGCCACCACTTAACCTAGATATTTCTTATGTTAGACAAGTTTTCTTGTAGGACGTCAGTATGGTTTTCCAACCATAGGGTAAAAATAAAAGTCAAAAGAAACAGAACCACTTTTTTTCTTTTGTTTATTAGAAAAACAAGAAACTTGTTTTTTTTTTATTATTCAAGAGTATAATTTAGATTTATTTATTTGTTTCCCTTTGTTGAGGCAAGATCTGTCTCTGTAGCTCTGGATAGCTTTGAACTCAGCAATGCCCCTGTCTTAGCCTCCCAGGTGCTGGTATTATAACCATATGCTACCATTCTTGGCTTAAAAGTTTATTTTTAGTTTGACAAATAATCGCATGTATTTATAGGGTACAATGGGATATATTGACAGAATGATCTTATCAAGCTAACTGACTTACCTGTCACTTCATATGCTTATTTATTTGCAGTGGGAACCTTTAAAATCTCTCGGGGTGTTTCTGAAGTATGTTATTGTCAACTGCGTGGCAGGTCTCTTACACTGACTCTTCCTCATTAGAATAGCTACCCTTGATTAACTTCTTTGCCTCCCAAGCTCCCTGACTTTCAGTGAGTTTCTACTCTCTGAGAGTTGGACTTCTTTTTAAACTTATTTTATGTGCATTGATGTTTTGCCTGCATGTATATCTGTGTGAGGGTGTCAGATCTTGGAGTTATGGACAGTTGTTAGCTGCCATGTGGATGCTGGGAATTGAACTCCGGTCCTCTGGAAGAGCAGTCAGTGCTCTCTCTCCCTCTCTTAAGATTTATTTATGTATATGAGTGCTCTATCTATGTGTACACCTTTATGCCAGAAAAGGGCATCAGATCCCACTATAGATCAAAGCCACCATGTGGTTTCTGGGAATTGAACTCAGAACTTCTGGAAGAACAGCCAGTGCTCTTAACCTCTGAACCGTCTCTCCAGCCCTACAATCTGTGCTCTTAACCACTGAGAGTTAAACTCTTAAAGTTACTGCTTATGAGGAAGGTTATGGAATATTTATCTTTCTGTGTCTTGTTTATTTTACTTAGTGTGACATCCTTCCAGGCTTATACATGTTTTTGCAAATGCCAGAATTTTCCAAATGATGTGTGTGGTTACTGAAATATGCTCATAAAATAGAAGCTACAGCCCCATCCTAGAAGATGGAATACTCATTTATTATAAGGATATCATATGAATGTCAACTTCATTCTTAAATATTCTGTGAGCTGTGAAAATAACAAGATTTCTTGGCTTAATGGAGGTAATCACCTTAGACATATTCAGACTCTCTCACTGATAATATTGCTTCTTATGTGATGTTTTGCAGTGATTTGAATAATTAGGGCATTAGACTAAAGGTCCACTGATTCAAAGTGGGACACGGAGAATGGGTATTCCTTTTATACTTACATTGAGCTTCTTTGTTGTACCTCCATTTTGAAAAATGTTTGGCAAAACCACTTAACTATTTAGAATGTATGTGTTTAGATTGAATTTTTTTCATTAATTTGATGTTTTCCTTGTTTTAGATTTAGTGGAGTTTAATTTGGGTAGTCCCAAGAATGTTGGTCCCTTCCTTGCAGTGGACCAGAAACACAACATCTTGCTCAAATATCGCTGCCATGGTCCACCCATCCGCTTCACGAGTGTCTTCAGTAATGAGCTTCACTATGTGGCCAATGAGCTGAATGGGATTGTGGGAGGGAAGAACACAGTGGTGGCCATAGCTGTGTGGTCTCACTTTAGCACATTCCCCTTGGAAGTATATATCCGGAGACTCAGGAACATCCGACGAGCCGTGGTCCAACTCCTGGATCGAAGCCCTAAGACTGTGGTTGTCATCCGGACAGGCAATGCCCAAGAGCTGGGGCCTGAGGTCAGCCTTTTCAACAGTGACTGGTACAACTTTCAGCTGGACACTATCCTTCGGAGGATGTTCTCTGGGGTTGGAGTCTATCTTGTTGATGCCTGGGAGATGACCTTGGCTCATCATCTACCCCACAAGCTGCATCCAGATGAAGTGATTGTGAAGAACCAACTGGACATGTTCTTATCTTACGTATGCCCCTTGGAGACCTAACTATCTACTAAAGGACTCACATTCAGTGACCTTTCCAATTGACTTGTAGGATAGAAAATTTGTGATTGGCTCCATTGTGAGATGGATGCGATCAGTATGTTTGACATTTCAAAAAAAGAGCTGTACTTTGCATAATGACTTGTAAAGAACTTAGGCAGTGTAGACTGCATTTGTATCTACCTGTAGGATTTTTCCGTCTTGACATAGCCATTGTAGAGCTCTTATTAACAGCATCTACACACTGTATTGCCCTGTAACCAAAGATGCTAACGAGTGTATTTGAGCTAGCTTCTCTCGGGGAGGAGATTTCTGTGCTAATGCCTACCTGAAGTGTTTTGAGTAAACAGAACGGATAGATTTGGTTGGCAGTGCTATGTCTTCCGTTTGCCTGGTAAAGGAAATATGGAACATGTCTTCACGAACAGCACAAGGATCCCTCCTCAGGAACAGAGCATTTATCGTCAGAGGTTCTCATGGCCACGCTGAAGACTGCTGTATCTCAGGAGTTTCTATTGACTTTTTTTCCCCCTGAATTACTTGGAAAGGCCAATGTGTGTGGTCAGAATTTTATAATGAGGATATTAACAATTTCCTGCTTTTGTCTAGGGAAGAAGCTAAACAGAAGAGCAGAAATCTGTGCTTTGGATTGGTATTCACATTTGATAATTATTTCTTACTTGATTCAGCTACGTTTTAGGTGATGAATAGTTATTCTAGAATGACTGCTTTTGGAAACAAATATGGAAACAGAAGTTTATTTTCATGTTCTGGAGCGTGTGCGTTTTGAGAACTGATTCTTATGTAAAGAATGCTGCTGACTGTCATAACATTGTAGACTTTCTCCAATCAGCAGTTCCAAGTGTTCTTTTCTTTTAGCTGTCATGAAGCATATGCTGAATTAGACATTAAACCAGATCAGAAATTAATAAAATTAGATATTAAAGTCTAATTTTAATTTTTTGATTTGGGCATAAATTATACATAAACATTATCTCATGCTTGGAAGTAAAAAGCTACTATTTAGCTATCTGTTATTCCTGCTAGCTTTTCGTCTTTTCAGACTGTGGCTCAAACCCAAGGCCTTGACCATACTAGGCGGGAACTCTGTGGAGTTACATTCCTAACCCATTTCTGAACATCCAAAAATCAAAGGATTGGCCATTTCTATTGGACTTTGTCTTAATTAAATGGTTTGAAATTAAAATTAGGATATTTAGTAAGTAGTTTTTGCATTACAAGAGGTTATAATTTACTTTTGCTTTCCCTAAACAGACATGTATAAACATTGGGGTGTCTTAGGAGATAAAGACAAGTGCTTAAAGCAAGAAAAAAATGCACCCTCCAAAGAATGAAAAATTGGGGCTTGTAATGTAGAGGATTCAAGTTCTTCCTTTTCTACTCTCAAGGAGACTAGTAAGTTTATAAAATATTTTGTGGGGGAAAGTTTTATAATTGTTTTTGGAGTCTGAGCAGGCCAGTGAAGCTAAACATTTATGACAGCTTAGTTTTTGCGGGACTGAGCAAGAAACTACTGGGGCCTTGTGCATGCCAGGCAAGCTTTCTGACCCTGCACTAAACACCCAGTTCTGTTATATTTTATAATTACAGAAAGTCTCAGTAAGTTCACAGGTTGGTCTTGAGTTTGGTTTGTTGCTCACATAGATAGGCTTTGAATCTGCTATCTTCCTGCCTTTGTCTCTCCAGTAACTGGACCTATATAGGCTTTGCCACAGGCCTGCTTGCTTTAAATGGTCCTTCAGCTTACAGTGTTTGATAAAAATGAATTAGAGGCTCTGCCTCCAGGAATTATGGAATTAATCTTTGTGATAAATGCCCAGAGATTCTGATGCAGTTGTAGGGTTCCATATTTTGAGAAACAGTGACAAAGAAAAGATTGATCTAGAGAAGTAACATTGCTTATCTGTTATTTAAAGGCTTTATCAACTTCTTAATTCTGGTCATGATTCAGAAATATAGGTGATAAACTGGGTGGTGGTGGCACACACCTTTAATCCCAGCACTTGGGAGACAGAGGCAGACGGATCTCTGTGAGTTTGAGGCCAGCCTGGTCTACAAGAGCTAGTTCCAGGACAGGCTCCATAGCTACAGAGAAACCCTGTCTCAAAAAAAAAAAAACAAACCAAAAAAAAAAAAACCAACCAACAAACAAACAAACAAAAAAAAACAAAAAACCAAACAAAGCAGAAATATAGGTGCTATTAGCTCATTTTTTTTTTTTTGTATAGGAAGAACTGAAATTTGAATTGGACTAAGGTATGTGGAGTCCATGGCCCTGCTTAGCTACAACTTGTTTGACTTCTGTGAAGAGATTTTATGTTAGAGAACTTTTGAACATTTCTTTAGGGAGGATTTTGGGAGGAAGCCAAAGAATCCCTTTCCCAGTGAAGCTTCAAGGACCACCCACCATTAGTTTAGAGTGATTTCTATGGCTGGTTTCTTGTGACCTTGTTCAGTTTCTGCTTTTCAGTTTGCTGCACGAGGCCGTAGCGGTTTGATGGCACGGTTTCTTGAAGCCCCTTTAGCACTTCCGTCCCCTGTTTATCTTTATCCACTCTGATGTGGGAATGTTTATCCAAATTAGAATGTCGCTTAGATATTTCCCAGAACAGTTAGATACAGGTTGAGCATTTCTAATCTGAAAATCCAGAACTCTCCAAAATCTAAAGCTTTTTGAATCAATGAGTCACACAATGAGTCAGACAGATGTGGGGCTGGAGACATGGCTCAGATTTTGGAGTATTTGCTGCTCTTCCAGAGGACTGAGCCTGAATCCCAGCACCCATGCCAAGTGACTCACAAACCACCAGTAACTGACGCTACAGGTGGATCCGATGCCTAGTTTTGTCTACCTGTGTTCGTGTGGCATTCACTCACACTGACAGACCCACAGACATAGACTAATAGACAGACAGACAGATGGACGGATGACCCCCCCCCCCGACAGAAACGCACACATACACAGATGAAATACTAAAAACCAGGCGTAGCATATGCTTTTAATCCCCGTTCTTGGAAGGCAGAAGCAGGCAGATGCCTGTGGATTCAAGGTCAGCCTGGTTTACTAGTGAGTTCCACACTTTAACCAGAGTAACTTGATGAAACATTGTCTCAAAACAAACAAACCAACTAAACCAAATGCGTTCATACAATAAGAATATAAAAAGTCTTAAAAATAATCTTTAGAAAGCAGACATGCTAAATGTTACATAAAATTTCCTTAAAGATATATATGTAAAGTATATGTGAGACCTACATTTCCTATTTAGGCTCACAATACATTAATGAGTTATATACATATATGTGTGTGTGAATATATATCATATACTGCACATTTATATTCCCAAATCTAAAATAATTTAAAATCTAACAGTTATGATCTCAAGGACTTCAGATAAGGGCTTCTTAACCTTATAAACAAACATTTTATAGGTCAGTTAGTCCCACATAGTTGTGAATTTCAGCATGCCAGATGACAATGTTTAAATACACATTTCTCTTGATAAATATAAAGGTGATCATAGTTTTAAAAAACTACAAAATTTTAATTAAGGACCCAATACATAAATCAGTTAAACATTAGCTAATTCAGTTGAATTCAAATGAACAATAGACATGCTTTCTTGTTTTTTTTTTTTAAACTATATAAAATTGATCATCTTTATTTCTAGGTTCCATATCACTGGCTTAAGCCAACTTCACATAAAAATATCTGGGAAAATATTGCATCTATACTAAATGTATACACCTTTCCTGTTATTATTATATATAACCAATAAAGTGTAGCATCAATTTATATAACATTTACATTCTATTATGTGTTATAAGTAAATTAGAGATGATTTAAAGTAGGAGGGAGGTTGTTTGTTAGACACGGACTCTATGCCATTTTCTATAAAGGAGCTGAGCACCCACAGATTTTAGTATAATTACTCCTGAGTCGAGTATCCTCAGACTATAATATCATTGATCCTAGCACCCAAATCCTGAGTGATCACTGGAGTTGGAATCACAGAGTACATGTCATTTGGGCCTTTACAAAATTAACCTATAGTATAAATATTTTTATATGTTAAATAGCCTTAATAATTATAAACGTTTGCCTAAAATTGTGCTATCTAGTAACAGTTTTATTATGCCAGTTGGTCATTATGGTCGGATGTTTGGACTTATAATAAAATACTGAAACTTGTTTATATACAATTTTGTTGGAATAAAATATGAATTTGTGGGACCGGAGAGATGGGACAGCAGTTAAGAGCCCTTGCTGCTCTCTCAGAGGTTTGTGGGTTTGATTCCCACACTCACATGGTGGCTCACAACCATCTGAAATTCCAGTTCTGGGGGAGAGGGGTTTCTGACCCTTTCTGGCCTCTGTGGGTGCTGGATGCATGTGGAGTATATACATACACACAAGGAAAACACTCACACAAATACAAATAACATTTATATTTGAAGTGACAGTATTCGTATTACTGAGCGACCCATCCTCCTGAACTGAAATGATTAATTTGCTGGTATTGTGAAAGGAAAAGCCCATAATAAGAACATTCTATGGGAATTATGCTTCTAGAAGGTATCCTATTAAGAATAAGTTTTCTTGAATTGGAGCAATGGCTCAGCACTTTTCTTGGCTCACCACTTAAGAGTTTGGCGGTTCTTGAAGCCGGACAGGCTTGGTTCCCAGCACTCCATCAGGAGGCTCTCAGCTGCCTGCAGCTCCAGCTTCAGGATATCTGGCCCCTCCAACCTCTATCTGTAGGCACTAGCATTCACTTGCACATACCTCTCCACATGTATACATGCAATTAAAATAATTCAGTGAATACAGAACTGATCCTAGGTATTCCAATGTATATCAACCATTTTACCATTCAGTTTATCAATACCACTTGACAGACTTTCTTGTTTAGATAAGTTTCAGATGGATAAATCAGAGTTTTTGGCAAGAACAAATATGGTAAGCCTTTACATATTCCTGTGATACATATAAAAGTGAGTCTCTTGTTTCTGGACCCAGATGAAAAAAATGACAGCCACTGAGTGGGGGCAGGGAAATACACTCCGGAAGGAGGTGACAAGGCGTCTTAATTCTACAAAATGCAATTAGGATTATTTTACAATGCAGGGTCAGTACACTCAGAATAGCTGCTACACAGGTGGGCAATAAATACGATCTTGGAATTGCCTTTTCCTCTTTCCAAGTGGGTCTGCAGTGTCTGGTGCACTTTGGGAATCCTGGGGCAGTTGAGAGGCAGCGAAGGACCAGAAAGCTGTTGAGGGAAAAGTTTTAAGATACAGAAACCAGGGTAGCAAAAATGTGCTTCATCAGTTCTGCTTAACCTTTTAAAATGCACCTACCTTTAAATTTTTTAAATAATTTTTATTAAATGGCATTTTAAATATAGAGTTTAAGCATGAGGATTAAAAGAAAAAGAAGCACTCAGGAGAGGAGAGAGAGAGAGAGAGAGAGAGAGAGAGAGAGAGAGAGAGAGAGAGAGAGAGAGAGAAAGAGAAACCTTTTGGTGTGGGCATCTCTGAGACAGAATTGCCAGAAACTCATTTTAGGATATTTATCTCTTTAAAGAATGCTAACCTGGCCAGGCAGTGGTGGTGCATGCCTTTAATCCCAGAACTCGGGAGGCAGAAGCAAGGCCAGCCTGGTCTACAAGAGCTAATTCCAGGACAGGCTCCAAACCTACAGAGAAACCTTGTCTCGAAAAACCAAAAAAATTATAAAAAGAAGAACTGGGTAACTGGGACTGGAGAGATGGCTCAGTGGTTAAGAGCACTGGCTGCTCTTTTCAGTGGTCCTGAGTTCAATTCCCAGCACCCACACGGTGGTTCAAAACCATCTACAATCAGATCTTTTGCCTTCTTCTGGCATAAAGGTGTATATGCAATAGAGCACCCATATACATAAAATAAATAAATCTTAAAAAAGAAAAAAGAATGCTAAGCGGGCTGGAGAGATGCCTCAGTTGTTAAGAGCACTGAGGACCTGGGTTGGGTTTCCAGCACCCATATCGCTCACAACTGTCTGTGACTATAATTTCAGAAGAACCAACACCCTTATACAAGCATACACAAGGCAAAAAGCCAGTGCATATAGAAACAAAATTTTAAAATGCTAACTGAAATGCATCACACACACACAAAATTTCCTTTTTAATTATTTTTTTAAACAAACGAGAGCTGGTCAGGCCGCTTGAACTCTAAGGAGCTGAAGTCATGATGTGGATGAACATTCTTACTGCCCCTATAGGACCCTGGGTGTTTCCGCTGTAATCACAAAACTAAACTGTAACAAGGATGCCTGGAGATGATGAAAGAGAAGAACAGAACCGAAACCACTGTAGAGAGTGTCCCAAAACTGAGCAGTGAAACTGGATGTCGGCAGAAACCCCTTCGGTGTTGTGCAATGACTCGCCCGCAGTTAAGCCCACTTCCCCCATCACCTGTACCAGCATTTTCATCCAGCTAGCGAGCCCTGTTTCATTTGTGTTGCAGATTATGAACACACAGAAGAGATGCCCCTTTCTGATTGCCATGCTCACAAAGCTGAATTGGGGAAATGAATCCTCCAGACAATTCCATTTCCACGCCTAAGAAGCCACAGTGAAGAAGTGACATTCTGATAGTCAACTTCATATGGAAAAGCAAAAACCTAGGATAGCCAAAACAATCCTGTACAATAAAAAGAACTTCTGGAGTCATCACAATTTCTGACTCCAAACTCTACTACAGAGTTACAGTACTGAAAACAGCCTGGTATTGGCATAAAAAAAAAAACAGACAGGAGGACCAATGGAACTGAATCAAAGACCTGGATGTTAATCCACACACTTTCAGACACCTGATTTTTGACAAAGAAGCAAAAAATACCAAATGGAAAAAAAAGCATATTTAACAAATGGTGCTGGTATAACTGGATATGTAGAAGAATGGAAATAGATCCATATCTATCACCATGCACAAAACTCAAGTCCAAATGGATCAAAGACCTCAACATAAAGCCAGCCACACTGAACCTCATAGAAGAGAAAGTGGGAAGTACACTTGAACGCATTGGCACACACACACACATATGTATATGTGTATATATATATAATTTCCCCAGCAGCACAGACACTGAGAGAAACAATTAATAAATGGCACCTCCTGAAACTGAAAGCTTCTGTAAAGCAAAGGACATGGTTATCAAGACAAAACAACAGCCTACAGAACGGGTCCTGGATGGGTGGCTGAAATTTCATCTTACACCTGTAAGAATGGCCAAGATCAACAACACTGACGACAATTTATCCTGGAGAGGTTGTGGGATAAAGGGAACACTTCTGCATTGCTGGTGGGAATGCAAGCTGGTACAGCCCCTTTGGATATCAGTGTAGTGATTTCTCAGAAAATTAGGAAACAACCTTCCTCAAGACCCAGCAATACCACTTTTGGGTATATATCCAAAGAATGCTCAACTGTGCCACAAGGACATGTGCTCAATTATGTTCCTAGCAGCTTTGTTTGTCATAGCCAGAACCTGGAAACAACCTAAATGCCCTGGACTGAAGAATGGATAAGGAAAATGTTGTACATTTACACAATGGAGTACTACACAGCAGAAAAAAAATAATGACACCTTGAATTTTGCAGGAAAATGGATGGAGCTAGAAAACATCATTTTGAGTGAGGTAACCCAGACCCAGAAAGACAATTATCATATGTACTCACTCATAAGTAGTTTTTAAACATCAATCAAAGAAAACCAG
The DNA here is from genome assembly GCF_950005125.1 of Chionomys nivalis. NCBI lineage: Eukaryota > Metazoa > Chordata > Mammalia > Rodentia > Cricetidae > Chionomys > Chionomys nivalis. The sequence goes on along the minus strand of NC_080088.1, from coordinate 57,062,037 downwards.
GCCACAAATCACAATCCCAGAGAACCTAGACAACAATGAGGACACTAAGCGAGACATACATAGATCTAATCTACACGGGAAGCAGAAAAAGACAAGATCTCCTGAGTAAATTGGGAGCATGGGGACCATGGGAGAGGGTTGAAGGGGAGGGGAGAGGCAGGGAGTGGAGCAGAGAAAAATGTAGAGCTCAATAAAAATCAATAAAAGATATATAAAAAGAAAAAGTGACATTCGGAGAGACGACTCTAAAGAGGAGGCTTAATCCCCTAGATTCCCCGGACACTGGGACAGGCACCGGGAAAACCGCTAGCGCGGCCACTCGTTCCTCCGCGCGGCTCCAGTCCAGGTCTTGGAGCTGGCCCTCGCGGGGGAATGTCCCGGACTCGGGTCGGTACCTTTTTGGCCTGGGAATTTCCAGCTTGCGGAAAAAAGTCCACAAACTCAGTCCTCGCTGTCCCCTTCGCCTCCTCTGGCCCTTCTCGGTGCCCACGCACCCCCGATCGAACCCGAGGATGAGCATAGGGTGTATTTTAGGCGAGCTTGGGCTTCCCCGCCCCCTCTGCCCGCTTAGCTGGCAAGAAGAAAGCCAGCGCTATAAAGGAGGCCGAGGTCTAGGGCTGGCTCCTCCTGCCACGAGGTCAGACGGCGAGCTCTAGAGAAAGGGGCTGCTTAACTGCTCCTTATCATGTAACCTCAAAAGGAAGCCGATCAACCTTCTGATGCTCTCACGTACTGGGGCATTATCGCTGCTTACAGCTGGAAACGGTTGATTTGCTTTTACGTATTTGTGTGACTTGAATCTTCAAACACAAAGGTATACTTTCATTATTTGACATTTAATATGAAAGGGTATTTGTTTTAGGATTTATTTGTTCAGTGTTTATGAGTGCTATATCTAAACGTACGCTTTTATAAGCCAGAAGAGGGCATCAGATACTACTATGGATGGTTGTGAGCCACCATATAGTTACTAGGACTTGAACCCAAGACCTCTGGAAGAGCAGGCAGTGTTCTAACAGCTGAACCATCTCTCTAGCCCATGAAAAAGTTTCTTAAGTGATAAACTGCCCTCAACCAGTTCCTTTTCCATATTCTTTCTTTGGGAGCTGTCTGCTGTTTAAATAATATTTGCTTTGTGACAAAATATTTTAGGACAGTTTTTTGTTTGTTTTTGGAGGGTGGGATCCAGGATGTTTTCATATTTTGGTAATAGCGTAAATTATGTCTGTTTGCCTTCAAGGCGCACAAAGAACTAAGATGCTGGGGGAGGGAGCATATGATGGGTGATGAAGACCTTGGAACTCTAATGTATGAATTTATCTTTAGCCAGTGATGGAGAATGTTGGTACCCTAAGGTGGAAATTTCCCAGGAAGTTTGATGGGTGGGTTTAAAGGTATATTTTCTCACCAAGGGAAAACATGAAACTGCATCTTTATAAAAAACATATCTGAGTAGATTGAAATATTTTTATAGCATACCCTAGGTAATTCTGATATGACTTCTATATATCTAAATTTTATGAATGAGAGAAACCATTGATTGATGCTGTGGTGGAACCTGCAGGTTCATAATAATCTATCTGAAGTGTTTAAAAGGTTTGTCCAAGTGACGGCAGGTTTCTAGATGGACCGGATTAGAGCTTCTTACAGGGGCCTTAGTGAACTGTAACAGACAAAGGGGTTGGCTCAAAGAGGATGTGACATTCATTATGTAAATCTTCCGCACTTGGCAATATATACATTCAACTGGATCTAGTATCTAAAGAAATACAGTGCCTGGGTGGGTGGAATGGTTTCTGCTTCTCTTAGTCCAGGGGTTCTCAAATGTGGGTTGAAACCCCTTTGCGGGAGTCCAATGGCCCTTTCACGGGGGCCGCATATTAGATACTCACATATGAGATGTTTACACTCTGATTCATAACAGCAGTAAAACTACAGTTATGAAATAGCAAAGAAAATAATTTCATGGTTGGGGGTCACCACAACACGAGAACTGTATTAAAGGGCCACAGCGTTAGGAAGGTTGGGAAACACTGTTAGACAATGCGTTGCTTGGATAACACAATAGAAACATTTCTAATCCCAGTTACTGCCATTAGTTATCCCTGATACAGAAAAGCTTAAACCACGTGTCATGCAAACATGTTTTATTTGGATTGAGAATACCGTGTGCCTTCTGCTCCCCCCACCATCTCTCTAACTTTGCGTGGGTGAGGGACACAGCTGGGCAGGGGACAGGTGACAAGCTCTGAAGGGCCAGAAGTCATTCTAGGATGACTCAGTGTAGGAGGTCAGTGCACAGCACAGAGTGGTTGTGCACTGGGTGGCATTCTGCCTTGCGTACATGTAGGGCCAGGGTCAGCATAACAGTGAGTAAGATGGTTTATAAAGGGAAAGAGGGAAACCCGTTCTTTACTTTGTCCCCAAAACAGATTCTGTTCATAGAACACAGAAACCAGTCTTCCCAAAAGCTGTAGGCTCCCGGGAGCATGGTCTCCAGGAAGGCTTTCTGGTTGTTCAGAGAGCAACCACCAATCACTCCTAAAGACTATTCCCTCTTGGTTAATGATTGACACTCACCTGATGGTTTCTTGAACTGTCCCCTCAGCTTACTAAGAAGATTCAGAGGTCCATGTTGAACTTCATTTTTCGATCTCCTTGGCCTGATGCTGAACTCCTGAGGGTGAGAGAGTGACCGTTTTTCTAAGTGGGATTTATACCTTACTTGTGCCTTTGGATGGTGTTCTCAGAAGGGGAAATGGGGAGTTTTATTCAGAGCTGAGGTTTGCACAGCTCTCAGTTTAACCAGTGTTTGAAGTTTACATACACGTTGGTCACTGTGATTTATGAATCAAAAGTTTTTGGTGGTTTGGCATTGCTTTGAAACAACATATTGAATTTCCGTTGCTTTTCATGGAAGGAGGCTATGGGCCCATCTATGAGGGAATACAGCCCTCTTCTGATGAACAGCTTCAGTATTATGAAATCTTTCCTGGGCTCGGACAGCATCGTGTCTGCCCTGGGTGGGTGAAGAGGCTCATTTGAGCTCTCATCTGTGGCTTCTGATTAAAGAAAAACACTTCCTGTCCCTTCAGTTTGGAACTGTTGAGGCCCCAAGTATTTGACTGAGAAAATACGGGACTTGAGATTAACATTTATAAGCACTTGTTTGAGGAGGTGAACCTGCAAGAGCTCAGATTTTCCTCATATTTGCATTTGAGGTGCCTTGTACTTAGTCATATTTCATAGACTCGAGAGAACTGAGCAATTGGCTCAGAGTCCCCTAGATAGTATTAAGTGGTAGAATCTAGATTTGCCACCAGACTAGTTATACAAATGTGCCAGCAAGAGAAGCCAGTTTCCTCCCAAGGACCCTTCTATATCTTGGGCTGAGTATGCTCTACGACTTACTCCCTGTTCGTAGTTAACTGATAGCTTTGCTTGATATCCACCATGATAATACACATTTGAAAAAGACCACAGCAAAGTGCTTTGAATTTCAAAGACTGGAGTCACAGGAGTGGCTGGTCTAAGGTTTTGGGAAGAGCTGGCTGTTTACTTTCTATGTCCTTTTTGGAAACAATAGCAGACGTAGGAATGGGTATCCTGTTACCCATTTCCTTTTGCCTACTCAGGACCTTTGTCTCCATGTTGGAAAGATAAACTTTGGGAGAACATTTCCACCCTGCCCCCTCAAAGGTCCGCTGCTGCTGCCTCTGATGAAGAGAGCCTTGTGGAAGCCCACTGACCATCCCCGATGTTTCAGAGTGAGCAAATAAGCTAGCCGAAATATCTGTTTCATAGGTAGCTTCCAGAAAGCTATATAAAAACATTTACATATTTGCTCTTCCTGATTATTTTGTAGAATGTCTCACAATCCCTTTCCAACCTGCATTTCCTACAGGCCCTGTGGTATCCCTAGAGTGGAGGAGTAAAAATGAACCTACTTGGATAGCTAAGAACAAAATGCATGGTGGAACTCAAGTCCACTCTGAGACCCTCTGCTTATTTTGGTTAAGCTTTGCGTCTTGAATAGCAGCACCCAATGGAAAGGGGTTCTTGCTATAAGTTGTGCATTCTCAGAGTGGGTAGCATCACCCCAAGAGGGCAAGTATTGTTTCTTGGAGGGGAAAACCTTAAGCTATTACAATGCACACTGATCCGGGTGCCTTGCAAGGGGCCATGGCATGCAGATGAATGCACAGAATGTCCGCAGTACTAAATGCTCCTGAGAGGATGTTTAGAAATGTGTCAGAAACTTTCTACAGGCCATGCAGAGGTGCAAAAACCATCGAAACTCCCCGCTATAAATGCTCTATGTGTCCTCATTCAAATGACGTTCACAGCTTTTCTCGGGTTGCTTGTCTCTTTGTGTCTTTTCTGTCTCTGTCATTGCCAAGAATTTTAAAACTACTGGCTGCCAAAGAAGGAACTCTTTCTATTTGTCTTCTTTTTTTCATAAGAAAAATTTTACTTCTGTCTTTAAATATTTCAAAAATATTTTAAAACTATGATAAAATTATATATGATATCAAAGTTATGAGCTTTATGCTATGAACCTGTGTAGACAAGTATGTGTTTAAGTCTTTGCTTTAAGCACTTTTGGTTGGCTACCCAGAAGTCAAATTACCATATCATATGGTAATTTTGTATATGATTTTTAAATCTGATCTTGAATTATTATTGTCTGCCTGTGTGCATGTTTAGTTTTTCAAGACAAGGTTTTCTATGACAACTACTGGGGCAATGTGCTGGATTTCATATATGGATCCTTTAAAACATTTGGATTACTGGTCATAAAATTTCAAATTCCTAGGAACCCTTGGGAGGTTTCCCTAAGATTTAAAAGGGCCAGAGCTACAAGGTGACTCACAGACGGTGGTTGTTATTCTTAAAACGTTCCCCGAGGCGGGCTGGCGGGGCCCATCAAGTGACAAGCTGCTACAGTTTCCCCCCAGTGGGAGGGCACGCACCTAGCGGCCGGTGGCGGCAGGTAACAGACACATAAACACAAAAGATAGGCATAAAGCATTTTATTGAGGGAGAGAGGCAGAGAAAGAGAGAGAAAGAGAGAGAGAGAGAAGAGAGAGAGAGAAGAGATAAAGGAAAGAGAGAGAGAAACAGAGAAAACGTGTACGCACGCCAAGAAAGCAAAAGAGGGAAGGGGCAAGATGGCGGCTGGCAGATCAGAGGTAATGGGAGTGGGCGTGGCTTGTCCCTTACAGGGCCGGGAAAGCACAACAGTGGTGACTTGGCCTGTGACTGAAGATGAACGAAGAAGTCCCATCCTAGAGGATGGAAATTGGGTGGCCCTGACTTCACCTTCCTCCATTCTTTGCCTTCAGCCCCTCATCTCCACATCAGAACACACAGTTGCTCCAGGAGCTTTTGTTTAATAAATTCTCCATAATGTAAGTGGCAGTGGAAACGATCGTCTGGAAAGCCATCAAGAAAGCTGTAAAGATCTTCAGTTTCTTACCTCTGCTAAGGGCCAGAAGGTGAATCCAATCTGAGATGGAAGCAAGGATTAGAGGAAACTAAAACTGCAGTTTTCTGGGCCAGGCTACTGAATTTACCCTTGAAATAATTAGTGTGGCATCAGAGGAACTTGATCCAAGATGGCGGAGGTGGGAGGAGCAAAACCCACTAAGCTCGTCCCGGGCCAGAGTTCTCTAGCTCTTGAACAACCAAGGAAAACAGTTTTGTTTGTTTACTCGTGGTGGTGAACAGCATCCAGCATTAAGATAAGAGGGATCCTTACACGCAACACTAATTAAATATCTAGGGCATGGTGACAGATAACAGCTGGCTTGTCACTCAGGAGGTACAATGTGGCAGCAATATTCAGGGGCCACATTCTATACTTCCTTTGTCTGAGTTCCAAAGGGTTTGGTATTTCACTTTGGGGCAGCCCCTTTTAGACTGTAAGTAACCTTTTGTAAAGGTTCCTGTTTATGCCTGGCGAGCGGATTGTGGGATGCCTCCTTGAGGTTGGTGGGGCGGTGAGTGACTTAAGAGGTGAGATGCAGGCCAGCAGCAGAACAGGAAACCCAGACTCCTCCTGTTCTCCCACTGGCTTCCTTAATTCTTCATGACGTCCCCTACGCTGTCAGCCCTGCAGTGCTCTGTCTCTGCCCGTTCTCTGGTTTTTGGCTCATTTCTAGCCCTATGGGTTATACTTCTGAATCATTTCCCTGAATAGCACCCCCTTTCTATTCTGTGGGTACCATTACAGGCCAGCTGTTCATGACCTTGACTATTGCAGTGTCCCACTTACCCACATGCACACAGCTGGCTCCTCTGATATTTCACTTTGCTTAGAAACTCCCCGTGGCTTGTCATACCAACTCTTCATTCTTCTCAGGCAGCTGAAGCCCTGTGGGAAGGGGGCTCCAAACCTGCCTTCAAGATTGTCCTCTTTCCTTATGCTTTCTTCAAGGTAGGTTGGTGAGCCAAAGATGTCAGAATATTTAACTATCAAGTATCAATTATTGAACTATCAAGTATTAAATATAGATTTGAGTAATAATAATAATAATAACAATAATAAAATGACCATCATTGGTGTGCTAAGCATATCACGAATAAAAACACATTGACCAAAAATAGTTAAGTACCCATTTTGAGGTGAGGAAAAGAGTCCGAGAGGAGACAGTCAATGGTAGATGGCTACTAAGTGACTGGATGGGATTTGGAACAAAGTTTGCTTTACCTGAACACCCCGTGATTTCAAAGGATGAAAAGCATCACAGGAAAGAACGTTAGCATGGAGAAAAGCTTGCAGCAAGAACTAATGTGCCTTTTGCAACGCGAACCATGAGGATATAAATATACTGCAATCAAGTATTAGTTTGCTAGAGCTGTTATAGTGATGTATTCCCCAACTTAGCTGCATAAAAAAATAGAAATTTAGGGTTCTAGAGATAGCTCAGTTGGTAAAATGTTCGCTGCATAAGCATGTGGACCTGCGTTTGATCCCCAGAACCCATGCTTTAAAAAAAAGAAAAGAAAAGAAAAAAAAAACCTGGGCATGTTAGCATAGGCAGAGTTTTTATTGAGACTGTTGACTCCAAAATAAATGCACAGAGACTTAATATTAATTATAAATGCTTGGCAGATAGCTCAGGCTTGTTACTAGCTAACTCTTACATTTTAAATTAACCTGTATTTTTTTTTTCTTTATACACCCTCTGCCACATGGCAGTACCTTCTTTCAACATGGCACGTTCATCTTGTTTCTTTCTGCGGCCGCTCTCAACTCCTCAGACTCCACCCTTCTTCCTCCCAGCATCCTCTGTCTGGTTCTCCTGCCTAACCTTATTCTGTCCAGCTATTGGCCAGCCAGCTTCCTTATTAAACCAGTCACAGCAACATATATTCATACAGTGTAAAGGAATCTTCCACATGGCGGTCATGACTGTAATCCTATCATGAAGAGGTAGAGACAGGTCGATCCCTGAGACTTACTCGTCAGCTGGCCTAGCCCATTCTGTGAGCTCTAGGCCAAAAAGAGCTCCTATCTCAAAATACAAAACAAAACAAACAAAAAACTAAAGGTGTACGGTGCCTGAGGAATGATACCAAGACTGAGCCTCTGGCCTCTACTCATATCTGTATTCATAGGTGCATTCATACATATGTATGTATACACACACACACACACATACAGGCCCAGCAAGTTTGACTTCTCCCGTGGCTTCTTTCCTAGACTTGTACATGGACCCTTCTGGATGTGTACACACAGGGCCATTGCTCCCTGTGTATCACATGTACCAGTTACGAAACCAGTTAAATGAACTGCAGCAGGGCTCCTTTTGACCTCACCTTAGCTCCTCTCTTGCAAGGCTTACCTCCAAATGTAGTCTCGTTTTGAAGTCCCAGTGTTTAGGGCATCCACATTCTCTGACAGTGGGGGCATAGTTCAGACTGTGAACGGCTGGACTGGTGGGTTTGATAGGGCTACGCCTTAGAGGATGTGAGGCCAGGCTCAGGTGATTGGTTTGACCTGGACTCTGTCATTGGGTTCAGCAACTGAGCAGGAAAAATGTCTTCCAAATCTTCCTGTTATTTTTGTTTGTTGAATCATTTATTTGTGTGTAGGGTTGCTTCCTCAGTCACGTCTCTGTGTTGAGGGCTCAGTAGGGGGTCACTCACTTGACCCCGAGCACACCATTTCTACTAGACTGGCTAGCCAAGAGGCCCAGGATTGGCCTGTCTTTGCCTCCTTTGCTGGGGATATAATATACATATACATGTATGCCGTGTACGTATCTTTTACATGACTGCTGGGGATCCGAACTCAGCACCTTATGCTTGAATAGGAAGCACTATACCCACGGATCCATCCCCACACCCTCTCTAGTTGCTATTATTAGTATTTAAAATTACATTTTTTATTGTGTGTGCATGTGTGTGTGAGAGTGTGTGCCATGGTGTGCGTATAAAGGTCAGGAGACAACTTTTGAGAGTCTGTTCTTCCCTGTAACATGTGGGTCCTGGGATTGAATCATGTCCTCGAGCTTGACAGCAGGCGCCTTTTCACTCTGAGTCATTTCCTGAGTCCTGGAGCCCTTTGTAAATAATTCTCTCCTATCGGGAGAATGAGTGCATAGTGGGTGGGTAGGGACCACTTCGGAGAAAAGAACTATTAGAACTTTCCTATGGTGAAGTGAAGGAGCAGAAGCACCGAAGGGTTAAGTTGTTTAGAAATTTCTGGAAACCTTGCGTACATGTGATGAATGCATTTGGATGTGCAGGTGGGTGTATGCACACCCAGAGGCCAGAGTATGACTTTAGGTGTCTTCCTTTCGATGTCGGCCAAAATGCCTTCTGTCAGGGTTTCTCAGTGAATCAGAACTGGTCATTTCTGCTAGGCTGGCTAGCCAGCATGCTCTCAGGATGTCCTCCCTTTACTTCCCAATGCCAGGGCTGCAGGCACATGCAGCTGGACCTGACTTTTTATATGAGCGCTGTGGATTTGGACACTTGCACAAGTGTTCTCAGAAAACCAGGCAATCTCTGAAGGTCGCAAAGAGAGTCATTTGATGTGTATACTGGTGCAAAGAGGGAAAATAAGTTTCACTTTCTTCCTTCCTTCCTGCACACACATATGTGTGAGGTGTGCATGTGTGTGCTTGTGGAAACTTGAGGATAGCCTTGGTAGCCTGTCTCAGGTGCTATTCACCTTTGTGTGTGTGTGTGTGCGTGTGCACATGCACGCATGTGCGTTCACATGTGTGTGCTACTGCACTTGGCATTTCATTACATATGTTCTAGGAATTGAATTCAGGTCTTCATGTCTTTACTGGCTGAGTTGTCTCCCATAGGCTTTGTTTTTGAACTATCAGTCATGCTTGTGGCAACAGGGAATAGAATTTAGAGGTAAGGCCGACATTGCAACCTGGAGACCTTACTCAGGTCAGAGCTGAGCTTGTGGGACTGGGCGATGTTCTTTATTAAGTTCAGAAAGAATGAGATTAAAAAAGTCTCAGGTCTGACCCACACCTTTAATCTCAGCACTCTGAAGGCAGAAGCAGGCGACTCTCTGTGGGTCAGAGTCCAGCCTAGTCTACATAGTGAGTTCCAGGACAGCTCAGGCTACACAGTGAGACTCTACTTCAGATAAAACAAACAACAACAAAGAACTAACAAAATAGAAATCTCAGGTGTTAAAGGGCCTCGTGGTCATTCAGGAGTGGAAGGGCAGTAGGAAGGCTTTCCAGTCTGTCTGGAATGGCGCTTCTTGCTCCCTTCATCTCGATTCCTAGCACATCACACCGCTTGCCCCCCATCACACAGCAGTTCCGTTGCTGTCTCTCTCTGCCGTGAATGTGAGCTCCACGAGGGCACAGACCGCTCTTCTGCTCAATGCTGTCCAGTAGACCATCCGGGCGCGTGTCGAGAGCACTGTGGATGCTCCTCAAGTATTTACTGAACGAACCTACGACTGGTGAGATTTGTGACTCATAGACTTTAGACTGGTTTAAATTGGCTATATTCCAGATATTGCCTTTTATTTTCTGTTGAAGTCTTTTTCTTTAACAAATGCTGTTTGATAAGTGAACAACATGTTGCACAACCCCAAAGACTCAGCCTGAGAAGTTAGTTTTGTTTTTGCTTGTGCCGTCCCCTGGCAAAGATCACCTTGGATCCCCTCTGCTACTGCATTTCCTTGTAGGAAACTAGGTGTGATTCTGGCTAAGAAATTCAGTTATTTCTGCAATCTGGTTACTCTTAGATTATCTGTTTTCATCTACGCTTTGTTGTTATTTGTTGAGGATTTTTTTTTGTTACTGCTAGATCTCTTTCCCCTTTTCTTGCTATATTTGTACTTAGACGCCTAGCTTGTTGTAGCTGTGTGGTTGCCAACACCCCATTCACATATAACAAGTATGTCTGCCACCCTTATCCACAAGTTTCTTCTGTAACGCTGCTGCTATGGAATGGTGCCATAGGGTTGCCGTGATACAGGTTGGCTAGGCCTTTCCATCAGCTCCGTTAAGGAAGAAACCAAGGTACGTTTAAGCCTGTTTTGAGTTCTCTTATCACAACATACATATCAGCACACTGAGTGGTATAAATGGGACTAAACTTATCGGATAAAGGAATTTAAATGAGGGTGCTCCAACAGACGGGGAATTTCTGGTTTTAGGAACTATTAAGATCCCTGGGGAAGTGTTTCAGGAACCACGGACCACTGTGAAGATCATACTAGGCACAGGGCTCCATTTGATTAAGTCACACCCATCTGGGAACCTGGAGAAAAATGACCAAGAGTTACAATCAAGGATTCTGAGACTTTGGACATATAAAACCAAACCGAAACAAAAACTCCCAAAACACCTTGTTTGTGTCCTTTGCTCCTTTACAGAGCCTTTTTTGTCCACCCCCACCCCGACCCTGTTGGGCTTTTCTGGAAGGCTACACTGTAAAGGATGGTGCAGGCTGACGAAGATTTTATCTTGTATGTAACAGGGCAAGCCTGTAAAATCTAGAATGAGATTTAGGAGCGGGAATTTGACATGATGGCCAGAAACAGGAAAGGTGGAAGGATGCGGAGAGGAGAGCCGATTTGCTGACACCCCTGGATTTGTCCATCATCAGGAACAGTATCTTAAATGACATCCAGCACCTTCCTGACCAGTTTAGTGGCACAAACGTGAAAGTGCTCGGGGCGGGGGTGTTGGTGTGTGTGCTCTGCAGACGCAGACACAGGTATGGCTAACAACAGGTCCTTTTGTCCTGCCTGTCGTCTGTTTCGCCCGCTGCAGCTTGAGATCAGAAGTAGAGAGTTTACTCACAGCTCATGATAATGTAGAGGGGTGGAAAGGGAATCAATACTCGCTCAGTGTCTAGGCTGTGTTCCGTACATTGAATGCATTCGACATTATCTCATGGGACATAGCAGCCTGATTTAAATAGTTTTTCTCAATTTTTAGGGGCATAAACTGATACTCAGAGATTAAGGAAGTCGCCCAAGGTCACACAGCTGGGAATTGCTAGAACTGGGTTTGCAGGCTTTACAGCCATACCGCAGCACCTCTAAACACCTTTGTTTGAACCAGAGAGTAGAATTTCTTTCCCTTTGTGGACCAGATAGAAATATTTGGGGTTTTGAGGGCCATGAGAGAAGATGGATATTACGTAGGTACTTAAATAGGCACTTAAAATGAATGATTAAAAAGTGTAAAAGCCATTCTTAGGTAGCAATTTGCACAAAGGGTTGTCTAACTTAGAGCCTGTGGCCCCCAGTTTCTGACTTAAGGTACACTGGAAGTGTGAGCAGTTTGTAGGGGAGGGGAGGGGGTTGTTCAGGTGATTGTGATGAACTATTAAATCCACCCATCTCTTGGTAACAGAAAGTTCAGACTTCATCGTCGATATCAGGGTTGCAGTCTTCCCAGCCATAGCTAGGCATGCTTGTATTTTTATCTGCTCACATGCGCTGAGCTTGGCCAGATAGCATGGACTGCCGCTTTAGTTTCTGACCATTGACTCTATTGATTCCACTCCAGTCTTTGACCATTCCTCAGTCAGCACTTACACTAGAGATAATGTAAAGAACCTAACACAGCAATTAGTGTACGGTGGACTTTCGGTAGCTGCTAGTATTAACATTATCAGGGTGCCAAAGTATAGATTGTATCCCATGGCTCTCGTTTTTAATGATTTTAATTATTTCATTGGTGATGTCTGTTTTGTACATGATCTAGGCCGGTTTCTTCTTCAGCTCTAAACCATTTCTAGAATTGGTGTTTTTATTTGGCATACACTACTACCTTACTTGTAGAAATTCAGAGGAAGTCTCTATAAAAACCAACGACTACAACAAATCCCTCTCCCTAACCAAAAACGTCAAGTTTTAGATTCTGAATTAGGGACTATACAATAAAGAATATCCTTAGAAAACGTCTTGGATTAAAATTCTGTCGTATAAGGCATTCATGTCTTTGTATACTCAGTGAGCGACAGCTGTGTTTTATCTGTATCTAAAAGGAAGTGGGGTTAAAGGTGGCACATGCCAGGGCAGGCAAAGTACCTGAGCTGGGAAAGGTGCTTGCTGCCAAGCCTGGTGACTTGCGTTCCATCCCCCAGTCCCATATAATGAAAAGAGGGGCCTTATCACTTCACGGTGCTCTCCGTTCTACACACCTTTGATGTGGAAGGAGTGTGATACTCCACAAATGTATAAAATATTTTTTTTTTTTTAAAAAAAGATGGTGAAAAAAAAAAAAAGATGGTGCATGCCTCTAAACCCAGCACTAGAGAGGCAGGGCCACTAGAACGGTGGAGTTTGAATTTATCTCCATCTACATGGTGAGTTCGAGGGCAGCCTCTGCTACAGGGCGAGACGTGCATCACCTCCACTCCACAAAAGGAGACTGCGAGTGTGAAATTTGTTTTGTGAGACTTATTTTTTTATTTTATGTGTATGAGTATTTTGCTTCTATATACTTATGTATGTATGTGCACCACGTGTGTGCCTGGAGCCCTTGGAGCCCAGAAGAGTGTGTCAGATCCCTTGGAATTGGCGTTCCAGGTAGTCGCAAGCTGGCATGTGGGTTCTGGGAACTGAATCTGGGTTCTCTGCAAGAGCAGCAGGTATTTTTAACCCATGCGTCTTATGTTGAGTCCTCAAATGGGAAAGTTTTGAAAAATGTCAATTGATATATCAACATTTTTGTTTTTGAGATATTATTACGCAGCTAAGATCTCACCATATAGTCAGGCTGATCTTGAATTCCACATCTTCCTGCCTTTGCCTTCTCGGCACTGGAACTGCAGTTGTGCAACACCATGCTCTCAGAAATTCATGTGTGACTGAACCCAAGGCCTTTCTCATGCTAGGCAAGTGCTTTACCGCTGAGTTATACTAGACCCCAGCTAACTTTTATGTCTGCTCCGTTAAATCCACTGGTCTGTCTTGCACTCCAACGGCTCTTTTACCTATAGGTGATTTTTGAAATATCTTGCATTGTTCATTTGGGAACATACAGTTTGTTGAGTGAGGCAGATTTTCTAATGCTTTATCATGGTTATAATGATATATATATCATATATATATGTGTGTGTGTGTATGTGTTTCATTATTAAAAATCTGTTGATAACATCACCACTGTCCTGATCACAAATCTTTAACTATTGGGAGGCTGTCCAATTCAAGAGATCTGACAGAGAGTGTCTCAAATTCTGAGTCTTCATTAAAAACTTGAATTCTCTCATTGCCAACAAATACTGATAGTTATTCCTTTTGACACAGCAGATTTATTTGGTAATTAAAAGTGTGAATATCCAGTTTGTCACTTACATGAAACTGGTATTTTGTGACAAAAAATGGGTCAACTCACCAGCGTTTGATGAGAACAAATGGCACTCAGGAAAATCAGTGACCAGACATTAGTGACTTCTGCCTGTTCACTTCTTCAGTCAACACAGTACAATCGCTCTCCCTCTTAGTTACTAGCGTTTCCATGTCAGATATTAAATGCTGTTCTAAATTATTTATGATATAAAGAAAATTCATTACATTTACATTTAAAAATTCTGTTCCATTTTTAGAACTCTTGAGTTATTGGTCTGATGATGGTATTACAACATAACTGGTACCATAAAACTGTTTAAACTGTTCTCTTGTATAAAGCACAATAAAGTAAATTATTAACATCTATAAAGTCAAGCGAAAGGATTTCCTCAGGTCCCTTTGGGTAGAGTTCTCCTTTCCACAAGTCACACAGCTCTCTGATAGGTTATTTTTGCCTTTCCCAGTGTTCTTAAGAGAGTGCATCCAAACCTTGAGGAGACAGGTCTTCTAATCTCCCCTTTACCACACAGCATCAGAGCCATGTTAGACAAGTGGGGATTTTAGATTTTAATCACTGCGACAACTGTGTGTGTGTGTGTGTGTGTGTGTGTGTATAATGGAGCTAGAAAAAGGGGTCATGAGATTTAAAGGTAGAGAGGGTGATGGAACCAGAAGGGAGTACATCCTAGAAGAAGGTATCTACCCAGTGGCAACATAGTGAGTGAGTGTGTGTGTGTGGAGGTTAGAACAGAGCATTATAACAGATATGTATCAACATAGTGAGTGAGTGTGTGTGTGGGGGTTAGAACAGAGTATTATAACAGATATGTATCAAACGGCAGCAATGAAACCCATTGCTTTTGTATGCTAATTTAGGAATTCATCATAAAAAGGCAACACCATTTAAGAGCCTTTAGTTGGGCCTGTTGTAACAATGGGAAGAACCAAAGGGTGCCTGCTGGCGGCCCCTCAGATTGAGCTGGGCAGTCTGTTTATATTATAAGCTAGAAAAGGGGTGTTTGTACTGGTCACCTACGGCCTTCCTGCAAAGGAAGGATTGTATTTCACCAATCACAGCGTTGTCCCTTCTGCACCCGTCACAGCAGTCCCTCTTGTCGGCTACCACCAGGGGACATGCCCTCAATCTGGCCCATGCGGAAGTGGTTCCAGGAAAAGTCTGCTGCGAGCTGTTTGAGACGGACCTGACCTGCACCTTTACAAGCCAGAGCTGTGTTTTCGCAGCCGGTGACTCCAGCTGGCATGTAGCTCTGGGCCGTGTTTAAAGCGGTTTGACAGTTCTTTTCTCCGGCCTGGGCACAGAGCAGGGGCCTAACAGCTGTCAGGCTGGGAATCACATCCCCTCATTTCCCCATCTTTATTTCCAGAAAACAAGCAGGAGTGTCAGCTCTAAGAACTTAGTGATATTAACTTCAGCAATGCTCACCCCCCATATAATCCTTATAGAGCTGTGGCTGGTCTTCTGCCTTATAGACCCCGGCTGCTCTCAGCATTTAGGCCGTGCCAGGGGTGTGGATTCGGCCTTCGCAGTTTGTTTGTTTCCCTGTTTATTTTCACCTTCCCCCTGGCCACTGTTTCTTCCTCTAGCTTGGGTCATCTTTCTTGGAGCATGTCAATTAATTCTTACTGGCCACGGGCTTCCTCAGTATCCTCTAAAACTGTTTCTAGATTCATTTTGCCTGCGTAAAGATCCCGCCGCGTTTTTTTTCAGTGAGCATTAAAGTTCCAGCGCCTTCACCAGCCCCTGAAGGTGCTCCTCTTAAAGTTACCTTTTACATTTAATGCTGTCTTCCCCTTGGGAGTCCTAAGAGGCAGGTAAATTCTTTTCTGACTCCTGGCCACAATTCTTGGCTGATGAATTTCCTGCAAACCCCTGAGGGCCCATCCTTCAGGGCCCATCTCAAAGCCTCATTCTTTGCCAAGACTTTCCCCTTGACCTCCTGTCTCCACGGGAAAATCCTCTCTTTAGACTGTGCACTGAACTTTGTTATCGCTCATAATGCTTATCACAGTCAGTTTTTTTTTTTTTTTAAAAAAAAAACTTGTTTGCTTACCTTATTCTCCGGGTTAAAAATGTACTTGAAAGGATAGACTTAATCATTCATCCCGCTTCCCCACCTCCGAAACTTTCCTTGTTTTGCCAGTTGGATTCGCAGCAATAGTTCTATAAACATTGAAAAAGGTATTCCAGACAGAAACATCAATTCTTGTGTTTATCAGACACAAGGTAAAGTTGTGCAGAATAAAACATTACACACACACACACACACAAATATAAAAGATATAAGCGTGCATGTGTATTCATCATTCATATTCCTGACAAGGAAGACTTTATTATAGGATTGAGGGAGACGAAAGGGTGGACATTGCTTTTTTATTCCAATACTGCACCTAAAAATAATGATTAGTTATGGCCCACATACGAAGTTGGAAAAACTTCAAGCGCTCTGAAATGGAGACCTGGCCCGAAAGAACGCGGGCAAAAGCTTCCAGGTTTGGAGGCGGGTAAAGTGCTGGGAGGCACGGGAGGAGACCGAACTCCGAGGGCGGAGAGCTGCGTGCACGCACGGCTCGGTCTTCCCACTCCCGGAACCGGGCGGACCCGTTCCCGCAGCGGCCCGGGACTCCCCGCAGGCATCCGGGATTCGCAGCCCCTGCACACACGGTCTGTTGAGGGGCTCCGACCTGTGGGGGTGCGGCTAGCCGGCCCGGGAGGCTTGGAGCTGGCACGGACTAGGGTCCGGGGTGCGAGTGCTCCCCGGGGTTTCCAGGTGAGCCGCCGGAAAACAACCGGTTGGGCGGGGCGGGGCGAGGGCGGAGGGCGCATTGCCTCATCCCGGGCATTTTACTGGAAACTAGACGCATCCGGAGGCGGGGCGGGAGGCGGATCAGGAGCCGCCAATGGCCGGGCGGGGTACGGAGGGTGGGGGAAAGGGGTGGGGGGTGTCGGCGATCGCGGCTCGTTAAATAGTCCGGCAGCCTCGGGCCGCGCACGTACGAGCCGCCCTGCAGCAGCCAGCCGCGGAGCCCGTTGGTGGCGCAGGTGTCTGGGGACCCCGAGCGCCTAGCCTGGGAGCATGATCGTGGACAAGCTGCTGGACGACAGCCGCGGCGGAGAGGGGCTGCTGGACGCGGCCGGCGACTGCGGCCTCATGACCAGCCCGCTCAACCTGGCTTACTTCTACGGCAACTCGCCGCCCTCCGCCCCCGGTGCCGGCGACGCGGGCTACCTGTCCACCGTGCCCTCGGCGCCCGGCTCGCCCGGCTCCGACTCCTCCGACTTCTCCTCTCCCTCCTCCGTGTCCTCCTGCGGGGCCGTGGAGTCCCGTCCCAGAGGAGGCGCCCGCGCCGAGCGCCCACAAGGTACTCACCCGCGGAACCCCGTGCCCCTCTGTTCGGGGCTCACACGCCTGGGAGAACGGGGCATGGCTCTCGGGACTAGGGGGCGCCTAGACGTTAAGCGGCTCCGGCGACTTCCTTAGCAGCGGAACAGACACGGAGTAGTCCTGAGTGACTGCTAAAATGTCTTGTCTTGATTCGGGCACGGTGTCCTTGACTGTCTGTGGAGTCAGGCGACTTGGGGGCTCGAGCTCCGACCACCCCGCTCGCTGGAGCCCTGGAATCTGGGGGAAATAACTTGAGAGTCTCGGATTCTCCTTTTCGCTCATCTCATAACCCTTTACTTTTTCACTCCCCCCCCCCCCCCCCCCCCCCGAGCTCGACAACCATTGAGAAAGAGTTACGCTGAGATTTGGGTCTGATGGAGACGTAGTTTTTTCTTCTGGAGCTCTGTTAGCGAGAAGCAGTGGTGGAGGATAAAACTTTGGGAACTGGATTTAAAGCCACGACTTATTCCTAGTATATTTATAGGAATAAATAAAAGAAAAACCACTTATCAAGATGTAAGGGGAACGCTGGGGTCGGAAAAGTGATTCAGGTTGTGCCCTTACTTAAGGAAATTGGAATTTGAGAGGCCTGCTCAGAACTCTACAGTCTTGTTTTTCCGTGTGCCTTAGAATGGAAAAGTTACAGCTACTGAAGCCCTTTCTTTCGCGGCGGCGAGTTGCATGGTTTCCTTTCTTCATAAACCGAGTTGCATAATTTGGGGGAAAACAGGATGCCGCTGTGGGTAGATTTAAAGACCGCCTAGATTTTCTCATCTGTGGCTCTAATCGAAAATACTTTTAAGACTGACTCCTTGCTGTTCCTTATTGCTGTCCTCTCAAACTTTGGTTGTCTTTTATTTTTTTTAAAAAATACTTTTAATTTAGAATGACATGCCTTAAGCCACAGTGTCGAGTATACTCTATATAAAAAGTTTGTGCACATGCATTTCCAGCCCTTTTTGGGTTCCTTGGGCCCTTTGCTGACATTGGCTGATCCGTTTTTTTTGCGAGTTCTTGGTGTACCACACAAGCCACGGGGGATTCCTGAAACTGCATTTTTTTTCTCCCTGTGACGTGAGCATGGAATTTTTAACTCTTTGTCACTCCAGAGGAATGCTGTTAGATTTTGACTATTTGGGCGTTTGTTGAATTCCCTGAATTTAAAAAGAAAGACCATCTGATCATTTCATTTGGCCCATTACTGAGATGTTTGTCTCATGTGCTTGTGATATAGAGGGTCAAATTATGCGTTGTTCTCCATTTTATTTTTCCTGTTCTGAGTAATGGACCAGCTATTCTTTTCCTGAGTTTCGGAAGATTGTGTTCAATTCCTATTCAAGAGCTTGTTACATAGTTGCGGCCAGGAGCCGAACACTGTACTCACAGTGAATTTTAAACTGCCTTCTGAAGTTTTAAAGTGAATTGCCTGTTTCCTTTTTACTGAGAATGCCCATGTACGTAATTCTAAGAGCAGTAAGTGAGGGGGAAATCCTGTGTGTGTATGTGGAAATGGGCTCAGTGAACTTAAGCATCTTTCTTGAAGAAAATACTAAGAAGTCTTTGGTACCTTGAGCTCTTTAGAGGAAGTTTTGTTTCTTCTTAGGTGAATGAAGTGAAGGTACTCTATACTTTCTTTAGAAACATAAAAGACTTTGTTTTAGAAACTACAAATACCTCATTTATACCTTGTTCCTCCAAGGATTTCTCAAAGTTAGGAATAATTAAAAGCCTACAATCTTGGCAAAACCTCTGATCCTATTTCACGAGTAAATAGCTCACAGAGACAGAGAGGCTTTTCTTGGGTATATCTGTCTTTTTGGCTCCAAGAATCCTGGACCACATTTGATAGTGCTTTAATTTTCTTACGGTGCCTGGTGGGAAAATCTGCCAGGTGACACCGACTCCTTGAGCAATACTGGATGCTGCTGCTGAGAATCCATTGACTGAGATGTTGGAAAGGCTTTGAGTTTGCTGTTGGAGGACTTTCTCCGTTAGCCAGCAGTCTTTGGGAGGGGGGGTGCTGTCCTGATTCTTGACTGTGAGGAGATGGATTTGAGACGTTCCCCTTTCTTTTGAACAGTCGAGCCCCATATGGGGGTTGGCAGGCAGCAGAAAGGACCTTTCCAAGGCGTTCGTGTGAAGAACTCGGTGAAGGAGCTCCTGCTGCATATCCGAAGCCAGAAGTCTTCCAGCCTGTCTGCGGATGAGCTGAAGGTGCCGTCTGTTCTTGGTTTTGAGCGAGTGGGAGACTAGTCTGCCAGGGTTACTGGTGTTTGCTAACCTAGGTCCCATGAGTCACTTGCAGTTTTTCATAAATGACCTGAGTTCATAGGACAGGGTGTAGCTGTTTAATTATTTGCTGTAGTCCTTGCACTTGGCTCTGTGCAAAGGGTGTAAGAGAAATTTAATGAGCGGACAAAGTGAAAGCAGTTTAGGGACAAGGAAGTTCATAGGCTTCAGGAAAAATAGAACATTTTGATTAGAGAGGAAAGAATCAGATGGTGTTACTAATTTCATCTTGGCCAGGATTGACTAGGCTAGAAGTGAAAATGGAGGAGAGAGAAAGAGAGAGAGAGAGAAGAGAGAGAGAGAGAGAGAGAGAGAGAGAGAGAGAGAGAGAGAGAGAGAGAGAAGACAAACCTGGAGATAGCTTTTCTGTCAGTATTTATTTTTTCAGAGATTATGGTGTGTTGTAGAGGGTAATAGAGATAAATCTTTTTATAAGGACTGAATTGGAATCTTTTCCCTTATAGACACGGAGTGTGAACATTGAGCAACTCACAGGTAAGAGCTACTCTGGTTCTTCCTAATTTTATTGGTGTTTTTTACAGTAAAATGACTCAGTGTGGATATAGGTGGAATTTGTAGAGTGGAATGATGACAGACTGCATACTCTCTCTCTCTAGGAACAGAACTGAAGAGTGCAGTGTCCGCTGCGGGGAAAAGGAAGGGGACTGATACCCTGTCTGATGGACCGACATGCAAGCGGCCAGCACTGCTGGCCACTCAGTTTGTGGTAAGCCTCTCTGTTTTCCTCCGAACGCTCTGTGGAACCATTCCTGGGATGGTGTAGATGTTTAAGAAAGTTATTTTCCGCTGGTCGGTGGTGGCGCATGCCTTTAATCCCAGCACTCGGGAGGCAGAAGCAGGAGGATCTCTGGGAGTTCGAGGCCAGCCTGGTCTACAAGAGCTAGTTCTGGGACGGGCACCAAAGCTACAGAGAAACCCTGTCTCGAAAAACCAAAAAAAAAAAAGTTATTTTTGGCGCTCGTGATTGTACGCTACCTCTGAGTCTACGTCTAGTGGTTGTGAAACTTGTTTTCTTTTCGTTCTTTTCAGACACCACCTCAAACGCCTGCACCGGGGGAGAGCATGGAAGATGTCCGTCGAGGTGAATCCAAGCTGGACAGCAGCACTGACCTGCTTCAGAATATTATAAACATCAAGAACGAGTGCAGCCCAGTTTCCCTAAACACTGTCCAGGTTAGCTGGATGAGCCCCGTGCTACCCCAGAACTCTCCAAGAGACCAGTGCCAGGATTTCCATGGAGGGTCCGTCTTCTCTGCACCTCAGAAGTACCAACCATTCCGAGTTGGTGGCTCTCCACAAATGATGGACCAGGCTTCTATGTACCAGTATTCGCCCCAAACCCAGAACATGCAGCAGCCGCCGCCACAGCAACAGCAGCAGCAGCAGCAGCAGCACCAGAACTATCCACACAACCCAGCTCTGCAGTTTGGTTCTTATTCCAGAACATCCCAGTCTCCCAAGTATGAATCGAACCTCTTTGATCATCAGGAGCCACAGTTCTGCACGAGCCAGAGTTTTGTTTCTCTCCTGAGTGGCCACGGGGAATCTGAGACTATCGCTGCTCCCATTCAGCCTCCCCCCAGCATCCCACAACAAAGCGAGACTCCACTGCAGAACTTCAGCCTGATGCCAAACAGTGCCTGCGAGGCAGTCGGGGTGCCTGATGCTGGCTCGCCCTCCTTAGGCGCTTCCCTGTCGCTCCAGAACATCATGGGGAGCCCAATGAGCACAACACAGCTAGGGAAGTCATTTTTTCAGTGGCAGGTAGAGCAGGAAGAAAGCAAATTGGCAAATATTTCCCAAGACCAGTTTCTCTATAAGGATGCAGACGGTGACACGTGAGTATCCTTTCATCTCATGTCTCATTAAGTTGAACCTTAATGGTTGGCACAATGATAGTTCATATTCATACAAAGGATGTTCCTTTTATTTTTCTTTTCTTCTTTTATCTTTCTTTTCTTTTTATTAAAAATAGGTGTGCTTTCTATGAATAACCTGTTCTGAAGACTAATGTAGAGTCTGTCTTTAGAGCAGAAACAGTTGGATGATGACTGGGCATCAATTAAAAGTTCATCTGTAGATGGATTCCACTCTGTCCTGATGTCTTTATGACTCTGGTCAAGTAACTTAAAATCTCCATGCCTATATTTTCTTTACACATAAAATACTAATGTTACTGTCATAGAATTATATATGAGTATTTGTACTCATGAGTATTAAGAAAATAATAGATTTTAAATGTTCAGCATGGTGTTCAGCTTTGCCTCCTCTTATCTTCTCTCTGTTGCAGTTCAGACTTCCAACATGTCAGAAAAGCCAGATTCTTCTCTGTAACATTTCATTTGAGCGTGTCAATACATCAGAAATAGGGTGAAGGAAGGTTTTGTCTTCTTAGCTCAACTTAATGAAGTCACAAGCGATTCCTCTCTTTTCTCCGCCCCTTCTCCAGGTTTCTCCACATTGCTGTTGCCCAAGGGAGGCGAGCACTCTCCTACGTTCTCGCAAGGAAGATGAACGCGCTTCACATGCTGGACGTGAAAGAGCACAATGGGCAGGTGAGGAGGGCGTTGCCATGGCAAAGATGTGCTTGTGCCCAAGTGGGGGAGAGCCAGTCTCAGGTGCAGACTGTTTATGAGCCCCAAATCAAGAGACTTCGGTTAATATTAACTTTGAGATATTGACTCTTGCCACTGTCAGCCTGGAAGTTATTAATGTTCTCTTTGTAGTTGTTTGGCCAAAGATTGCGTGTAATTAAGCCACGCCCTAAGCTTATTTTAGTTTCCTTATCTTGCTGTGTTTGGTTGTTTATTAATAGGATTTGTTTTCTTGGTGTGGACATTCCCCTCAGCCATCGTTGAGTTTCCTAGCCCTTGTTATGATAGTGTTAATAGTTTTCAAAACCATCTTTCTTTAAACGTCCACAGAGTGCCTTTCAGGTGGCCGTAGCTGCCAACCAGCACCTCATTGTGCAAGATCTGGTGAACCTTGGTGCCCAGGTGAACACCACAGACTGCTGGGGAAGAACGCCTCTGCACGTCTGTGCAGAGAAGGGCCACTCCCAGGTGCTCCAGGTAAGAGGCCAGAAAGCCGGCTTCCATCTTTGCATCACCAAAGGCTTGGCTGTAAGAAGTTGCGTGTAGGCTGCTTGTTAAAATAATCTGTTTGGAGTCGATTTATTTATCTCTTAGCACGCTAGTAGGTGACTATTTGTGTGCCTTGCCCTTGGATAACAGGTATGTGTCTTACAAATTTGCAGGCAATCCAGAAGGGAGCAATGAGGAGCAATCAGTTTGTGGATCTTGAGGCAACTAACTATGATGGTAAGCACCAGATGCTTTTTTGGATAAAGGACCACATGGAAATTGGGGTGCAGGGATACTGAATATTCAGTATCACACTAAGAAAGGAGGAGGTAAATAAAACTAAATGCTTCATAGACAAAACTGGCATTTAAACTGCCTAGCTACATACAATCTCACTAGGTTCCAGAGAGACCATTTGAGGTGAAACAAGGAGCCATCTTTAGACTAAGAGACTTGATGGAGGACTTGACTTGTCGTGTACCCTTCTCCCAGGCCTGACTCCTCTCCATTGTGCCGTGGTTGCTCACAACGCTGTGGTGCATGAGCTGCAGAGGAACCAACAGCCTCATTCACCGGAAGTGCAGGATCTTTTACTAAAGAATAAGAGTCTGGTTGACACCATTAAGTGTCTGATTCAGATGGGAGCTTCAGTGGAGGCGAAGGTAACGTCACAGTAGAGGGCAGGGTGGGGGAGGCATGTGTGTGTGTGTGTGTGTGTGTGTGTGGCTGGCCCAGGCCTGGCTTACAAGCGCAAGGAAGCAGTTTGAAACTACTTTCTTACCCCCTCTCATTTTTAACTTGATGGAATAAAGAAGTTTAGCCTTGAAAAGATCCCTTATTCCGCTTTCTCGATTTCTT
Source organism: Chionomys nivalis (assembly GCF_950005125.1). Taxonomy (NCBI): domain Eukaryota; kingdom Metazoa; phylum Chordata; class Mammalia; order Rodentia; family Cricetidae; genus Chionomys; species Chionomys nivalis. Next base: position 57,038,581 of record NC_080088.1, on the reverse strand, counting down.
TTTAATCTGCGGGTTACCCAAACAAACAAACAAACAAACAAGTCATTTAGGGCTGTGAAATGAATTAGTCTTCGTTTAAAAATTCAACGAAGTTGGAGATTGATGTTACTTTGGCTTCTGTTTTCATGTGCTGACCGTAAAGATGGTGCTTTGGGGAATGGGGAATTTGCCTTTTTAAAGTTTGTTTTTTTTTTTTTAAAAAAATAGTTTTCTTAGATTTTTGTTTTGTGGATGCATGTGTATGGGTCCACGTGGAGGTCAGAGGACAGCCCACAGGACTTGTTTTCTCCTTCTGCTGTGAGCCCTGGGACTCAGCTCAGCTCTTAGGATTGGCAGCAGGCACCATACACCCTGACCCATTTCCCTGGCCCATGTTAAACTGGAAAACATTCTTTTTAAGTCTGGGGATTATTTCCTGATTATCTTCTGTGTCATAAAACACTGTGTTAAGTATGTTGGGGATACAGATGCCCATGTGGGTCCCTGTGGAGCTTGCTTTTCCCCCCATAGCTCTACATGGTGGCCACCAAGTCTGGAAACACAGGAATATATAATAAGTGGATTTTGATATAGCACATAAAAAAGTAGTCTTTTATATAGTTCTACATTTTAATGACTGCTCTGTGTATGAGTAGAATGTGATAAGGATCAGAAAAATTAATTGGGAATACAAGAGGAATAGGCAATTCCATTTAACTTGGGCTTCAGGTAGGCTGGAGAAGGACGCATCTGAAGCAGTATTTAAAGCCTCTTCAGACATCTGAGAGATGCAGAGCAGAGACTGTCTAAAGCATGGCATCTGGATTCTTACTCTTCCTTTCTTGCCTTCACAAGGATCGTAAAAGTGGCCGCACAGCCCTGCACTTGGCAGCCGAAGAAGCAAATCTGGAGCTCATTCGCCTCTTTTTGGAGCTGCCCAGTTGCCTGTCTTTTGTGAATGCGAAGGTAATTTTAGAAAGCCTCAGTTCCCACCTTCAAGTTCTGAGCTCCTTTCACGGATTTCCCCCTTCCTGATGAGTGTCATTTTGCTTCTTTGTTTTCAGGCTTACAATGGAAACACCGCCCTCCACGTCGCTGCCAGCCTGCAGTATCGGGTGACACAGTTGGATGCGGTCCGTCTGCTGATGCGGAAGGGAGCAGACCCGAGTACTCGGAACTTGGAGAACGAGCAGCCTGTGCATTTGGTTCCTGATGGCCCTGTGGGAGAACAGGTGAGGGCCATAGGAGGCGTGGAAATGCCTTTAGGCCCTTTGGTCTGAAATATAAAAAGGGAGGAGGTTGTGCAGGGCAAAGGCCAGCTAGCTGATGCCCTGCAAGTAGGCTGTTCTGATATGGAGTGTTTGAAGTTCAGGCTCATGTAATAAATACGTAGCGTATATCAGTTTTTATAATTCTGCCTATTAACTGGTCGTCCCATAGGAAATTGAACCTAGAACGTGTTAAAATTATGCTATGCTTATTAAGCATGGCTTTATTTTATCCTTAGGGGTTGAATAGTTTTCCGTGAGTAAACTTTCCTCCAATAAGAACATAATCATTTAAGAAATTATTTCTTATGATCATCTCTTCGCCCAGAGGGAATCAGGGCGATTGGTAGCTGTGGATAGGTGATTGCATAGATTATTAATTATAAATTAATTTATGTAGGTTAGCCTTTTCTTTGATTCCTAGCTGTCATCAGAACCAAAATGTTCTAGTAACTGTTGTCTGTGGAGCTCTTTGGAGCATAGACACTTAGTAGTTTGTAGAAGACCTCGTGTATATTATGTCATTTAAAAATACAAAAACTTTTCAATAAGGCTTAACAGAAAAAAGAAATTAGTGCTTGGAAAGAACATGATTAGTTGGTTAATGGCAGCTCCCAAGCCCAGTATTTGCTGCTTATTGTGACATACTCTCACTCAGCAACGTTCCAGGTCATTGCTGGAAGCTCTTGACTTATTGTTCCTTTAGTATTGTGTGTGTTGTCATGGAGAGGGCTTCTCTCTTTCATCGTTAGCCTGTGGTCACTGGGCAGGTTTCCTTTTAGCATCTATAAGCAGCCACCACAAGCTTTCTTCTAAGTCACTGCTTCTAATCTTTTGTGGGCTGACAGGTGGATTCCACAGTTTGTCCAGCTGAAATACAAAGTCAGCCCCTCTAGAGGAGTGTTGGCGCCTTCCTCGGACCCATAGAGTTACACACAGTTGCTTTAACATTTGGGTATTCTGGCCACTGTCTTGACTCGGAAGTCATTGAGATGTCCTTGAGTGTGCAAGGGGGACTTTGCCGTTCTTGTTACTGCGCGGTGGCTTCATGATAAGTGAGGTTATCTAATTCGCCACTGTTCCTGCCACGAAGTGGATAGATCTTCTCACAGGCACTAGTGGTAGAGATTAGCAGAGGAACACAGACCTATTTCAGTTGCTGACTTTCAATTGTAATGGAAATGCTCTACTGTCTTGCCCTCAACAGTCATTACAAGAAACTTGAAATAAGCTGTGAAAGTTGTCATTTTAAAACCCTTGGGGCTGGCGAGTTGACTCAGCTGTGCTTACAAGTTAGGGATGCTGTAGCGGGTGGGTGAGAGGAGAGAAACTCTGGCGGAAGTGTAATACTTTGATCGTGAGAAATAAACTCCACCTTCCGTCTCTTCCAGATCCGACGTATCCTGAAGGGGAAGTCCATTCAGCAGCGAGCACCACCGTACTAGCTCCTTGGCGTGGAGCCTGGCCAGCAACACTCACTGTCAGTTAGGCAGTCCTGATGTATCTGTACATAGACCATTTGCCCTGTACTGGCAAATGTAAGTTGTTTCTATGAAACAAGCACATTTAGTTCACTATTATATAGTGGATTACATTAAAAGAAAAGAAGACAAATATTTAATTTTCTTGGCAGATTTGCATATTTCATACCCAGGTATCTGGGATCTATACATCTGAATTTGATCTGAATGGTAAAACTGCGTTCAATAAACAGTAGATTTGGGGTAGGAAAAGACTCATGGGAAAAGACTTGATTTGTGGCATAAAGCATTGCCCGCGTGGCTATTGCCAGTTTCATGGACTGGAAACATGAAGAGAAAAATGAAAGCATTTGAAAGGGGACAAGAAATTTGGATGTACTGTTGATGCTTCTTTGGTCTGATGCAGGATCTGGTGGTTAATACGCTCACCCTTGCACTAGATGAGAGAGGCCTCTGTGGTTAGGATGTCTCTTTGCAGCTGTATATAATCGTTATGTTCACCTTTAATATGCTGTACATATTTGATTGGTAGCATGGACATTTGAAGTGTGTACGTCAATAAAATAGAGAAGAGCTAGTGAATCGTTACCACCTTTAAAATTTTGCACACTCAGAGCAGTTTTTATTGTGTGATCCCAGCTGTTGTTTTCACAGATAAAGCCCTTGGGGAGTGGCCCCAAAGTTGCTGTGGTGTGCACTGGAAAGAGACCTGTTTGGGTGTCATCTCATGTCCCTAGAGAGACCCTTCTTATGAATCACCTCTCAGAATTTGTGATTTGTACAAGTTGTTGAAGTTTTTGTTTGTCCTTAATAGAAATTATAGAAATTAAACATCGAAGCAAAGCTTCTTGTTTTTTGTTGTCAAATAGTAAAAATGTGCTGTGGTGTTTATTATACTCTTCATAAAAATGTTTTACCTCTTAGGAATGCCAATTCTTTTAACGTTATTTTGCTTATGTTTGATATACCTGGAATAATTTAGCTTTGATTGTACACTGATTCTTTATGATAAATATGACCCATTAAAATGATGACTTTTAATTGACTAACTTATCTTTGTAGCTAAGTATTCATGTTCTTTTTTTTTTTTGTAAAAAGAGATCTTTTGAATTGGATTGTTCATATTGTTTAATTCAGCATATCTTGTGGACAGAAGTTTGATTTAGTCACTTGGCATCTGTAAGGTGGAATGACTCAGGCCTCTCACTGACAAAACTCATGCATAGGTTTAAATGAACATTAATAAACTCATGTTGTCTTATAATATGCATTTTCCTTTTCTTGGTGCCTTATTTGTGTGTGTTAGTTGAAAACTACTATTTTTTTCCACTGTTAAAGATTGACTCTAGGGCCTTGTGCATGCTAGGCAAACTCTTTAACTACTGAGCTATATTCCCAGCCTAAAGAAAGTATTATTAATGGCACACATTACCTGTCTTTCATATCTTTGAATTACTTTTTTTGAGAACATGTTTCCTGAAGTTACATGCCTTTGAATATCAAAATGGCTTGCTGTGTTCATGAGTAAAGGTTTAAGTTCTGAAAATACGAAATTTAATAATAGATGTTGTTGGTGACTCAGGAGCTTATGTAGTAAAAAGGCTGAGAAATGAGTGAGCATAGGATACAGTGTGGGCATTGCCAAGGTCATCCCGAGAGTACACCAGTCTCAGGATAGTACAAGGTGGGAGTTCTTCCCTTCCCCAACATTTCAGCTGCTGCACGTGTATCCTAGGGGACGCCAGTCTCAGGACAGTACTGATGGAAGTCACGAGTTCTTTTCCTGGGAAATGTACGGAAGCATATATTGCACAGGACTGCCCTCTGATCAACTGTGACCATCTTCACCATCTTCAGCTATGCCTGTTTGTGATAAAAGATGGTCACAGCTGAGCTTATTGACTTGACTCCCCCTCACAGAAGCGGGTAGTAGGAGTGTCAAAGAGACTTCACGTGACTATTCAATCATTTCTCCCAACCAGTTGTATTTCTGCCCCCTTTGCATATGGCCTCAGGGTCTTGGGAAGGGGCTACTGTATTAGGTTGGGGAAGACTAGGAGAAGGGGTCCCGTCTGTTCAGCAGCATGGGCAGTTCGTTCTGGAGGTACATTTTCTTCCTTTCTTTCTTTCTTTCTTTCTTTCTTTCTTTCTTTCTTTCTTTCTTTCTTTCTTTCTTTCTTTCTTTCTTTATTGTGTGTGTGTGTGTGTGTGTGTGTGTGACTAATTTGGGTTCACCAATGCTCTTGTTAGTAACCCCTTACTCTGTAAGTATTTCCAATGAACTTTTTGGATTCCCCAAGGAGAGCTTAGATGGACATTGCTTAGGCCCTTCCAAGAGTGCAATTCTCAAGACAGGATGTATACAGTATTAGGTGCTTCAGAGCCCCAGAAGAATTTTCTTCACAGGCCAAGTCTTTCTCCCTTTGCAGTTTTTCTTTTAGATAAATTCATTAGCATAGATTTCAAATGCACCTGGACAGATAACCAGAGCAGTAGAAACAATACAGCCTACTGAACATACCTACGCAGTGAGTGTTTCTAGGTGAGCCTAAGTATTCTCAGCTTCCAGTTCTTTCAACAATCAACTTAGTGTTTAGCAAGGGCATGTGTGTATGTGTGTGTGTGTGGGTGTTGTACACATGTATGTATATGCACATGTATGGGGGGATACTATGAGGCAAGGATGTAAGAGGTGCGATATGAAACTGGCCATAGTGGCACACGCCTTTAAACCCAGCACTCAGGAAGCAGAGGCAGTTGGATCTCTGTAGTTTGAGGCCAGCCTGGTCTACAGAATGAATTCCAGGACAGCCAGGGCTACACAGTGAGAGCCTGTCTTGAAACAAACAAATGGAGGCATGGCGTGCACTTGTTTGAAGGTAGACTAGTTGAAACACCCTTAAAAACAAAAAAAGGGATGACTGTGGGAGATTCCAAAGAGAACTTTACATTTTGGAGGATTCAAGGTAGGATAATTGGGCTAGATATGAAAGAGTTGATCCTGTTGTGCAGAAAGGGAGGAGGAAAGTGAAGAAATGGGAACTGCAAAATCTCAGGCACAGTGTCTTGTGGGAAGAGCAGGTGATTTCAGTGTATTGGTACACGCCAGCGGTGGTTAGAAACACTGGTTATGGGGAGTGGTAGTACTATAAACAAAGGTTCACCATTAATGAATCGATGTTTAGTGTCTTTAGCTATGTAATTTTGTGTCAATCATAGGTTAAAGATGAGGCCTAGTTGGACTCTTAAAAATTATTGTGTCCATCAGTATGACCCTGTTTGCAAACAACATTTCTTTGGCTAGGCTATAGAATCCCCACAAGTCAGACACCAACTTTTCCAACTCCGTTGTTAGATCAGTAGCATTTAGCACCACGACTGGAGAACTTTCTCAAATTCTTTAGTTTTAGAAAATATCAACTTCTTAAACATGACACCAATGGTTTCCTTTTTCCAATAGCATCAGTTACTCTATTATTGAGTAGAGTATTATTATAAGTTACTTTATATTGAGAGTGTCCCCAGAGAGACATCAACTTCAGACCCTGGCAAAGCTCTGAGTCACTGAACAACGTTTGAGCTTCATTAGAACCGTGCTGCTGGGCCTGGGTTTTCATGCTAGAGCCCTGGCTTAGGCATCGAGAAGGAAAGAAGTATCTGTCTTATCACTAGAGGCCCTGCGCCTTGTATAGTATCAGCCACACAGTAGATGTTCAGCAACTGGTTTATAATTGAACCTGTGGTTTTCCAGTGCATTTTCCCCTGCCACATTGTGTACTTCAAAGTGTATTTTATTTTTGAGATGGAGCTCATATTTTAATCCATAACTTATCCTTATCCACCATGCACAAATCCACTTTCAAGGTCCTTCTTAGAGCTCATACTGCACTGCTGAGTCTGTAGCGTTGCTTGGGTTGTAGGTGAATGAGAATAGAGTAATCCCACACTAGCTCAGAACTGAGTATAATGAAGGGCTCTTTATTTAGGGGGCAGACTCACAGATCACAGTCTTCTGCATGAGCAGGGAACAGGAACAAATCCAACAGTCAAAAGAGAGCAAGTGGGCGCATTTTTGGTACCAAAGGCCACACCAACCTGGTCTAGCATCTCAAAGGCCATTGGCTGAAGGAGTTTCTCCAGTACCTCCCCTTTTATCTAAATAAGAGAGTTTCAAACCCAATATAAAACTATATATAATAAGAACAGACGTCAAGTATAATATTATAATTACAACCAGCATAAACAATATTAAGCAAGAAACATATTCTAAATGTTTCAATAATTATTTTATTCTAAGGAGTCTAAGTCTTGTATTAGAAATGGCTTGACTAAGTCATGAAAGGAAAGTAACTATGACTATCTAGTCCTCAACCCTATTGAAGACCTGAGAAGGGAGATAATATTACTTGAATAGATAGGAAGTTCAATCAAGCAACTTCCAAAATGCAATAAATGACAGAGATAACTGGCTACCTGGGCAATCATCCAAAGTCTCCTGCAATGTTGGGGCAACCAACTTTGGCTAAGGCCTAGAGTAACTGACAGCCCATTTCAGAGGCAGGAAAGTTTTCAGAACCATCTTACCCTGTCTTGACAAGGTTTAGCAGTCTTTTTTCTTGTATCCTACTTGTTCTGTCTAGACACTATGCATTTTGTCAGTGGTTGAGGCATGGGCAGTTCCTTGCCTAAAGGCCAGTTTTGCCAAGAAGAAAACAAGCTGCAAGTGGAGTGTCTTCAGTGCTCTTTCTCAGGAATAGACAATGCTACCAGGAGCAATCATGTCTTATGTCAACAGAACCCTATATTATTTAAATGCCATATTCTACAGTTCTTTGAAGTGGTTGAAGATTACCTATCTATGCAGAATACAATCTTTATGTATATAAAGAACCTGATTAGTCTAACTATAAGTCTGACAAACGTGGATGGCTATTGACCTATAATATTTAATACCTGTATAACTTAAAGACTAGGACTTTATATTAGAATATTAAACAATCTTTAAATGACTGTGCAGCAAATGAGGACAATGATCTCAAAATGTAAACAATGTATAAGTATCTTGATCAGAGGTAGAAATGTATAGCACAATATTGGTTTGGGAAGTCCTTCTGTATATGTGATTCTTTTATTGGTTAATGAATAAAGAAACTGCTTTGAGCCTATAGCAGGGCAGAAGAGAGATAGGTGGGGAAAGCTAAGCTGAATACTGGGAGAAGAAAGATGGAGTCAGGGAGACGCCATGAAGCTGCAAGAGGAGAAAGACGTAAGCTGCCAGATGGAACCTTGCTCGTAGGCCACAAACCTCATGGTAAAATATAAAATAATAGAAATGGGTTAATTTAAGAGATAAGAGTTAGCTAGAAATATGCAGAAGCTAATAGCCCAAACAGTGTTGTAATTAATACAGTTTCTGTGTGGTTATTTCAGGGCTGAGCAGCTGGGAACAAACAATCAGCTTCCTACAACACAACATGTTAAAAATATCCTAAAATTGTATCAATATACAAAATGTCAAGCATTACGTATACAATATGACAAAATAACATTGAATGGGTGTACACATATTGTAAACAGAAATAAAAGCATATTCAATATAACAAAATTTGAATTTGTATCAGTATACAAGAATCTATACCAATGTAAATTGTCTATAAATAATAGCTCACAAGTATTCACTCTATGACTCACTATTATTAGTGTGAATAAGTTCACACTAATCTACCTATTATCCCATCCAATTTTCCTTTTTTCCCCCAAAGATCCCCGAGCCTACATAATTTCCACCCCAACCCCTAACCCTATACCAGTTATAATCAAGTCCTATGATGTCCCTAACTCTGAGGACAAATTTTGTTGGGAGAGGGAATGTCTTCTACAATTACTTAAAGCTGTCACGGGGGCGATGTTCTTTTTATGGATCCTGTAAAACTAAAATGATGGTTACGTTTCAAGATTACTGTCTGGTATTATTGCAAATAGTCTCTTAGTAGTCGATAGGGTTTTTTTTTTTTTTTTAAGTTTTTACTTGAAGTTCTAGCCAGAATGTTGCAAGAAGGTGCACCATTTCAGCTAATCAAGTTGAAACTATCTTCAGCAGCTGGTACCCAAAACCGATCTTAAAGTAGCGCTATCAACATCATGACATCATATCAACCAGGTAGAGTCATTGTTGTGGGGCCCCATCTTTTTCCTGGAAACTTCAAAGATTACTGCAGGAAAATTCATTGTTCATTCTGGAAAACTTAAAAATTATTCATATAGATATATACTCAATGAAGGGTATGATAGAGACAAAAATAGGTATGGAGAGAAGTAAAATTTTTCCTTCTTTCTGTCCCATACCAGATGGCTTCTGACATATGACAGAAACTCTGAATTTTTCTTTTAACAAGAAATGCATGGATTTAGAAGATAGTCATTGTCCAACTACAAAGTCAGCTTTGATTTTTAAGTGACTTCACGACTATTATTATACTGATATATACACATGTAGTCAGGTAATTAAATTTTACCCTGTAGATGACCTGTCCTCATAAATCAGATTTATCTTTGCTTGGTGATCCTTTCTGGATAGTTATCTTTTCTTCTTTTAGACATCTAGATGTTCTCTTGACTTTTTGAAGATGAGTAATTTCCTTCAAAGACAAGAATAGAGTCCTGCCCCAAACCTAAGGAGGTTTCCTTACCACTTGTATGATGATCACCTCTGTGGATGAACTGTCATTTCTCTTTCTCAAGAGGTTTCTCCTTTTCAAACCGAATCTTTATTAATTTTGATTTTGATGGAATTCATAGCTTTTCTTTGCCTGTGGAAACAAGAGAGAAACCTCTTCCCCAACATAGCACATCTTCTGGTTTCCATTGTGAGGTCAACAAATCCTTAAAATACACCAGCTGATTTAATTTAGGAGTTTTTTCTATTATCCAATGTCTCTCTGCTGCTGTAGTTTCTTTCTCATTAGCATTAAAAATATTCAAGGTTAATAAAGCACTATGCAATCTATTTCTGGGGGTATTTTCCATCCTTTTCTGTTTGTTTAACAAATCATTTATAATTCAGTTTGATCTTTCTATAACTGTCTGACCTGTAGGATTGTGTGGTGTACCTGTAAATGTTTTATATTATATTAAGGTGAGTCTGGGCAGCCGGGAAATAATGAACAAACAGTCTCCGTCTGCAATGAGTGTTGCATTTCTAGGTGCAGTGAGGTAGTTGATTGCTCTCAAACCATATCTTGTGTGTGTATACATATATATATATTCCCCTTGCACATTATCACAACAGAGTTGGAGCATGAGCATAGCTCAGTGATTATAAATGATTAAAAGAGATTTACTTTTTAACACTACAAAAAAATAAATTTATCTGACTATTATTAGTTATTTTGTTTTCTGATTCACATATGAATAAGCCTGGTATTTTTCATGTTGGATCAGAGCAGCTAAAGTTGTCCATGGGTGAAGTAATATGATTATAAATTAAGCACCAATTTCCTGCTTGGATGACTTGACTTTGTGAAGATAGCAGTGCATTGGGTACTCAGTGGCAATTTCAAATGTTTGAATGTGAAGGTTAGGCAGTTAGTACTGACTCTACCTGGCCTAAACTCCAGTTGATACATGATTTTTCATTAAGTGACTGGTGTGGGATGTTTACAGAGAAACCTTGTCTCAAAAAACCAAAACCCCCAAAATCCAACCAACCAACCAAGCAAACAAACAAAAAAGACAGTTACTTAGAGTTCTTAGAAAGGGGAGAACTGTGGTTCTAGCCCTTCTGCAGCCTAAGTCAGAAACTATGGGCATCTCTTTTCCAGCTATGAATATATAATGCAAATGGCTAGACATTCACAAGGGGTACCTGGGTGTAATTCATAAAGAATTTATTTCTTAAAAATTTTTTTGAATGAGTCCTCATAGATGAATGATGAAGATAATACTCCCATTTTAAAGAGACTACTATCCTTAAAAAATGAACTTTTTTGAATTAAAAAATTTGGGTTGTAATTTCATATATAGATACTTAATGAATTTGTCAAATGATTTTTCAGCATCTAATGAAATGACCATATGGTGTTTTCTTTCAGTTTATTTATATGATAGATTACATTGATAGGTTTTCATATGTTGAACCAGCCCATCATCTCTGGAATGAAACCTACTTGATCATGATGGATTTTTTTTTTGATGTGTTCTTGGATTCGGTTTGCCAGTATTTTATTGATAATTTTTGCATCCATGTTCATGAGTGAGATTGGCCTGTAATTCTCTTTTTTGGTTGAGTCTTTTTGCAGTTTTGGTATCAGGATAACTGTAGCTTCGTAAAGAGAGTTTGGCAATGACACTTCTGTTTCTATTATGTGGAACACTTTGAGGAGTATAGGTATTAGCTCTTCTTGAAAGTTTTGGCAAAATTTTGTACTAAAACCATCTGGCCCTGGGCTTTTCTTGTTTGGGAGGTTTTTGATGACAGCGTCTATCTCCTTGCAGCTTATAGGTCTATTTAGATTGCTCATCTGGTCTTGATTTAATTTTGGTATATTATATCTATCTAAAAACTTGTCCATTTCTTTTATGTTTTCCAATTTTGTGGAGTACAGGTTTTTGTAGTAGGACCTAATGATTCTTTGAATTTCCTCAGTGTTCACTGTTATGTCCCCCTTTTCATTTCTGATTTTGTTAGTTTTGATGTTCTCTCTCTGCCTTTTGCAACCCCACATCAAAGGACTGATCTCCAAAATATATAAAGAACTCAAGAAATTAGACATTAAAATTCTAAATAACCCAATTAAAAAATGGGGTCCTGAACTAAACAGAGAATTCTCAACAGAAGAATTTCAAATGTCCAAAAGATACCTAAGGACATGTTCAACTTCCTTAGCTATCAGGGAAATGCACATCAAAACAACTCTGAGATACCATCTTACACCTGTCAGAATGGCTAAGATCAAAAACACTAATGATAGCTTATGCTGGAGAGGATGTGGAGTAAGGGGAACACTCATCCATTGCTGGTGGGAATGCGAATTCGTGAAACCATTTTGGAAATCAGTGTGGTGGTTTCTCAGAAAACTGGGAGTCAACCTTCCTCAGGATCCAGCAATACCACTCTTAGGATTATACCCAAAAGATGCTCAATCATACTACAAAAGCATTTGTTCAACTATGTTCATAGCATCATTATTTGTAATAACCAGAACCTGGAAACAACCTAGAAGTCCCTCAACTGAAGAATGGATAAAGAAAGTGTGGGTCATCTACACATTAGAGTACTACACAGCTGTAAAAACAATGCCATCTTGAATTTTGCATGCAAATGAATAGAATTAGAAAACACTATCCTGAGTGAGTTAACCCAGACCCCCCAAAATGAATATGGTATGTACTCACTCATAAATGGATACTAGCCATGAACAAACTACATTGAGCCTATAGTTCATGATCCTAGAGAAGCTAAGTAATAAGGTGAACCCAAAGAAAACATGTACAGACCCACCTGGAAACTGGAAACAGACAAGGTCGTCAGACAAAATTTGGGAGCATGAGGGCAAGGGGTAGAAGGAAGGGGAGAAGGGGAGGGTTGAGGAGAACTTGAGGGAATGGGATAGTCGAGATGGAGGAAGGACATATATGACAGCAAGGAAAGAGATATCCTGATTGAGGAAGCCATTATGGGGTTAGCAAGAAAACTGGTTCTTGAAAAATGTCAAGATGACCCCAGCTAAGACCCTAAGCAATAGAGGAAAGGGTGTCTGAACTGGCTTTGCCCTGTAGTCAGACTGATGATTATCGTAGATATCACCATAGAACATTCCTCTAACAACTGATGGAAACCGAGGCAGAGACCCACATTGGAGCATTGGATTGAGCTCCCAAGATCCAGTTGAAGAGTGGAAGGAGTGAGAGTATGAGCAAGGAAGTCAAGACCATGAGGGGTTCATTCACTGAGACAGTGTGCCTGAGCTAATGGTAGCTCACCAATTCCAACTGGACTGGGAATGAACAAGCATGGAAACAAACTAGTCCCTCTGAATGTGGTTGACAATTGGAGCAGACTGAGGGGCCACTGATGATGACACTGGGATTTGTCTCTACTACATGTACTGGCTTCATGGGATCTTATTTTCTTTGGATGTAAACCTTGCCCAATCTAGATATAGTAGGGAGGGCCTTGGACTTTCCACAGGGTGGGGTGCATTGCCCTCTCTTAGGATTGGAGGGGGTGGGGTGGGAGGGTGTGTGCAGGGAATGGGAGGGGAGGGAGTGGGAATTTGGATTGGTATTTTTAAAAAGTAATAAAATAAAAAATAAATACTTAATGATGCAATACATAATAAGTACATAAGTGATATAGTTACATCATTTCATGCTTTGATCTATCATCCAACTCCTTCCATGTCTCTGCTCTCAAATTTATGACCTTGTTATCTACAATTATTATTCAGAAATGAATATGTGTATATATTTTTTTGTCCATATATATTTATGTATATATGTTTTATCATAAAGTAGCCTTAAATTAAGCAAAATCATCTTTGTGGGGTATAGTTCATTTGCAGTAAAATGGATGCATCTTAAGTGTACAGCTGAATAATGTGTATACCCATATAATCACTTCTCAAGTCAAGATAGAAACATTTCCATCTCCCCAGAAAGTCACCTCACACCCCTCCTTTGTAGTCAACCCCTCCACACACTGTTCAAGGTGATTATTAATCTGTCACTACAAGTTGGCCTTGCCTCTTCTTGTCTTCATGGAAATGGCATCACACAGTGTATATACCCTTTCTGTTCAACATCTCTCGCTCACCTTGGTGTTCTGGAAAGTCATTTGCATCGATACAGTTATTGGTAGTAAATTTTTATTGTTTACTAGTGTGTGAATATCTTTGTTAGTCATCTATAGGTGGCCATTTGGGTTTCTTTTCCTCTCAGTTTTGGCTTTGATGAATAAACTTGCTACTACAGACAGCCTTTATGTGGGTGCATGTTCTCATTTCATTTTGCTACTACCCAGGTGTAGAGTTTGTATTCGTGGGTGTTTAATCTTTCAGAAACTGTTGAGCTGTTTTATGAACCCACCTTTACCACTTGTCTTTTCCTAGTAACATCTGACTTACTTCATCCTCCTGAAAGGTTAGCATTGCCACTCTTTTCAGTCTTAGCCCATCTAATGGGATTTGCAGAATCACTGTATTGTTTTATTCCTCCCAAATGGCTAAGGTAGTTGATTATCATTTGTGTTTATTGATCAATAATATATCTTAAAAAAAGACAGGGTCTCATGTACCTCAGGCTGGCTTCAAGCTTATTATGTAGCCAAGGATGACCTTGAACCTCTAATCATTCCTCATGTCTTGAGTACTGGGATTATAGGCCATGCCTAGTTTGTGTGGTGATGGGGCTTGAAGCCAAGGCTTTATGCATGCTAGGCAAGCATCTACCAAATAAACCACCTCTCTCACTCTCTCACCTGCCTTCTTTCATGAAAACTCTGTTCAAGCCTTGTTACCATTAAAATTAGACTTTAAACTGTGTAGCCGACTTCTCTAAGAAGCTAAAAGAAAGGATCTATTATATATATATATATATTATATATAATATATTATATATATATAACTTGCTGTTTTAGAATACTGAATGTTTTAGGTGCTGTCTTTAAATTTTAGTTGTGTTAAGCTGTAGTAATATATTCTTCATACTATTATCTAGTTTGTTATCAGTTAATTACTAATTAACTACTAGTCAATACCTAAACAATTGTTAGTAGTTATTAATCTATTTACCTATGAAATTTTGAAGTGCAAATAGATGGGATAATTTTCTTATGGTGGCACATCTGGTGGGTGGGAGATAAGGAAGTCTGTGGAAGGCCTTTGCCAGAGTCCATTCTAAAAGTGTTATGCAGGCTTAAGAGTTTTTTTTTTTTTTTTTTTTTTTTTAAAAACATACACGTGGAAATGTGCAGATGGTTGGTAGATCCTTGAGGGCCTGTAGGTATGTGAGAGTCTGTGGGCATGAGAGAGTTCTTACCTTGGTATTTTCAAATGTTATTTTATTTTAGTCATAGCCAGTTAACCTTCAGTGGATTTAACAGATACATCAAGAGTTTTGCTTTGATACCTACTTCAGGGGAACTTGTTGCATGCTTTCTCAATTGGCTGCTCTTCAGCTTTCAATCACACTTATAATCTAATTAATATAAATATTTACCTACTAGATGAGTTTTTTTGTAGATCATAAGCTCTATTGGACCCAGAAGGCAGGTAAAGTTTTTGGGATGGAGTACTTAGTAAGTATTTGCTAAATGGATAGATACTCAAGTGTGAGTAGGTTCTCACTCTTCCCAGCCTCTATAAACTTAATGTATCACTGATGGTTTCCTTTTTCTCCTATTAAAAATCATACAGTAAAATTTATTCAATGATGTAGCCACTACCACAATCATGAGACAGAATAGTTTTTAATCTTCCCACCAAAAATTCCCTCTTGTTAACTGTTTGCGGTTAGACTCTACACACCCAGCCTTTACTCAATAGTAATCTTTGAGAACTGTTCATTTTACATTAGCCTGAGATCTTTCCTCATTTTCCATTTTGGTTTCTCTGTACTATAGCTGTCTTAGTGGTCAGTTGCACTCCCATAGTTAAATGATTTATACCTTTAAAGTAATTAATTAATTACCAATTTATGCCTCACATGAAACCATTTGATCCAATAACTTGACCACTAAAACTTCGAAGAAGAAGAAGAAGAAGAAGAAGAAGAAGAAGAAGAAGAAGAAGAAGAAGAAGAAGAAGAAGAAGAAGAAGAAGAAGAAGAAAGTGGTGTGAGATCAGCTGGGTTTTTTTAGCAGTCTATTATTTCTACTCTTCTATGAGCTCTAAGCTGAACGGCCCTCTTTGCTTCTCTTTGCCTGTAACTCAAGCACCAAGGTCTCGTTTAGGCCATTGTAACAGCCTCCATATTGGGTCCACATTTCTGATACTTTCATCCTGTGCAGTCTCTCATTTTCCCTCTAGAGAAACTTCTAAGACTTTAAGACCTCCAAAGCCCCTCATGGGCACACTACTGAGTCATGGTGCTAATAGAACATTCACACTTCTTCACGAGGCCCTTGTTCACTTCTGAGTCATCTGTATGACGTTCCAGTGTTCCCAAACTAGTCAATATTTCCAAAGGTGTTCCGTGTTTGTTCAGCTGTCCTGAAGGCTTTTCTTCACTTCATCTGCCAGTGAGCATCTATTATTAAAGACAACACACATGTTACCTCTTGCTTGCTTTCTAAGCAGCACATGACTGTTTTCCCTTTTGTCACCACAGTTAAATCTCTATCTACCTGTCATAAAACCTATTTAATAGCATCTTATGCTTACATGCTTATCTTTCACCCAGTAGAAATTCTCTCTGAGCTAAGTCTGACTCTTGTTTCTTTGAATGCCAGTGTCTAGAACAGCACTTGCTTGTATACATGCACAACAGCCATTCTTATAACTAATTAATATATAATTACCACATTCCATCCCTCTCCCCCTCCTTTCCCTTGTATGTCTGCCATCTCCTAGCTACTTCCAAAATTCATGATCTCCTATTCTTTAGCCATTGTTGCTATATATATGTATAAATGTAAATGAAGAGTCACATACATACAACCTGCCAGATCTATTCAATGCTGATGGAGGAGGGTCATCTGTCTATGTGTTACTTTCATTGGTTAATAAAGAAACTGCCTTGGCTTTTTGATAGGACAGCAGCTTAGATAGGCAGGGAAGCAGGGAAGACAGAACAGAATGCTGGGAGGAAGAAGGCAGTGAGGCAGATGCTCTAGCCCTCCTCTCCGAGATGGACACAAGTTAGAATCTTCCTGGTAAGCCACCACCTCATGGTGCTACACAAATTATTAGAAATGGGTTAATCAAGATGTGAGAATTAGCCAATAAGAGGATGAAACTAATGGGCCAGGCAGTATTTAAATGAATACAGTTTGTGTGTTGTTATTTCTGGGGCTAAGCTAGGCGTGTGGGAGCAGGATGGGATGAAAAGCAGGTCCGCTCGCCTCATCACTACACAATGCCGCCTGCATGCATAGAGCTGACCACTTGGTGTTGGGTAATCAATCCAGGGGTTCATCGCTGGGGAAGATTAATTCTCCCTCCTCAGCAGTTGTTAATTTCTTGTAGTTCTAGGGGTGGAGTCTGTGGGGTTTTCCCCATCTATGTTGGGATGTTCAACTGGCATTAGAACTGTTCAGGTCTTGTTTAGGTAGCCATGTTGTGTGCTCAGGAAACAATTGATGAATGTACCAATGAATAAAGTTTTTACCGTACTGCTCATTGAGCGCTTTAATACATTTTATAGTGTGCTTAAAATATATCTAGTTATTGATATATTAGATTCCTATTTAGATATTAACTATTCTCTTTCTATATATGTCTGTGTGTGCATGTGCGTGTGTGTATGCACATGCACGCATGTGTGTGTGTGCCTATGCAGATGTGAATTCACATATATGGAGGCCAGAATTTGGCATCAGGTGTCTTCCTCAGTCACTCTCCATTGATGTTTTTGAGACAGGATCTCTCATTGATCTTGGATCTTGCTGATTTGGCTACATGGGCTGACCAGCAAAGCCCCAGTGACCTTCATGCTTCCATTTTCCCAGCAAAGACAAGAAACACTTGTCCACAACTCCTGGCTTTTTATGTAGGTTCAGGAGGCTTGAACTCAGGTCCTCATGCTTGCATACAAGTTAGTGGACTGAGCTGTTTTCTGAGCCATTGATCATCCTGTTTTGACATTTTCTTTAGACTTCTGTCAGGCAACATGCATCTATGTGCAGCTTTGCCATTTGCCATTATTTCAACCAGGCTTACCCAGAGCTGTTTGCTTGCGTATAGAAACTCAGTTTACAACTATGGAAATTAAAAAGGGAAAAGCAGGAGATGTCGAAAGTGAACATGAATTTCCTGCTGGTGTCTAACTGGCTTTGAACTTCCTCTAAGCTGGAGCTCAGAGTAAGACCTACCACTGTGCTTGGGCCTGAATGAACTCAACTCACACAACTGGTCATGCTTTTACCTCAGTGTGGTGCTCAGAGATCTGCTTACTTTATGAATTCTCACCGAGACTCTCATGGGGTCTTGGTGCTGAGGTGTTTGGGTTGAACATATTAATATATTTGCTGTGGAAGTGAAGATTTAGTCTTTTATTTTTTGATTAAAGCAAAAGCATTGAATTTATTCACAGTGTCATAGCTAATGTCATTTCATTATAACAAACAAACCAAACACAACTGGGACTTTCTTCTTCAAACCCCATCTCCCTCCAGTATCTGGAATTTAAAATGATTTTTGTGGAAAACACCTAGAAGTTCAAAGTGAAGAGTTTTTTTTTTGTTGTTGTTTTTTTTTTGGTTTTTCAAGACAGGGTTTCTCTGTGGCTTTGGTTCCTGTCCTGGAACTAGCTCTGTAGACCAGGCTGGTCTCGAACTCACAGAGATCCGCCTGCCTCTGCCTCCTGAGTGCTGGGATTAAAGGCGTGCGCCACCATTGCCCGGCTTTTTTTTTTTTTTTTTGAGACTTTACAAACATAGCCCAGCCTTGAACTTGCCATCTTCTGACTTCTGCTTCCGGAGCTGAGGGATGACAGACACGGATCACCACACACAGCTGAAAGTGAAGAGCTGTAGTCTTGGTCAGTGGTATACTTAAATGTCGATTTTTCCAGTTCACTCCTGATGTTTCTCTTTTTTTTTTTCATTTTTTTTTCATTTTTTTTATTCTTTTTTAATTAAAATTTCCAACTGCTCCCCATTTCCCATTTCCCTCCCCTCCTCCCACACATTGCCCCCTCCCCCACTCCCCTCCCCCATCCCCACTCCTCTTCTCCTCCCCCCAGTCCATTCCCCCTCCCTCTCGATACTGAAGAGCAGTCCAAATTCCCTGCCCTACAGGAAGACCAAGGTCCTCCCACTTCCATCCAGGCCCAGGAAGGTGAGCATCCAAACAGACTAAGCTCCCACAAAGCCAGTTCATGTATTAGGATCGAAACCTAGTGCCATTGTCCTTGGCTTCTCATCAGCCTTCATTGTCCGCCATGTTCAGAGAGTCCAATTTCAACCCATGCTTATTCAGTCCCAGTCCAGCTGGCCTTGAAGAGCTCCCAATAGATCAGTTCCACTGTCACAGTGGGTGGGTGCACGCCTCGTGGTCCTGATTTCCTTGCTCATGTTCTCCCTCCTTCTGCTCCTCATTTGGACCTTAAGAGCTCAGACCGTTGCTCCAATTTGGGTCTCTGTCTCTCTCTCGATCTATCGCCAGTTGAAAGTTCCTGTGCCATTCTCCTTGGCCTCTCGTCAGCTCTCATTGTCCGCCACATTCCGAGAGTCCGGTTTTATCCCATGTTTTTTCAGTAGCAGTCCAGCTGACCTTGGTGAGCTCCCAATAGATCGGCCCCACTGTCTCAGTGGTTGGGTGCACCCCTCATGGTCCTGACTTCCTTGTTCATGTTCTCTCTCCTTCTGCTCCTCATTATAACCTTGGGAGCTCAGTCCGGTGCTCCAGTGTGGGTCTCTGTCTCTATCTCCGTCCATCGCTAGATGAAGGTTCTATGGCGATATGCAAGATATTCATCAGTATGATTATAGGATAGGTTCATTTCAGGTTCCCTATCCTCAGGTGCCCCAATGAACTAACTGGGGACATTGCCCTGGGCATCTGGTAGCCATTCCAAGTTCAAGTCTCTTGCCACCCCTTAGGTGGCTCCCTTACCTAAGGTATGAGTTTCCCTGCTCCCCTATCCAACCTTCCTTTATCCCCAATCACCCCGATTCCCCCAGTTCCCCTCATCCTCTCCTTCACACTTTTCTCTCCCCATCACCCCTCATCCCCATCCCACCCCACCCCCAAGATTCCAATTTTTTGCCCATCAGTCATGTCTATTTCCCATAGCTGGGAGGATATCTATATGTTTTTCCTTGGGTTTACCCTCTTGTTTAGCTTCTTTAGGATCACAAATTATAGACTCAGTGGCCCCTATCCATGGCTAGAAACCAATTATGAGTGAGTACATCCCATGTTCTTCTTTTTGGGTCTGGGTTACCTCACTAAGGATCGTATTTTCTATTTCCATCCATTTGCATGCAAAATTCGAGAAGTCATTGTTTTTTACCGCAGAGTAGTACTCTAATGTGTATATATTCCACACTTTCTTCATCCATTCTTCCATTGAAGGGCATCTAGGTTGCTTCCAGGTTCTGGCTATTACAAATAATGCTGCTATGAACATAGTTGGACAAATGCTTTTGTCATATGATAGGGCATCTGTTGGGTATATTCCCAAGAGTGGTATTGCTGGGTCCAGGGGTAGGTTGATCCCAATTTTTCTGAGAAACCGCCACACTGATTTCCAAAGTGGTTGCACAAGTTTGCAGTCCCACCAGCAATGGATGAGGGTACCCCTTTCTCCACAACCTCTCCAGCAAAGGCTATCCTTGGTGTTTTTGATTTTAGCCATTCTGACAGGTGTAAGATGGTATCTCAAAGTTGTTTTGATTTGCATTTCTCTGATCGCTAAGGAGGTTGAGCATGACCTTAAGTATCTTTTGGCCATTTTAACTTCTTCTGTTGAGAATTCTCTGTTCAGTTCAGTGCCCCATTTTTTAATTGGGTTAATTATCCTTTTAAAGTCTAGTTTCTTGAGTTCTTTATATATTTTGGAGATCAGACCTTTGTCTGTTGCGGGGTTGGTGAAGATCTTCTCCCAGTCAGTAGGCTGCCTTTTTGTCTTAATGACAGTGTCCTTTGCTTTACAGAAGCTTCTCAGTTTCAGGAGGTCCCATTTATTCAATGTTGCCCTTAATGTCTGTGCTGCTGGGGTTATACATAGGAAGCGATCTCCAGTGCCCATATGTTGTAGGGTACTTCCCATTTTCTCTTCTATCAGGTTCAGTGTGTTCAGATTGATATTGAGGTCTTTGATCCATTTGGACTTGAGTTTTGTGCATGGTGATAGATATGGGTCTATTTTCATTCTTCTACAGGTTGACATCCAATTGTGCCAGCACCATTTGTTGAAGATGCTTTCTTTCTTCCATTGTATACTTTTTGCTCCTTTATCGAAAATCAGTTGTTCATAGGTTTGTGGGTTAAAATCCGGGTCTTCTATACGATTCCATTGGTCGACTTCTCTGTTTTTATGCCAGTACCACGCTGTTTTCATTACTGTAGCTCTGTAATAGAGTTTGAAGTCAGGGATGGTACTGCCTCCAGAAGTTCCTTTATTGTATAAGATTGTTTTGGCTATCCTGGGTTTTTTGTTTCTCCATATAAAGTTGATTATTGTCCTTTCAAGGTCTGTGAAGAATTTTGATGGGATTTTAATGGGGATTGCATTGAATCTATAAATTGCCCTTGGTAGAATTGCCATTTTTACTATGTTGATTCTCCCAATCCAAGAGCAAGGGAGATCCTTCCATTTTCTAGTGTCCTCTTCAATTTCTTTCTTCAATGCCTTAAAGTTTTTGTCAAATAGATCTTTCACTTCCTTGGTTAGAGTTACCCCAAGATATTTTATGCTGTTTGTGGCTATCGTGAAAGGTGATGATTCTCTTATTTCTCTCTCTGCTTCCAGATCCTTTGTGTATAAGAGGGCGACTGATTTTTTGGAGTTGATCTTGTATCCTGCCACATTACTAAAGGCGTTTATCAGCTGTAGGAGTTCTTTGGAGGAGTTTTTGGGGTCGCTCATGTACACTATCATATCATCTGCAAATAATGCAAGTTTAACTTCTTCCTTTCCAATTTGAATTCCCTTTATCCCCTTATGTTGTCTTATTGCTATTGCTAAAACTTCGAGAACTATATTGAAGAGGTATGGAGAGAGTGAACAGCCTTGGCGTGTTCCTGATTTTAGTGGGATGGCTTTAAGTTTTTCTCCATTTAATTTGATATTAGCTGTCGGCTTGCTGTATATAGCTTTAATTATATTTAGGTATGACCCTTGTATCCCTAATCTCTCCAAGACTTTTATCATAAAGGGATGTTGAATTTTGTCAAATGCTTTTTCAGCATCTAATGAAACGATCATATGGTTTTTTTCTTTCAGTTTATTTATATGATGGATTACATTGATAGATTTGTGTATGTTAAACCAGCCCTGCATCTCTGGTATGAAGCCTACTTGATCATAATGGATAATTTTTCTAATGTGTTCTTGGATTCGGTTTGCCAGAATTTTGTTGAGGATTTTTGCGTCGATGTTCATGAGTGAGATTGGCCTGTAATTCTCTTTCTTGGTTGGGTCTTTGTGTGGTTTTGGTATCAGAGTTACTGTAGCTTCATAAAAGGAATTTGGCAATGACTCTTCTGTTTCTATATTGTGAAATACATTAAGGAGAATAGGTATTAGGTCTTCTTGGAAGTTCTGGTAGAATTCCGCATTGAAACCATCTGGTCCTGGACTTTTTTTGGAAGGGAGGTTTTTGATAACAGCTTCTAATTCTTCACGACTAACAGGTCTATTTAGGTTGTTCACCTGGTCCTGGTTTAACTTTGATAAATGGTATTTATCTAAAAAAGCGTCCATTTCTTTTACATTTTCCAGTTTTGTGGCATACAGGCTTTTGTAGTAAGATCTAATGATTCTCTGAATTTCCTCTGTGTCTGTGGTTATGTCTCCCTTTTCATTTCTGATCTTATTAATTTGCAAATTCTCTCTCTGCCGTTTGATTAGTTTGGATAGGGGTTTATCAATCTTGTTGATTTTCTCCAGGAACCAGCTTTTTGATTCATTGATTCTTTCAATTGTTTTCTGTGTTTCTATTTTGTTGATTTCAGCCCTCAGTTTGATTATTTCCAGTCTTCTACCCCTTCTAGGTGAGTCTGCTTCTTTTTTTTCTAGAGCTTTCAGGTGGGCTGTTAAGTCTCCAATGTGTGCTTTCTCAGTTTTCTTTAAGTGGGCAGTTAGTGCTATGAACTTTCCTCTCAGAACTGCTTTCATAGTGTCCCATAGGTTTGAGTATGTTGTTTCTTTATTTTCATTGTCTTCAAGGAAGAGTTTAATTTCTTTCTTTATTTCTTCCTTAATCCAGGTATGGTTCAGTATTTGACTATTCAATTTCCATGAGTTTGTAGGCTTTCTGGGGGTAGCATTGTTGCTGAATTCTAGCTTTAATCCATGGTGGTCTGATAAGATACAGGTGGTTATTAATATTTTTTTGTAACTGTGGATGTTTGCTTTGTTACCGAGTATGTGGTCGATTTTTGAGAAGGTTCCATGAGCTGCAGAGAAGAAGGTATATTCTTTCCTATTTGGGTGGAATATTCTATAGATGTCTGTTAAGTCCATTTGATTCATTACCTCCATTAATTCTCTTATTTCTCTGTTAGGTTTCTGTCTACTTGACCTGTCCATTGGTGAGAGAGGAGTATTAAAGTCTCCTACTATTAATGTGTGCGGTTTGATGGCTGCCTTGAGTTTTAACAATGTTTCTTTTACGTACGTGGGTGCTTTTATATTAGGGGCATAGATATTCAGGATTGAGACTTCATCCTGATGAATTGTTCCTGTTATGAGTAGAAAATGTCCCTCTCCATCTCTCCTGATTGATTTAAGTTTGAAGTCAACTTTGTTAGAAATTAGTATGGCCACCCCTGCTTGTTTCTTAGGTCCATTTACTTGATAAGCCTTATCCCAACCCTTTACTCTGAGTAGGTGCCTGTCTTTGTGGTTGAGGTGTGTTTCTTGTAAACAGCAGAATGTTGGATCCTGTTTTCGTATCCAATCTCTTAGTCTGTGCCTTTTTATAGGAGAGTTGAGTCCATTGACATTAAGTGATATTAATGACCAGTGGTTGTTAACTCTGGTCATTTTTTAAGTTGTAAATTTTGTGTGTTCCCCTTCTTTGTGTTGCGCTGGTGAAGGGTCTCTAGTTGTCTGAGATATTGTGGTCATTGTTGGACTCCTTGGTTAGTGATTTTCCTTCTATTACTTTCTGTAAGGCTGGATTTGTGGCTACATATTGTTTAAATTTGTTTTTATCCTGGAAAATTTTGTTTTCTCCATTTATAGTGAATGAAAGCTTGGCTGGGTATAGTAGTCTGGGCTTGCATCCATGGTCTCTTAGTTTCTGCAGTACATCTATCCAGGACCTTCTGGCTTTCATGGTTTCCATAGAGAAGTCAGGTGTAAGTCTGATAGGTTTACCTTTATAAGTAACTTGGCCTTTTTCCTTTGCTGCTCTTAGTATTCTTTCTTTATTCTGTATGCTTTGTGTTTTGATTATTATATGGCGAGAGGATGTTTTTTTTTGATCCAGCCTATTCGGTGTTCTGTATGCTTCTTGAACCTTTATAGGTATATCTTTCTTTAGGTTGGGAAAGTTTTCTTCTATAATTTTATTAAATATATTTTCTGGACCGTTGAGCTGCGCTTCTTCTCCTTCTTCTATTCCTATTATTCTTAGGTTTGGTCTTTTTATTGTGTCCCATATTTCCTGAATGTTTTGTGATGAGAATTTGTTGGCCTTGCTGTTTTCTTTGATCAGCGTGTTTATTTTCTCTATGGTATCTTCAGAATCTGAGATTCTTTCTTCTATCTCTTGTATTCTGTTGGTTATGCTTGCTTCTGTAGTCTCTATTCGTTTACCTAGATTTTCCCTGTCCAGCTGGCCTTCTGTTTGTGTTTTCTTCTTTGCCTCCATTTCAGTTTTTAAGTCTTGAACTGTTTCCATTATCTGTTTGATTGTTTTTCCTTGGTTTCCTAGGGTATCATTCACTGATTTACTCAATTCTTCAAACTTTCTGTTATACTTCTCATCCATTTCTATAAGGGCATTTTTTACATGTTGTTTAAGGGCGTCAATCACTTTCATAAAGTCAGTTTTATCTACTTCTTCATGATTAAGGTGTTCATGTCCACCTGTTGGGAGGTCGCTGGGTTCTGGTGGCTTCATATAGTTTTTCAGATTGTTAGGTGAATTCTTGCATTGGCGCCTGCCCATCTCTTTCTCCGAATGCTCCCCTCTGGATCTTCTTTTACCGGATCAGGTCTCCTTGCCTACTGATGTACCTTCCCAGTGATGGCTCTCTGCAGTGCTAGCTCTCCTGGTGTTCTAGTGATGTCTCTCCTTGCTTGTTGCAGGCAGGCCAGTGAAACAAAGGAAGTCTCGCCTGCCTACTTGTCCTGAGGATTTGCCCCCAGCGCCAGACAGACTGAGCTGGATGGTGTTATGTGCCCAAAGAGGGAAGGGGGCAGAAGGAAGAAGGGTTCTGGATGCAAGCTGGGTGGGACAAGAAGAGAGAGGCAGTATGCGGGGTATAGAGCCCCTGCAGGGAGCCCAGGGAGTATAGGGAGGGGGATGAGGAACTTCAGAGTTCCCTGTCCAGGGCTGCTTCCGCCGCCGCTGGTCACAAACTCACCGCACTGCTGTCTCTTCTGGTGCCGAGATCAGATCTCCATGCAGGTTGGGTAGTTCGTAAACAAAGCGCCTACCTTGGTTGGTGCAGGCGGGCCAGTGAGACAAAGGAGGTCTCGCCTGCCTACTTGCCCTGAGGATTTGCCCCCAGCGCCAGACAGACTGAGCTGGATGGTGATATGTGCCCAAAGAGGAAAGGGGACAGAGGGAAGAAGGGTTCTGGATGCAAGCTGGGTGGGGCAAGAAGAGAGAGGCAGTATGGGGGGGTAGAGCCCCTGCAGGGAGCCCGGGGAGTATAGGGAAGGGGATGAGGAACTTCAGAGTTCCCTGTCCAGGGCTGCTTCCGCCACCGCTGGTCACAAACTCACCGCACTGCTGTCTCTCCTGGTGCCGAGATCAGATCTCCGTGCAGGTTGGGTAGTTCGTAAACAAAGCGCCTACCTTGGTTGGTGCAGGCGGGCCAGTGAAACAAAGGAGGTCTCGCCTGCCTGCTTGCCCTGAGGATTTGCCCCCAGCGCCAGACAGACTGAGCTGGATGGTGTTATGTGCCGCACTGCTGTCTCTCCTGGTGCCGAGATCAGATCTCCGTGCAGGTGGGTAGTTCGTAAACAAAGCGCCTACCTTGGTTGGTGCAGGCGGCGGGCCAGTGAGACAAAGGAGGTCTCGCCTGCCTACTTGCCCTGAGGATTTGCCCCCAGCGCCAGACAGACTGAGCTGGATGGTGATAGGTGCCCAAAGAGGAAAGGGGACAGAGGGAAGAAGGGTTCTGGATGCAAGCTGGGTGGGGCAAGAAGAGAGAGGCAGTATGGGGGGGTAGAGCCCCTGCAGGGAGCCCGGGGAGTATAGGGAGGGGGATGAGGAACTTCAGAGTTCCCTGTCCAGGGCTGCTTCCGCCGCCGCTGGTCACAAACTCACCGCACTGCTGTCTCTCCTGGTGCCGAGCCTGATGTTTCTCTTTGATAGCATTGCAGAATCAGCTGACTTTGCATTCCTAGACCCTCCTGCTGTATAGATGTTAGGAGGACGGCGTCAACTTGAAATTTGGGAATAGCTGACCTGGTGGGGCAAGTGGGAATGGGGAGGAAGGTTGCAGGACACACAGCTGCTGCAGGATGCAAGAGATGTGCTGTTTCTTAACCTGCTTTTAGCTGTGACTCGAAAAGCTGGCTCAGGTCTCCAGGTTTGGTACAGGCTGTCTGAATATAGGCTTGGTCATACTGTGGCCTGTTTTTCTGCTATTAGACCCTGGAATTAGAGGTGATTAGTGGAGGGGCAGCAGGGAATTCTACATAAGTTTCATAGAACTCTACGTTATGTAAATCCCTGCAACACAAGACATTTTCAGAGAGAGCCTTAAATCAACGGGTTTTCAAATGTTGCTTTGATCTTGAATTTGAGGTGAGAGGGCACATCAAAACATCACAGCAGACTCCAGCAACACTTCCACATGTCTCAGTGATGTAAACGCTGTGTGTACCCAAGGACAGGCATCTTTCTTTCTTTTTTTCTTTTGGTGTCTTCTTGAAGAAAAACTACTGTAACAAGCCATTTTCTGTCTATACAGTACAGTTCTAGGCCTGAGGGAATTGGAAGTTGTACATTCTTACTGTTGGAATCTGGATCTTAAATGTCTCCTGAAGGCTTAAGTGTTGGAAAAAGGCTTGGTCAACGAATTGTGGCCTTTGGGCAGGTGCTTCAACCTTTAGGAGAGCATTTTCACAGGGGTCACATATCAGATATCCTGCACATCAGATATTTATGTTACAATTCGCAACAGTAGCAAAATGACAGTTATGAAGTACCAGTGAAAATTATTTTATGGTCTGGCTCGCCATAGCATGAGAACCTGGCAGCAACAGGAAGGCTGAGAACCGCTGCTCTGGGAGGTAGCGCCTAGTTAGAGGAGGTGGGTTTCTGTGATGTGTCCTTGAAGAGTGTATGAGGAGGCCTTTCTTTCCTAGTCTATCCCCACCCCATCTTCTGATCACTGAGTTGAGCAACTTTGCTGGCTTTGATGTTCATTGTAGTGATGAGGTGAGTAGGCCTGCTTTTCGTCCCGCCCGGCTCCCGCACGGCTAGCTTAGCCACGGAAATAATAACACAGAAACTGTATTCATTTAGATACTGCCTGGCCCATTAGTTCTAACCTTTTATTGGCTAGCTCTTACATATTGATTCAACCCATTTCTAATAATCTGTATCACCACTTGACTGTGGCTTACCAGGATGAGTCTAACCGGTGTCCGTCTTGGAGAGGAGAGCCATGGCATCTGCCACACTGCATCTACCCAGCATCCTGTTCTGTCTACTCCGCCTACCTAATTTTCTGCCCTATCAAAAAGCCAAGACAGTTTCTTTATTTAACCAAATGAAATCAACACAAAAGAGAAGACCCTCTTGCCAAGAACCCAGTGTCAAACACACCAAACGAACTTGGACTCAAGTGTGAGCCTGGATGTGTCTATCTTCTTTCAGTTTAATTTTCTCAACTGCTTTGTCACAGCAAGGGAAGGCTGACCAACACCTTTATGATAATTAGACAAACCTTCCGAGTTAGAAAACTAGACAGTGGTGCTCACAACCTGAATATGGAATAGAGGAAGGAAGGGACCTTAGACACATTGGGGCCAACTCCCTGGAATTACTTTCATCCCTATAAGTCAGGCAGTTGTCTGGCTTCCTAATGACAAAACAATATTAGCCAAGACTGTTTTTCCTTGATGTCATTGACATTCACAGGGGCTGGCAAGGATCAATGTGCTGCCTGTGCCACTCTTGGGTGGAGTGCTCCAGCACCTGCTGTTCCCAAACCCAGAAAGTTTAATTCAAACTTTTGGACAAGAATTCATTTGGGTGGAACATAAAGTCCTGATACAATTTTTCTTGCCGTCAAATTTCTTTGGCCAGAAAGACAGAGTGAGCTTTGCATGTTTGTATGACTTTTGTCATGGATTCCACCTGTCAAGCCCCTGTGTTTCCATCTGTATGATATTACCCCCTATAACTTACATAGACTGAACAATAATTTAAGTGTTGTTAAATGCTTGGTATGAAATAGACACATAAATTATACACCCTTTCTTGGATCAAATAACATTTTATGATAATCTAAAATTATTCTCCTTGATGACTACATTTTTCTAAAGTGGCATCGTCAAGACGAGACCTAAAGAGGGAAAGTATACACACACACACACACACACACACACACACGTGGGGGGGGTTGGGGAAGGACAACAATCTGAGGTGATTCTCTTTCACATAAGCAGCCTGCATCCTGTTTGCGCTCTGGCAACAGCGCACACAAGCACACAGATCTTCTTTGATGTTGCCCTAAGACTAGGCTCCAACAACGTTTGCACCTATGGCAAACAGTATCAAAAGGAAAGTCATTTGAAATGTGCTACTGAAAATTGTTGTGTTTTGTGCAAACAAATTTTTAATGAGTACACTTTACTTCGTCCATTTCCTCACAATTTTGTGTTGGTCTATCATATTGCCTCCTCTGTCACTTTGCCCAGCCTAGCTTTTATCCTTCCTTAACTGCCCCCCTTGCCCCCATTTTTCACTACTTGTTTCCCTGACTCCCCCCATCCCCCACACTTCTAGCTCCCATCCTTTTCTCATTTTCTTGGGTAAGCTATCCAAAGTTGGCAACCTGCCACCGTGATGTAAAGAGTAGCATTGGGAAAGCCCTTTTGTACTTTGAGTTCGGAGACTTCCCTCCTTTCTAGCAGCCTTGTGAGGTAGTTGGTCTCACTTTGAAGAGTGGAGAAATCGTTGTTGAAAGAAGTGTCACAGCAAATAATACCAGATCATGGCACAGCTCATCCTATATTTAATTAATCATATGCTTCATCTGTTTCACAACACTGTCTCCTTTGGCGAGAAGAATTCGGTGTTGGCTAGTAGTTTCTCTATTCCTAATTCAAAAACATTGTAAATCTTGGCATGGTCTATTAGGGTGTGCCTTATGGAGATTCCTGTATTTATGGACTTCTATGTGAGGAGGGTCAAAGGGAAGTTGTCATGGTAGCTAAACTGCTGACGATAAAAAAAAAAAACAGGCAAGATCTGGGTGGCTGGTGCTATGAAGGCTTCTGGGCCCAGGCTGCTGCTTAGGACCATGTCTGGGATTGTGGCCCTGCAGCAACCAGGGTCTGGGGTGATGTCCATGGCTCTTGATACCGCCAAGGGCTCTGCAGATAGCCTGGATCTGGTCAGTTTCCTGAGACAATGTTGATGTCCGAGGGCTAAGCTGCTGCCAGACCATACTGATCTGGGTGACCTGTGATGCCATGGGGGCCTTGGTGATGACTGGGCTCAAGTTGCTGCTAAGCGCCCCGTCTGGGTCCATGGACCTGCTGCAGCTGGGTCTGTGATGATGTCTGTGGCCTGTGTTAGTGCAGGGGTTCATTGGAACCACGCTGCACTGAGCCAACCCTGCCCTCACTGGCCTTGAGAAAACTGACCCTGCCCCTCTGAGGAGATCACTTGTGTCTCTCCTCTCCCACTGATAAAAGATGTCCCCACCACCCCTCACCACAGGTGTGCACCTCACCTAGGCAGAACCCTAGAGCCGACCATGTGGTCAGGGATGCAGGTGAGCCGACTCTGAGGGTATGAGAGCAACAGAGGGGACCCTGCCCCCTTCATCTGCTTTGTGGAGGTATGGGTGCGCTCCCCCCCCCACCGCCCATTACCCTAGCCATTATGACCTGCAGCAGGTGAGAGAGTTGGCCCTGGCATCTCAAGTGTTAGAGAACTAGTCCTGCCTCTCCCCAGCAGCATCTGCAGCACACAGAATAGTAGACCCTGCACCCTGCCTGGGGTGCACGCTAGCACTGAACGCATGCATGTCAGGCATGCAGGTGAGCCAGCTCTGAGGGAATGATAGCGGGAGAACTGACTTCACTTCCCAATCTGAAGAGCGCTCTGCGTGTCGTCTGGAAAAGACAGCAGCACAGCAGCGCTGACCCTGGCGGTGAGAGTGTGGGTGAGACCTGAGAACAGGACAACCGGCCCCGCCCCTTTGCTGTAGGCTGCCTTGGGTAAGCTAGCCGAGGCAGTGCTGGATAGCTGGCCCGGATAATGATGATGATGAGGGAAAGTTGGCAAGCTCATCAACTCCGTTGCCCCAGGCCCAGAACCAGGGCTTTGAGTTGGCCCATCCCAACATCCACCTCATCTATGAACTGTTGGAGCATGTGAAGAACTTCGAGGTACAAAACAGTAGGATCTCCATGACACAGGATAGCAGCAGGATATCCCAGAGGAGCCCCAGTGAGAGAGAGCCCATTATCCCTGGGGTGGTGTAGCAGAAATCAGAGGCCTGAGCCGGACCAATGACTGAGGCAAGTAAGGATGAATGGACTAAAGGGTCAACTGTGTGACTCAATGGGCCACACAACAGCTCCAACAAGATTCTCCTCCCTCCCTCCCTCCCTCCCTCCCTCCCTCCCTCCCTCCCTCCCTCCCTCCCTCCCTCCCTCCCTCCCTCCCTCCCTTCCTTCCTTCCTTTCTTGATTTTTTAATTTTTATTTATTTATTTTTAAAATAATTTGGTTTTGCTTTTTGGGAGGGGTTGCAAGGACTGAGGGCAGATGCAAGGGGACGGAGGGGTGAGTGGGATGGGAATGCATGACGTGAAATCCACAAAGAATCAATAAAAGTTAAACATAAAGAAGAATATGGACTTTTGGAGCGTATTCGATTCTCTAGTACACCAAGGATAAGACAATTCCTGAAAT
The DNA here is from genome assembly GCF_950005125.1 of Chionomys nivalis. Lineage (NCBI taxonomy): Eukaryota > Metazoa > Chordata > Mammalia > Rodentia > Cricetidae > Chionomys > Chionomys nivalis. The sequence continues at coordinate 57,007,686 of NC_080088.1, read as the reverse complement.
AATAATAATAAAAAGAATCAGGAAACCCGTTGTTTACATGAAAAGAGAGAACATTTGAGTGATTAACATAAAACAAAATTTGAATAACTGTGAGGCTATAGCCTACATGTGTTTGCCTTCTTGCTACTGAGAGATTTCCTGAAGGCTATTTTAGAACCTTACTCAGCAACCAGAGGGATAAAAATGGCTGGAAAAAACCAGATTCTTCTGCCAGTTCCCTGTTGTGGTTGTGAGATGAATTTTACACAAGAAAGTGCTATTTAAAGTGCGAGGGGGCAGTTTTATACAGCTGACATAATTTTAAAGGAAGAACATGAGCACTTAGGACACATCTCTGGGGCTGTAGCTTTAGCTTCGAGTTTACTTAAATTTTACAATGTCCCCTTGAAGTTGGTAAATGTTTTTCTCCATGTCATTGAAGACAAGATATAAATAAGGTATTATAATCTTAATTGTACTCTAAAATATATATATATATAATCTTAATTGTACTCGATAAATTGTATCTCTTTCACAGCGGTTTTTACAATTTAAACCTATGCCTAGTCTTATTCATCTTGTTATGCCGAGTTCGGTTGCTATCACTAGGAGGCCTGGTCTTTTCAGAAGGGAAATGAAGGAATGGTGGATCTGGGGAAGAAGGGAGATTGGGGGGATTAGGAGACAGGGAGGGAGGGGAGGCTGTGGTTGGGATGTATTGTATGAAAGGATAAAAAATAGATAAAATAGAACCACTTCATTTTATTTTTATTTATATGTATGTGTGTGTGTGTCTGTGTATAGGTATGTGCACATGGGTGCAGGGGCCCACAGTGGCCAGAAGAGGGCATTGGATCCCCCAGAGTTAGAATTATAGATGTTTTGAGCTGCTTAACCTGGGTGCTGGGCAGTATACATTCTGAGCTGCTGAGCTGTCTATCCCAGAAAATTAATGTTTTATATTAATTGAATTGATCTGAAGAACAGGGAGGGAAAAGGCAAACTTTAAAAGTGCTTCAGGACTAGTTTGTCTAGGTATTGGTAGGTGACTTAATGACAGACATTCCTCTTTTAAAGTCTTTTCTTTTCTTTTCTTTTCTTTTCTTTTCTTTTCTTTTCTTTTCCTTTCTTTTCTGTCCAGGCTCTGGTTCCTGGTCCTTCAGGCAATGTCCAGCATGGGCTTCCTTCATGATGTGGGCCTCAAATTAGACTAATCATTGGTTGGCCACTCACCATATTCTGTGCCTCTATTGCCCCAGCACATCTTGCAGACAGAAAGGTTGTAGGTTGAGATTTTGTGGCTGAATTGTTGTCTCCTAATCCTACCACTCGGAACCTTGAGTGGCATATATTCTTATCTGAAATATGAGAAGCTACAGTAGCCAGTGGATGGTTATGAAATCCTTAGCACTCAACACATTCCATGTTTTATCTGTGTTAGACATGTATGCCTTTTCACATACTTTCACGTGCATTTTAACCCTGCCCCCCGCTGTCAACCTTCAGTAATGTGATTTTCCTTTTGACAAACACATCAGAACTTTCATATCTTCAAATACAGCCTGTGTTCTGCAAAACGCCATATTTCTAGACTCTGATTCAGAAGCATTGGGATTTAAGTTTTGGGGAACTTTTTTTTGTTTTTTGTTTCTCTGAGTGGACTTGACTTTTGGACTGAACACCATCTGATGCCAGTGAGCTGACGATTCATTGAATAACTCAAATTGTGGTAAAGCATGTGCAATACTGATAGGAGATGCTGCTCTTGTAGCTCTCATCTCTTTTTTAAGGAGCTTTCAGAGTGGACATTAAAAAACCGAGTCTGAGACACTTTCTGATTCTGCTGCTGCCTCCGCAAAACTCAACCTCACATCACAGACTCTGTGACACTGTCTTATCTTTGGTTACCTATCCCAAACAACTTCACTGTCGGTATCTACCAACTATGTACCATTCTTTATGGTACAGGTTTGCCATATTCTCAGTGATTTGTATTTATTATTCCTCTTTTGTTCTAGAAGAGTTTTATTCATTCCTGATGAATGCCTGCTAGTCTTTAAGCACTCACACAATGAGAGCTCCCATATCTTCCTGATAATTGTGAATTAATTGCTATTAACCTCTATAGCATTCTGTGATTCCATCTGGTTTATTTTATTGACACTGGATTCTAAGTTTTTGGTTTAAGTGAGTTTGATTTCCTAGAACTAGCATCTAACTAGCATCTGTTAGTGACTTGTACATGATATTCAATATTGTTTTGTTGACAAAGAAAATGATTTCAAAGGGACTTACAAAGATAATTTTCATACAAAGAAAAAGCTGTCAAGATACTTCAAAGAGAGTATTCACAGGGTATATGAGTTATATATTCATTTTTTTCTTTAACAAAATTTAGGGGTCCTGGAGAATTAGCACAGTGGTTAAGAGCTCTGACTGTTCATCTGGAGTACCTGTGTTCCACTCCCAGAACTCACATGGTGCTTTACAAATTTACATAACTCTAGTCTCAGGGCTTTGAACATTCTCTTCTGGCATTTGCAGGCACCAGACACATACGTGGTACACAGACATACATGTAGGCAGAACATCCATGCATATAAAAATAAATAAAATTTAAAAATGTGTCATACTTTTAGACACCATCTAGTGGCATGTTGCTTGTTCATTAGCCCTTCTCACAACATCTTTGGAAATTCTTCTATCAGGTTGGATCTCTATCTCCTCCTTTGGATGCAGGAGTGATGCTGTGTGATGATCCTTCCCAGTTTTTGCTTTTGTTTTTGGTTTTTCAAGACAGGGTTTCTCTGTAGCTTTGGTGCCTGTCCCAGAATTAGCTCTTGTAGACCAGGCTGGCCTCTAACTCCAGAGATCCGCCTACCTCTGCCTCCCAAGTGCTGGGATTAAAGGCGTGTGCCACCACCGCCCGGCCTTATTCCCAGTTTTCTTAAGACGCTTGGGAACATTTACTGCTTTTGTTCAGAAGCTCAGTTGACTCTGGAAGGAAGCATATGAAGAGCAGTCGAGGCACCTAATCCACAGTCCTGGCTAAATTCCCAGTTGACCTCTACAACCCTGAATGTGCCATTGTGAAAGCAGATCTTCAGATGTGTCGCCTTGATGTACCGTGAAGCAGCGGTGGCTCACACTACACACATTTGAGCCCATTACATCATTCTTTCTTTATGATGCTCATTTTGGGCAATATGGTCATAAATAAGCAGTCTGTCTTGCACATAAAGTACAGATCACAAAGTTTCAATTTATAGATCATGCTTATCATGGTATCATCTTTGCTTCAGAGATGAGACTATAGAGTTCAGGCTGATCTCAGGTGTACGTTACTGTGTGCAGTTGGCTGGGAGAAGATAGGTGGAAAAGACCTCTGGGTCTAACATGAGAATACGTTGGTTTGAGGTCTGTTTCTGCAACTTAGTCTTAGGTAAATCTGAGCAAAAGGCTTAGCTTCCCTGAATCTGGCTCATTTCCCCTTTAAGTCTGACTAGAATTAATAACCCTGTGTTAACCCTTCTTTTCTCCCCATTTGCTCGTTTGTCACTTATTTAACAATGATTTATAGAGTAACTGTATCAAACTGTGTAAGCAGTTAGAAGGCAAAAGATGTACTATTAGTTCTCTTCATGGAGTTTTCATGGTTTACTAGGATTGAAAAACAGTTCAATAACTACCTTATGAGTAAGTGCAGGGTTGTGACAGAGGCAGAGAGCAGGCAGATCTGCCTGTGGGTAATGGGGAAGAGTTCGCAGAATGGGAGACAGCAGATCTGTGTCTAAAGGCGAGTAGACATCAGCAAGGGGATAAAGATGAGCAAGGCATTTCAGAACCAGAGAGCTACACAGAAAAATACGCACATAAGAAAGCATGTATCTGTAGCTAACCGCACAAACTTGAAATCTGGAGAGTGACGAACAAGATTAAAGGCAGCCAAAGGGCAGCTTTTGGAGAGCATTGGGCATTACGTAGAGGAGTTTGGACCTTGTGTGTACTGGTAAAGGGAACCACCCATGTAATTGGATCGTACCAGTAACAGGCTTGAGTTGAAATTTAGAAAGCTCAGGAACAACAGAGACTAGGGAGGGTAGGAGGGGGATGCAAGAACGGTATGCCAGCACTCTGTTGAGCACACAGATTCAGAAGCTCAGTAGAGTGTTGATGGAGGTCTGAGCCCGGTCGAAGCAAAGTCTAATGGGAGAGTTGTTTGTGTCAGGGACATCTAAGGGACAGAAAAAATAGAATTTAAAACCAGGCCTTTGAACAGACAAAGATCCAGTGCAGCAAAGATTCTCTACATTCAATGATAAGATACACACTCTGCAAAGGTGAGGACCAAATGCTTAACTTTGAGATTTGTATTATAAAATAACTTAGATACCACCCCCAAAGAAAGGATACAGCATGTGCTTTCAGAAATCTGTATGTGACTTGGATACAGTCTATTTCTGTCACTAGGACAAAATGCCCAAGGAAATCAGCTCAGAAGAAAATATTTATTTTGGCTTAGGCATCCAAAGTTCTGGTCCATAGTTGCTTGACCCCATCACTATAGGCCTGTGGCAAGGTGGAACCCCACAAACAGAGCAGAGGTCATTGTGGGGGTGGGGTCATCGTGGGGGCTCAGTCATCATAAGGGTGGGATCATCATGGGGGTGGGGTCATCGTGGGGTTTGGGTCATCATAAGGGTGGGATCATCATGGGGGTGGGTCATCGTGGGGGTTGGGTCATCATAAGGGTGGGGTCATCATGGAGGTGGGGTCATCATGGGGGTTGGGTCATCGCAAGGGTGGGGTCATCATGGGGGTGGGGTCATCGCAAGGGTGGGGTCATCATGGGGGTGGGGTCATCGCAAGGGTGGGGTCATCATGGGGGTGGGGTCATCGTGGGGGTGGGGTCATCGTGGGAGTGAAGATGGGATGCAGTAGAGCAAAGCTGCTGACCTCATGGTAGCCATGGAGCAAAGACCCACTCTTGTCAGCTATACCTTCCCTCCCTAATTTTTCCCATCCCTCAATAGCTGATCATTATGAAACCTTACGACTCATCTCCCTTGCAAAGCCCCCGGCCTCTCATCACTGCTATTTAAAGAAAATAAAATCATTACAAAGGCCTTTGGGAAATATTATCCAAATTCTAACTTGATTTTTTTTTAAAAAGGGAAATATTTGAAGAAATAATCATTTGAATTAATTACTTATTGCTTGCTGAATCTTTTTTCCTAGAGCGATGTGAACACAGGCTTGTTCACCCTGGATAAGGCTTCAGTGGAGGACCGAAGTAATGGTTCTACTCAAGTGTGACTTGGTGAATGAGTGGATTTTAGTGGACACACTTACAAAAGTATGGGCTACCTGGTACTGGCAGAATCATGGGTCCCGCCCTAACACGGGCAACATTCTTTTCAAAGCTTCACTACTCATATCCCAGCTTCATTCAACTTTCCGCCTCCTCTACTCCAGAAGTTCCCCTAAGACTGTGTGCATCTGGCGGTTAGGAGGGAGCAATGGCTGGGCTTGCCATGAGGACCCTGTGGTCCTCTCTTCCCTTCTCTTCATGGGGAGTGTTTACAGTGTCATTACTATCGTCACAGATTAGACATGACTGTTGTGTTGTGATTCATTGTCTGGACTTTGGGACTAAGCAGTCTGTAGGTCACCCCAACAACGTCTGATGGCCATGTAAATCACTTATCATAAACTGCCTCGAGGAAATCTCTTTTCCATAAAAGCTGCCAAATCATTAATGCAAGTGACCAGAAAGCACTGAACTTAGTGGAAATGGAGAGAAGTGTAGTGAGGAGCTGCGGGCTGTTTCCCACCCCCCAGCTCCCGCATGGCTAGCTTTACCCAAAATAATTACACGGAAACTGTATTCTTTTAAACACTGCTTGGCCCGTTAGCTCTAGCCTCTTACTGACTAATTCTCACATCTTGATTAACCCATTTATAATAATCTGTGTAGCACCACGAGGTACTGGGGAGGATCTTAACCTGTGTCCATCTTGGAGAGGAGAGCTATATAGTCTGCCTCAGTGCCTTCTTCCTCCCAGCATTCTGTTCTGTCTACTCCACCTATCTAAGTTCTGCCCTATCAGGCCAAGCAGTTTTCTTTATTAATTAACCAATGAAAGCAACAGATAGATAGAAGACGACCCACCTACATCAGAGACGTGTGGAGAAAGGCTGAGAGGACGGGAGCAATACTAGGTAGGACTCTCAGATCCAAGTCCTTGATCCCGCTGCTAGTGTATGGGCCTTTGCTTCATGGCGCCGTCTCAGAAACTTAGGGAAAAACATCATCTTGTTTTCCTCTATCATCTTCCTTTTTGGTGTGGAGGGCTGAGCCCAAAGAGGCTGCTGCTTGTTCATTTTTCACAAACAGTGAGATCTGGAGGAGTCTGGTTAAGTTGGTTGCACATGGCAAGTCAACTTGAGCAAGAATCCTTGTTTGTTCCTCACGGCTTCAGCTCCACTATGCCCCAGGGAGTGGCCGTTATTTGCTCTAACTCAGGAAAAATTGAGAACTGACCACATCTTCAGATACTTTTGAGTTCAGGAAATGTCAGTCCAACTTTGGAAAGAGGGAAAGACACATACCAAAGTGTGCGTGGAGAACAGACTTGCTTTAACTCTGTTGCAAGGATTTGAGAGCCGGAACATTAGGTTGAGTCTGGAGGGAGAGGCCAGGGCCGCAGAGTTTACATTTTCTTTTTTAAAGATGCAGTCTCATACAGCCCAAGCTGGCCTTTAGCTCATGTAGCTGAAGATGAATTTGGACCTCCCAGTCCTCCTGCCTCTTCCTTTAAAGTGTCAGAACTGCAGGTATCTGTGACCACGTCTGGCTTCAGGGCTAGCTACTGAAGGGATTTATTGTTTGAGTTAGAATATGGAAGAGAAGGGTCTCTAGAAACCACTCAGTCATTTAAGATCCAGTTTTTGGTTACAACTTATGATGTCCTGAAGTTATGTAGAGAGGTGGTCTATGGTCCAGGGCAAGCATGGGAAAGGCGTGATTTCAATCCACTGCTACTTTAGCAAGAACACACAGATCTGCTGTGGGTATTTCCACATAATACTGTAAGGGGTTGAGAGTCCTTAACTCGGGTTTCTCACTCTAATTAGGCGTCAGGCTTAATTATTTTGCCACATTTTTACCATTTATCTTAGCTAGCCCGGGAATCTTGGCTACTTGTCCCTGGCAGGGGTAGGAAGAGAGAACAGGAAGTTCCTACGGGGCAGCATTAATCACTAAGGAGAGGCAACTGGCAATAAAACCTACACGGAGCCTGGGATACGCTAGATTTATAAGTGTGGCTGAGGCCCAGAAAATAACTCACTCTGATTTTGCCACCCAACCCTTGGGTGAAAATGAGTCAATCCAGGGAGCATCCAGGCAGAATCCTGGAGCAGCTGGGCTCTCTACACAGGAAGAGGACCCCGTTGCATTATTAGGGAAGAAGAAAGATTTCCAGCGGGTTTGGGACTTCCTGAGTTCTTTGTTTTTTTTTCCTCTTCTTTAGTTTTCTTCCTAATAAAACTCTCACATTTTGTTCTTCAGGAAATCTATACCTGTGCTGTGAACTTGATGACTCCAAATATTTGTCAATAAACTATTTAAAGGCTATGCAGGAAGAGGAAGTAGGACTTAGATGCAGTTGCACTGGTCATCGACAATTTTGAAAATATGTGTTGTTGCAATCACTAAGTCCCTGGACCCTGACTTAATCCTCCCCTGTAACCTTACCCTTCTGGTAAATATGACCCATTGGCAGTCTAAGCTCCTTCTCATGGTGCTTGCTCTCTACCCATAATGCCACTTTCTTACACGAAACAACCTAGACTTTTGATAAACAGGGAGACAAACCGTGGTGCAGAAACCACAACCACAGCCATCGTCGTCCGGTACAAAACACTATGCTTTGTAGTAATCACTCTTTGACTTTCTTTCCTTGGCAGGTGGGCTGCTCTTCCTCTGTTCCCACTTTTCCCTGTTCTGTTTTTCCTTTGAGTCCATTTGTCCAGAATATAAAATACATAGCACCCATCTTTACCAACATTAACATAAATCTGGCTATGTACTTCTTTTATTTTGTTACTTTTTAAGTCACTGTGTATGTGCGTATGTGTGTGAGTGTGTGAGTGTGTTTCCATGCTTCCCATGGTGCACACATGGAGGTCACAGGACAATCTTTGGTGTCAGTCTTTGCCTTCCACCTCGTCTGAGGCAGAGTTTGTTCAGTACTGTGAACCCCAAGCCAGCTGGTCCATGAGCTACTGGAGATGCTGCTGCCTCCAACTCCCGTCTCACTAGGAGTATCATTGTGTTCAGCTTTATGTGAGTTCTGGGGATCAGAACTCAAGCCCTCATGTTTGCATGACAAGTGCTTCACCCAGTGTGTTTGCTTCTAAAGCCATTTCCCATACGGACCAGCGTGTGTTACTGTCACTCTGAGCATCACATCAACAGCTGGGTTTCTTCTAATTCACTTTGGAAGACATACTCCTCCCAGGTCCTCAGTGCAGCACTGCAGCACCGCCGAGAGGATGCAATGGAGATGCAATCCAGACTTCCTGTCTCCCAGCCACAAGATTCCTAGACTTTCCCACAACCCCTGTGAAATCTTTAGATCGTAATTTCCTTTCAACTAAGGTGTTTGTTCAAATTATCTTAAAACAACTCAGATTAGTCATGACTCTGAGGTGCAGTTTTGAAGCATCGCTTCTCTCTCTGACCTCCCTTCCTCTTCTTCTAGCATGGGTGTTGGGTGGTTGTGTAGCGAAGCAGGAGGAAGAGGGGGGCTGCGGAACCGAGTCATTTTTGTGTGGTTGAGTCTCACAGCCTTTTCTAGTCATTTTGCTTGTCCTCCTGTAGCCTTCTCTTAACCCACCCCTTCCCACCTTTTTACCCTCAACCCCACCCCCCAAAACCACAACCACAGTTAAATAATTAACTGCACGAAACAAATAAAACTGTCTGTGTGAGTATGTCTCTCTGGTCACGCTATCCCCCTGTGAGACACCACCCTGCCAACAGTGAGCGGCAGAACTGTCTAGTGAGGGGGGTTCGTAATGGATGGGGAAGGCTAGCGAGTCTGGGCAAGGACCTGTAGGTTCTCGGAAGCTGGAGGAGGGTGGGGCAGAGGCACTCCCAAGAACTCAGACAAACTTAGAAGGGAGAGGAAGAACAATCTCACCCTTACAGCCATTAGGACCATTTATTCTTTCAACACGATTTAGGACTTGGTTTGTGTTTGGGCTCCTGGCTGAAGGAGGGTCCGAAGAGTCTCTTGGCCCTACAGCTCTGTATGTGAATAAGCCCATTTTAAACACTTTTTTTTCTAATGCAATCTTTTAAGGAGACTTTTAAAGTTGCTGTCTCAGAATCCCAAATTTCTACTTAAAACATCTAACTCAAGGGTCGGATTTGAGAACAATAACACCCTTTTCTACTTTCCTGACTTTAGATTTCTGGCAGGAAGCAACAAGGTTGTCAGTTAGCCCCTAAACCCAGGAGGGAAACTTTTAGGAAATACTGACCTCTGAGTTTCATCCAAGAATGACTACGAAATCGGAACTATTTCCAATGAGTTGAAAACTCCCCAGTGAGTTTAACGCGAAGCTAGGTTGATGTTCCTGAGTCCACCAACCAGTGTATCGTGGCATTTAACAAACACCACGGTGCTGCATCTAGAGTCTAGAGATAAAGAGGTGATGTGCACCCCCCTCCCCATCCACAGTGAGAGGGACTGAGAGTGGGCTTCCAAGTCTAAGGAGGGCTCAGTTTGAGGAAGGGGGAAGAACCAGTCCAGAACAGGCAGGGAGGGCGACTGTGTCAAGGGCCCTGAAGACAGGGCCTGTACCACAGAGCAGAGCTATATAGTCACGTTCTAAAACTTTCTACTGATGACAGAATGATTACTGATGGCAGTGGGGAGATCGGTTGCAACCAGATTTCGGTTAGCTGAGGCAAGAAGGAAAAACAAACATGAATAAGGACTAGACCTATTTTCTTCCCCTTCTGTCAGAGCATGGCCATCACCGACTGTAAGTATTGTTTTTTGTAATTTTATGTTACCAAACACTGAAAATATGATAGTCAGCCAACACTATACTTAGCCAGTGGGTCCTTTCCTTCCATGAGGCTGGCTGTTTGATTGAGGGTGTTGGAAAATAGTAAATGCTGAAGCATTTACTGTCTTCACCAAAATGAAGTCTTAGGGAGATTATGAAGGGTCAGGTTTCAGGGGTAGTGAGCTGACATCTTCATATTACTGCTTCATATGTATTTTTCAAAGCTGAAGCCTGGGAAATTTTGGTGAAGACCCTGAGAGATAAGTTCAAAAATATATCAGCTTTTAAAGTCAGCCACAGGCCTGGCTCACTTGGTTCAACATCCTGTTAGAATCAGGCAGTCCTGAGCTCACATTCTACCAGGAGCTTCATCCCCAGTCTACCCTTCCCTCTGCACCTTTTAACCTTTTATTTTGAGATAGAGTCTGGTTAGTTTGTCCAGGATGGCTTTGAACTTTTATTTTAGCTCAGGTAGGTCTTGAACTTGTCATTCTCCTGTCTTAGCTTCCAGAATAGCTTAGATTACAATAATCTGACAAGTTGATTTTTTCCTTTTAAGGTTATTTATTTATTTTATATGTGTGGATGTTTGGCCTGCATTTGAGTCTGTACACCACGTATATGTCTTATACTCATGAAGGCCAGAAGAGAATATTCTATCCCCTGTAATTGGAATTATAGATGGTTGTGGGCTACCATGTAGATGCTGGGAATTGAACCTGGGTCTACTGGAAGAGCAGCCATTGAGTATTCTTAATCACTAAGCAAACTCTCCAACCCCCAGATGATTTTTCTTATGAAGAAATTTATAATAATATAAAATGTAGAATTACGGCATATTACAAAAATTTTAAAAATTAAAAAATTATTTATGGTAAGATACATGCAAAATTTCTTACCTACCCATTTTAAAATGCACAATTTATTTGTGTTAAGAAGTCTCACTTTTTTGTGTAATTATCTCCAGATCACTTTTCGAAGCTCCAAGGTTAAATAGCTCTCCTTGCCTGACTCCTAGAAACCACCATTCTACGTTTTGTGTGTATTAATTAATCTGATGACTCTAGGCACCTCTCAGAAGTGGAATTAGACAATGTTTGCCTTCTTTTGCTGAACTTATTTCACTGGATACAATGTTCTGAACGTCTTTCCACGTTGTAGCACAAGTCAGAATTCCCTTCTTGTAAAGTGCTGAGTAACACTAACCTGCGAGAACATGCGTGCCACGCTTTGTTTATCCTGTGTCCTGCTATGGGGCATAAGTGGGCACTTCTTACCTCCTGTCTGTTATGAATTATGTGTCTATAAATATGGATGCAGGAATATCTGCTGCATAGAATTTTAAGGAACAGCAGGACTCTGTTTGACTGTAGTTGAATCATTCCTTATCCTTCTTGGCAATGCACAAGAAATTCCAATTTCTCTACCTCCATGCCAACACTTGTTACTTTCTCTCTGTTTTTTTTTTTTAAATTATTATTGTAGACATCCTTGCAGGCATAAAGCAGAATCTCACTGTAGCTATGATTTGCATTTAGTTAATATTTAGTCATGCTGAACACTTTTTCTCACATGCTTACAAGCCATCAGTGTGTTTTCCTTAGAGCAATGCTTATGCAAGTCCTTTCCTCATTTTGAATCAGCTTTTGTTGTTGTCAGGAGAAAGAATACCAGTTTTGCAGCATGGATTTTGAACAGCATTGCCAAGTCTTTTTTTTTTTTTTTTTTTTTTTTTTTTTTTTTTTTTTTTTTTTTTTTTTTTTTTTTTTTTTTTTTTTTTTTGCGGTGTGTGTGTGTGTGTGCGCGCGCGATCATACAGAACGCTGTGAAATAGTGGGCTCCTTAGGGGTCGATCCCAACTTTAAATGTCAATGAGTGTTGTCTAAGTATTTCCTTAATTTTAACAGATGAAATGTGCTCCATTTTTACCTAAGTCAGGTCCTCAGTTCCTTCTTCCCTCCTTCCCTCTTCCCTCCATCCCTTCTTCCCACCCTTTCCTTTTCAGTACTAGGGATTGCAGCCAGTGAGCTGAACTATATCCCAGCCCCTTCCCCGCCTTTAGCTGCTTATTTTGAGCCAGGTAGGCTTTGACCGTGCCATTCTCCTACCTCATCTTCTTTCCTATTTCATCCTGCCAAGTGGCTGAGATCACAGGCCTGTGTTTTCACTGGATGGATGGCTGGTTTCCATCAGGAATGTCAAGTGTGGCATTCAATGAGAGCTACACAGCTCTGCTGAACATATAAGCGTATTATGGTTTAATATCTCAGGGTATTGAAGTATGACGTATATACCACAAACCCAGCAATATATGCTGTCCAATTCGAGGACTTTTTGTAAATTCACAGAGTTTGGTTGCTATCATCACAACTCTCTCTCGAAATATTTTTTTCCCATGCTCCAAAGAATCCTTCTTTTAGTCTCAGTAGTCCCCAGTCTATTCTCTGTCTCTAGATCTGCCAATTTGGGATGTTTTATCCAGTATGGAGCCTTTTTTGATTTGCTTGTTTCATTGAGCCCCATGTCAGACAAGAACCATCTAATAGTCTAACAGGTGGATAACTAGTTTGCAGTTCATCTTTTAGGGGCAGCTGGAGCGTTTCCAGGTTTAGGATATTATTGGCAAGGTTTCCATCAATTCAAGTCTTTCTGTCGATATATATCCTACCTCCCCATTTCTTTCTTTTATTACTCTTTCCAGTTTTGAGTGGCTGTGCTGTACAATCATGTGTGCACACCTCTCTTTGCGTGTGTCTTGGCGCATGTGTGTGGGTGTACTTACACCTGGGCAGAGGCCTGATATTGATGTCAGTAATCGTCCTCCACCATTTGACATTGTTCATTGAGGCAGGGCCTCCCAGTCTAGCCCAGAGCTGGTCTGTGTAGCTAGTTTTGTAGCAAGCTTGCTTGTTTATTTTTAGTTTTGGTTTCTTGAGACAGGGTTTGTCTGGATAGCCCTGAGCTGTCTTGGAACTTGTTTTGTAGACCAGGCTGGCCTTGAACTGAGAAGTCCACTTGCCTCTGCCTCTTGAGTGCTGGACTTCAAAGCTTACGCCACCACTGATTGGCTGTAGCCAGCTTGCCAGCCTGCTCTGGTGGCCCCTTTGTTTCTGCCTTCTGAGACCGAAATGTAGGCAGGTCACCACACACAGCTGACATTTCATGTGGTTCTGGTTTTAACCACTGGGCCATTTCCTCAGCACTCTTTCTGGTTTTTTTGATACAGGGTCATGCAACCCAGGCTGGCTTTGAACTTGCTGTGGCTGAGGAAGTAGCTGAGGATGACAGAGTTGCCTTGGGTATTTTTTGTATATTTTCTTCTTCCTTGGAGCCTAGGACCAAACTTAGTGAGAGCGTTCTACCACTGAGCTAAATCCCTAAACCCTGAGAATAACCTTGGAAGTCTGATGCTCTTTCCTCCATCTCTGGAGTTCAGAGATTTTTAAGAATGTGCCAATTTACCTGATTTACCTGGTTATTGGGACTGAACCCAGGAGCACGAGAGGCACATGCTCTACTAACTAGGTGATATCCCCAGTTCCATATTTCTATTGAGTAGATAGGACTAGAATTGTTGAATCTTACTGTTAATTTGTGTAAAATTAAAAACAAATCCGCCTTGGTTTTCCCAAGGAGCTGTACTATTTGGCATTTCCATCAGCAGTTTAGCAAGGTCTTTATGTCCTTGCTAAAACTTGCCATTGTCTGTCCTTGGGACTGAATTCCTTCAAAGAGATTTTGCTTTTTGAATTTCTGTAGTTATGTGTGTCATTAAGCATCTTTTAATGTATTTGCTGGCTCTTCTCTTACCTTTGCTAGTGTTTTTTTTTTTTCTTCAAATCCTAGGCATGTTATAAAAATCTAGTTCTTCTTTCCCTTTGTTGTGAGAGTTCCCTGTGTAATCCAAACGTAATCCTCTTAGCAGGTGCACAATTTACAAGGCTTTTCTCCTTTTTTTTTCTTTTTAACAGTATCATTTAAAATGTAAAACTAACATTTTGATGCAGTCCAACTCATCAGTCTTTTTGTTTATGAATTGTGTTTTAACTGAAAATTCTAGCTTAACCAAAGAACATAAAGAATGTCTTCAAAATTATTTTTTTATAGTTTTTTTCTTCTTATATGCAGGCGAAAGCTCCTATTCATTTTGAGTTAACTTTGCATATGGTGTAAGGTAAGGGTTTCGATGAATCTTTATTCCTTGTACATGTCTAATAGAGCCAACACCATTTGTTGAGAAGATGGCTTCTCTAATTCTGACCACGCTTTTATTTTTATTTTATTTGGGCCTCTAGAGTACAAGTAGAGTAGAAAGGGCACAAGGAGTTCATTTTACAGGTGAGGCAGAAAATGTTCTGTGCTGGAATTCTAAACACTAACACGAGAGAGACTGAGCATCCGGCTGATGTTGTAAAGAATAACTTGGATCCCAGTGCATTTCATTCCCTCCCCTCCCCTGCATGGAACATCTGCTTCTCTCTTGTGAGAGGAAGTGAAAGATTTAGGTCAGGCATAAAAACAGTCTCTAAGGCCTTCTTCCCATTTAGAAGCCCCCACCCATGAGCCTTCTGGGTCAACTAAACGCCAAAGCCTACTGCTGTGAACAACTGCCCAGTGGATTTTACACATCGGCTTTTCCCGGGGAGGACAATTGTGGTTGCTGTGTCTGAGTGCTGTGAATTAAAGTCTTGCCCCTTTCAAGGATGCTGACTAGAGCTAAGAGAGGCCATCTTTCAAGTGCCACAGGACTTTCTCTTATGTTTCCTACAAGAAACATCTAAAGAGGATTTGTGGAGCCAGGAATTTTCCATGCTCAGATCTTACATGTGTGGGCTTGATAGAGTAGAGGGAGGGGCCAGTATTCTTGGGGAAGTATTATTATTATTATTATTATTATTATTATTATTGGTTTTTCGAGACAGGGTTTCGCTGTAGCTTTGGAGCCTCTCCTGGAACTAGATCTTGTAGACCAAGTTGGCCTCAAACTCACAGAGATCCTTCTGCCTCTGCCTCCCGAGTGCTGAGATAAAAGGCGTGCACCACCACCACCTGGCGAAAAATGTTCTTTATGAAGAACATAATGATCACATCTTCCTGCAGAAATGTGCCGGGCTCTTCTGTAGCAGTTGATGTAGTGGCTATGGCTTGGGTCTTCTCTTGCTTTGCCCTTGCCAAAGTTCCCCTACAATCAGGACTATGCCATCACCACTGCCACCCTGTAAAGTAATCGATAGCACTTATGCATCACTTACCTACATACTATTGTGCTGCTTCCCTGTTTTAATTTATTTAACTGTGCCTTAAGTAAATAAAGGCATTATATATGGGAGAGTGGAAATGCAAAAGTGTTGTGAGGAGCGAGTGGCGGGCTGTGGCCCGCCACCCGGCTAGCTTTAACCAAAATAATTACATGGAAACTGTATTCTTTTAAACACTGCCTGGCCCATTAGTTCCAGCCTCATATTGGCTACCTCTTACATATTGATCTAACCCATTTCTATTAATCTGTGTAGCACCACGAGTTGGTGCCTTACCAGGGAGATTCTTAACCTGCGTCTGCCTCGGAGAGGAGAATCATGGCGACTGCCTGACTCGGCTTCTTTCTCCCAGCATTCTGTTCTGTCTACTCCGCCTATCTAAGCTGCTGTCCTATCAAAAGGGCCAAGGCAGTCTCTTTATTTAACCAATGAAATTAACACAAAACAGAAGACTCTCCCCCATCACAAAAGCAACTGAGGTGGTATCTGGAGAAGGAGAAACTCCTCCTCCCGAAAGAGTCTTGGAAAAACCAAACCAAACCAAACCACTTAAGATGATCCTTGAGGGACACAACAGCAGAGCTCTTCTCTCAACCCTGCATTTTCTTTCTAGAATTCAGCCGAGGCAAAGAAGCAGAAGGAAACACTATTTCTATCTTCTTGCTTTGGTTTAACACACACACACACACACACACACACACACACACACACACACACACACATATATTCACTGATCTGTTAATACAGACCTGTAGGTTTAAGCCTAAATGTCCCCCCAAGGGCCCACAAGTGTGTTAAATGTGTTATCTCCAGCCTGTGGTGTGACCTGGAGGGGCGGGGGCCTTCAAGAGGAGGAAGTGAGGTCATCTGGGCTGTGTGATATCTTAGCTTCTTTGCTTGTGATGAAACACCCTGCCTGAATCACCTTAAGGGAGAAAGGGTTTGTTTCAGCTCACAGTTCACAGCATCATGGAATGGAAGTCAGGTGGGGATTACTATGGCTGGTCACTGGTATCTACAAGCAGGAGCAGAGAGCGCTGAACGCAGGCTTGCTGAGGCTCAGCTTGCTCCATTTTCACACGGCTTAGGACCATGTGCCCGGGAAATGGTCCCAGCTGCAGTTACATGGGTCTAAATCAACTAAGTTCATCAAGAAAATAAGACAACCCCCATAGGCACACCCAGGAGTCTGACTCCCAGGTGACTCTCGACTCTGTCAAGATGATAATTAACACTAACTAGGACATGCCCTTCAAGGAGATATTGGGACCGAGACCCTTTCTGCCTTTTCCTGACCACCATCAGGTCAACAGGCTTCCTGTGTCATGTGAGTCCTCCCTCTCATACTGTGAGTCCTGCCTCATACACTGTGCCACTACAGACCCAAACTAGCAGGGTTAAACACCATGGACTGGAACCTTAGAAACTGTGAGTCAAAACAAACCTTCCTCCTTTGAAGCTGATTGGCTCAGATATTTTGTTACGGTGGTGGAGCTGACTGTGTATTTGCCAATCAGGATAAGACTCCACAGCAGTATTGGAGTCCTCTTGGCTTATCTAAAATTTAGGCTTCTTTTTGACCATTGGCACCTGACCTCCCTTCTTAGAGTACTTCAGAAAATTTCTCCTTAAGATACAAATCTTCTCCTGGCCTAATACCAGTTTTATAAGCCAGGACTGTCTTTCTTCAGGACCTGAGGAACTTCCATTTGAAATGTGATCATCAAGAAAATAAGATGGGACCTCTGTCTCTTGGTACCCGTGTGAGGATCAACTTCAGAGAGTGCCAATTGGCAAGCAGATGGCCATTTTACTTTGACAAACCTCTCTCCAGTGTCCTTCTTTTAAGCTCCCCTCTGTGTTTCAAAACTCCTTCACGATGTTTGTTTTGACAGCATGCCCGCCAAAGCTGGAACAACCCAGCCAAGATTAACATGGCGCCTGCAAGAGGGTGACGTGCAAAGTCATGTAATGTTCCATGTTGTTTTTACTAAGTCAGCAAAGTCCCTAACATCTTTCTGAATGTTGTCCTTATATCCACAGTTAAGTATAGCCCTCACCCCTCATCTAGGAACAGGTGGAGGCCATTACTGAAAACTACAACCAATCAAAATGCAGAGTTGAGGTGGCCAGTCCCAGTGGATACGTCAACAAAACAATCCCCTCATCTAAGGCTCAGGGGACATTGCAGAAGATGGGGCAAATAGTTAGTTTGTAAGAGCAAGAGCACCAGGCAGTTGGGTGTAAGAGTGTGTCTCCTACGAACATCAGAAGCCACACTCATAAACTTTCATTATTACTGCCTGAATATGAGCTGAACAAGGACCATAGATGTGCTGACATGCTGGGGCAAAGCCCTCGAGTCTTCAACCCTACACAAAGAATGGTAAGTAACTAGGATTGCTGAGAGTGGGAGAAGTAGTCTTCCCCAGGGACGAGCACACCAAGCGGTGATCCAATACCAAGTGCTAAGCCCTGATCACAAACGTACAGGTAACATTATATAGACGCAGCAGGTTGTATTCAGGAGTATGTATGTGCATACACACATATACATGTAACAACAATGAAAAAGGAGGTCATGAATTTGAAGAATAACAAGGAAGGATATATGGGGGAGTGTAGACGGAGGAAAGGGAAGAGGAAATTATGGAATTATATTATGATCTTAAAAATGAAAGAACTAATATTTCACACACACAGATACACACACTTGCTTTTTGGTTAGAGGGAATGGCAATTGGTCTCCTTTATCGCACTAGGCTTGACTCTAACTGCAGTAGTCTCCCGCCCCATACCATTCTTATTGATTTTCACTAAGAATTTCATCAATGCAATCGAAGTATTTTGATTATATTCACTCCAGTCCTCTTCCTAACTCCTTCTGAAGCCACTCCCTCCAGACTTCATGCCTTTCCCCATTTCAACTTTGTGTCCTTTTTTTCTTCCTGTATTTCTTTCCTTCCTTTCTTCCCCTTTTCCCTTCTTTCCTTTTTCCCTTTCTTTTTCTATGATCCATTAAGTTCAGTTTACACTGCTCCTATATGCTCCTGGGTGTGAAGTCATTTTGTGGTTGACCTACCCTTGTCCTTCAATGTTCACGCCCTTAAAAAACCCTGACTGTCCCTCCTCCAGAAGCCATCAACTGCCTACAGCTCTTCAGTTAGGGGTGGGGCTAGTGAGCCCCTTTCTGCTCTATGCTGGAAGGTCTACTGGCTTGATCTGGTGCAGGCAACAGTGGCTACCAGAAGTTCATGAGTGCCACCATCCTGCCACACCCAGGAGACCCTTGTCATTGCAATAAAGACCTGTCTTTTACAATCCTTCTTTCCCCTCCTCTTTGATGGTCCCTGACCTGTGGGGGGAGAGGTGTGGTAAGGATGTCTCATTTATGGCTGAGCACTCCACATATACTGACTCTCTGCCCTTTGACCAGTTGTGGGTTCCTGTGTTAACTGCTGGCCACTTATTGAAGCAATCTTCAATGCTGTGTTTCTTGTTTAACTCTACTGGGTGGAGTCTTTCTTTGATGTATGGATAATTTATTATTTTATTATTTTATTTTACTTAAATGATTCCCCAGTGAGTTTGAAAAACCAAAAACCCAAAACACAGGATAACTTTGTCATGGTACACTATTATTTGGAGTGATTACTGGAGTCCTGTTATATAAAATATTTCACATACTTTAATTACATTTAATAAGTCTAAAACCAAACTGCTTCCCATCTTTCCTTGTCAAGATATATCCTAGGTTATCTCAAACACGACCACATAATTTAATACACAGAAAATGCATATACACAGACACACCATAATAATAGCTATCATTTTTTCCAGATCTGATACATGCCATGCATATGACTTCTACATACAGCACTTCATAAAACATTGCCTCATTTAACCTTTACAGCATCTCTGGGTTAGGACAATTATTTCCTAAATGAGGAGGCTGAGACTCAGAGAGGTTGAGAGAGCACTATAAATCACACAACTTGCACAGGGCAGAAGAGTGATACAGCCTAGTCAACCAGTTCTCGGAACATGCTGTGGTTATCTTCTAAGGATGCATGGCACAATCTGCTATGATTCTGGCCCAAATCTATACTTCCACAGGAGTCCAGAAAGAGCTCGCTATATTTTATCTAAATTCTACTTTCCAGAGGCACTGTAGAACATTTCACTGCCATATGCAGGGTTTCATCTCAAAGCCATCTGCCATTTCCTCTGTGCCTGTCATCTGTCATTCTGAAGCACAGCAGTCAGTCTGATCCTGGCTCAGGGTTGCTCTGTCAGGGACTTCTGGGGATCTCCCATGGTGCTTCCAGCACTTCCTTAGTGGAACTTGAAGACAAAGTGGTTTCCTGTTTGACTCATGTGTCAGAGGGAATTCCAGCATTTTCTCAACTACCTGCTCTCTGCCGCATTGGGCCATGAATACAACTCAAATAATACACCATTGTATCATCAGTCGTGAGATGATGACATCACAAGTAACAATAACAAGAAGACCAGGAAGCAGACAGCAATGAATTCTGCCTTAAAATGACACCAGCAACAAACCAGTCTGTCAAAATGCCTGTCTTTTTAGCTTCCACATGCTGCTTATTCCTTATGTGTATGATTACTATTGCCCCTGGATACTGGCCAGTTGATGAGGTGTTTTCTATAGATCACCAGATGCTGTCCAAGACAAGGGAGATTCAATAATTAAAAAACACTTTTTCAAAGAGTATTTTGTGAAAAGCTTAGAAGATAAAAACTTACCTACAATCCCACCAACCTAGAATAAGCTTGTCCTCTGTCCCCGCTTCCCTACCCTCCTCTGGTTTTTCTCTTTTTCTTTTCTTTTTTTCCCCTTGAGACAGGGTTTCTCTGCATAGCTTTGGAGCTTCTCCTGGAACTCGCTCTGTAGACCGGCTGGCCTCGAACTCACAGAGATTCACCTACCTCTGCCGCTGCCTCTCAAGTTCTGGGTTTAAAGGCGTGTGCCACTGCTGCCTGGCCCCTCCTCTGTTTTTCACTCCTTTATCCTAAAGCTATATTGTCTCCAAGAAGAAAACCAAATCACTGGACCTTGCCAAAAGGAATTTACAACTTTAAGGGCAACATGAATGTAAAAATTAAAACAAAAGAATATTGAAATAAAAAAATAACATGGAATTATGATAATAATAGAATTTAGATTATCCTATTTTATTTTAAAATGAGGGAAGGATAAGCATTCATGTATAGAGTCATTTTAAGAAAGCAGATGTATCTTGCTCACAGGCTTTCAAGTTACGCAGTGACTGTAGAACAATACAGGATCAGCAGTCAGATAACAGCCCATGACTGGCTGAGTCCAGGTACTAGGAAAATAACCTGGAATCGAATTGATTATATTGCAGTTTTTCTAAGTCCCTGATTTCCAGACACCGAACTGGGGCACAAGTAGCCTAGATTGTCACCCTGCCTTGGCTCTCATTTGTTGTATATCTGTAGGCAAGTCAACTTGACTTCTTTATATTATATTCTCATTTATAACATAGGGAACAGAGGTCATTATATAAATTAGATAATCCACCTCACATGTTTAATACAGACCATGTTGCCCAAGTCCCTAAGAAATGTTAAGGTTGTTAAAAGTTGTTGAATAAGAGGGTCAAGAGACCAAGTATTGAGATTTCCCTGGCTATCTCAAGACTTTTTTCTACTTTCTTGTAGGACCCAATCATTAATAATTTCTTGAGCACAAAGATGAACCAGCTTTCTCTTTGAATTTCTTTATGATAACCATGAATTTATCAATCAAAGAAAATGTTTACCAAATGCTTCTGAAATGTCCTGGTCTTTCTGGTGACGAAGTTTGTAATGGACTCTTTCAGAGTGATAGGTGCTTATTATTATTTTTTTTTTTTTGGCAATAATACCACATGACTTTTTAATGAGGAAGGAATAAGCAGTAACTTTTATTCATCTGCTCATTTGAACAGGTATTTTTAGGGTACTTATGGATTTGCTGTCCCAAGGACTCAAGTATTTTGGGGAGCTTTCTTTCAAAACATGCTTTAGCTGAGAAGTGATAAATCCAGCTTGAGAGGCCCAGAATCTTGATGGATGTAGATGAAATTACATTAAAAAGGCTGTTCTGTTAGCTGTTGTCTCTGGTTGCCTTCTCTATGCATTTTAATTAACAACTATTATCCTGGTTAACTAATAAGTTTATCTGTCTCTTTTTTAAAATTGTTTTTATTGAGCTTTAAATTTTTCTCTGCTCCCCTCCCTTCCTCCCTTCTCCCCTTCTACCTTCTCTCATGGTCCCATGCTCCCAATTAACTGAGGAGATTTAGTCTTTTTCTATTTCTCATTTAGATTAGATCCATGTATGTCTCTCTTAGGGTTCTCTTTGTTGTTTAGGTTCTCTGGGGTTGTGAATTATAGGCTGGTTTTTCTTTGCTTTATGTCTAAAATCTACATATTTTATTTGTCTTTCTGGGCCTGGGTTACTTCACTCAATATGATGTTTTCTAGATCCATCCATTTGCCTGCAAATTTCAAGATGTCATTAATTTTTTTCACTGTGTAGTACTTCATTATTTAAATTTACCACATCTTCTTTCTCCATTCTATGGCCAAGGGACATTTATGTTGTTTCCAGGTTCTGGCTATGACAAATAATGCTGCACTGAACATAGTTGAACACATGTCCTTGTGGTATGATTGAGTATCCTTTGGGTATACACCAAAAGTGGTATTGATGGGTCTTGAAGTAGGTTGTTTTCTAATTTCCTGAGAAATTGCCATACTGATTTTCAAAGTGGTTGTACCAGTTTGCACTCCCACCAGCAATGTAGGAGTGTTCCCTTTACCCTACAACCTTTCCAGCATAAGTTGTCATCAGTGTTTTTGATCTTGGCAAGTGTAAGACGGAATGTCAGAGTTGTTTTTGATTTGCATTTCTCTGATGGCTAAGGATGTTGAACATTTTCTTAAGTGTTTTTCAAGCCATTTTAGACTCATCCATTGAGAGTTCTCTGTTTAGGTCTGTACTTCATTATTTTATTGGATTATTTGTTCATTCTGTAGGCCGCCATTTTTTTTTGGTAAAAATTTTACTTAATAAAGGATAATTTCAAGTACTTTTTCCCACCCACAGATGGGTTTTTCATGTAATGTTTATTTATTTATTTATTTAAAATTGTTTTTATTGAGCTATATGTTTTTCTTAGCTCCCCTCTCTTTCTTTCCCCTCTTCTATCCTCTCCGATGATCCCCATGTTCTAATTTGTTCAGGAAATCTTGTCTTTTTCTACTTCCCATGTGGATTAGATCCATGTCTTACCCCATTTTTTATTGGATTATTTGTTCTTTTGATGTCCAATTTCTTGAGTTCTCTGTATATTTTGGAGATCAGCCCTCTGTCTGATGTGGGGTTGGTTAAGATCTTTTCCCATTTTGTAGGCTTCTGTTTTGCCTTGTTGACCATGTCCTTTGCTTTTCAGAAGCTTCTCAGTTTCAGGAGGTCCCATTCATTAACTATTTTTCTCAGTGTCTGTGCTACTGGGGTTATATTTAAGAAGTGGTCTCCTGTGCTAATGTGTTCACGTGTACTTCTCACTTTTGTGTATGTTAAGCTTTTGTTAAATTTAATGTTTTCTTTGACCAATGAGTCTATTTCCTCTATTGTATTTTCAATGCTTGAGATTTTCTTTCCATTTGTTGTATTCTGATGTTTATGCTTGCATTTGTGGTTCCCGATCATTTGCTCATAGTTTCTGTTTCTATAATTCCCTCAGTTTGTGTTTTCTTTATTTTCTCTATTTCGGTTTTCAAGTCTTCAATAGTTTCTTTCATCTGTTTGATTGCTTTTTCTTAGTTTCCTTTAAGGGATTTCTTTCATTTCCTCTGTTCTTTTCCTCTATTTCTTTGAGGGAATTTTTCATTTCCTCTTTAAGGGCTTCAAACATTCTCCTAAAGTTATTTTTTTTAGGTCATTTTCTTTTGCTTCATCTATATTTGGTTGTTCAAGTCTTGCTGTTGTAGAGTCACTAGTTTTTATTGGTGTCGTGTTGCTCTTTGTGATGTTAAGTGTGTTTTTACCTTGTGTATCCATCTTTTCCTCTGACTGGTGTAGTTGGTGCTGTCTGTGTTTCTAATGATCAGTCTTCCAGGTGCCAGTAGATTCAAGGCTCAGATGGTTGCTCCTTGTGCTGCAGTCAGGGCCATGATCCCAGTCACCCTGTAGGTCACTCCGTGTTCCTGGAGGTTGCCCATCACTCCCGGGGGTCACCTGTAATATTAGGGGTCATTTAGGCCTGCTCCCAACGGAGGTTGCTTGCTTGGGGCTGCTTCTGCTGAGGTTGCTGGCTCGGGCCTGCTCCAGCAGATGTCTCTGGCTCAAGCCTGCTGCCTCAGAGGTTGCTGATTCATACTCTTGCAATGGACTCTGGCTCGGGTCTGCTCCCTCAGTGGTGGCTCCCTGTACTTGCTCCTGTGGAGGTTGTTGCCTCAGGCATGCTCTGGCTGAGGTCGCTGGCTCAAGCCTGATCCTGGGAAGCCTTCTCTGGCTAAGGTAACTGGCTCAGGCCTGTTCTTACAGATGTCCCTGGCTTGCCTGCTTCCTCAGAGGTCCCTGAATTGTGCCTGGGACTGCAGAGGTCTCTGGCTCAGGCCTGTTCCCTTAGAGGTCCTGGATTCATGCCTGGACCTGTAGATTTCTTTGGCTTGGGCCTGCTCCCTCAGTGGTGACTCCCTTTTACCTGCTCCTGTGGAGGTTGCTGCCTGCCCAGTGCTCTCTTTTCTAATAACGGTGCCAATATTTTAGGAAGCTGGAGCCCAGGAGGCAGTAGGAGTAAGCACTAAGGATTATTAAACAAACAAACAAAAGCATAGGCTGTGTCTCTGTGGTTCTGAATGATGCGTAAGCACCACGCAGACTTATTAAAGGTCTGGTAGACTAGGAGGGTCCTTTGTTTTCAGAAGCAGAATGCCCAGTTTTTGTTCTTTATCAGTGAGGCATTCTCTTCTTGCTTCTTCTGCATCTGGGTGATGGCTGGCCATCTCTTGTTTCCAAATAGCTTCCGGTATCAGAATTGGGTTATATCTAATTGAGTTGTTGGTCAAAGGGGGTCCATGAGAACTCCTAAACAACCCAGGCTGTTGCCAAGACTATAAGTTGCTGACATCAAGTCCCCATTGTTGAACATAACTTGTTGAGATGTTGAGCTGGTGCCTACATAGAACCTTCACTCCTGTGTGCCAGCATCTTTGATTCAGGAATGTACTTGCACACTACCAAAGGAGAAATGTAAATGCCAAGCCAGCCACAAACCCTTTGATCTGCAATGGTGTCCTGCCTGTAAGACATGATACGGCAATGGTGGTACAGAGTTTATAGGAGTAATCAACCAATACCTGATTTGACTTAAGACCCACTCCAGGGTCTTAAGATGTAACCTATACCTGAAAATGCTTGGAAGACTAAGAATCAGAGACTAGATAGTCCAAGGATCTAGTGCAAACCAAGTATTACTGTTCTAAAATACAAAACAAGCAAAACAAAAAAACCTAGCAATAAAATGACTTCTAATGACATTCTGCTATACTCATAGATCAGAACCTTACACAGCAGCCACCATCAGAGAAGCCTCCTCCACCAGCAGAGGGGAACAAATACAAAGACCCACAGCCAGACATTATGCAGAGAGTGAGAGATCTTGGAACACTCTCCATCAAATCCCTCCCCTCGAAGCTCAGGGAACCATGGAAGTGGAGCCAGACAGAGTGTAAGAGACAGAGTGGAGGACACCAAGAGCACATGGCTCTCTATATCTACGGGATGGATGCACATGCACAGATGACCTCACAGAGACTGCGGCAGCATGCATAAGGCCAGCTCGGGTCTGCACCAGATCTGCTCCTACAGCGGAAAGGAGATGTAGACACCTGCCCCCACCTCTAACCAGAAGCTGTCTCCAATGGATAGCCACATGTAAACATGAAATTAGTTTATCCAAGGAAGTCTCACTGGGGAAACAAATTACTCTTAAGGGTAAGCTTCTTGCTCAGCACTAGATGCTAACAGAAGATGATCTCAGCAGTATCTGGGGAATTCCTGTCTCTCAATGTCAGGGCTTTTGGTTTGGGCTTTTGCTTTCTGTTTTTGCTTTTAATTTTGTCTTATTTTTATTTTTTTGTTTTACTTTTTTCCCCTCTTTATTTACCCTACAGTTCTTTTGCATATATATTAAGGCTTCCAGTTTACTGTTCCTATGGGATTCCTGTGTGTGCAAATGAGTGGGCCTCTGCCTCTATTTCCTGTGCCTTTTCTTTAGCTCTTTTCCTTCTGTTTGTTTGCCCTGTCCTATTTGGATGTGTTAGTTTTTATTTTATTTTATTATTATGTTCTAGGAAATCTGTTTTCTAATGAGAGCAAGAAAAGGAGTGAATCAAGATGGGAGTGGAGGTGATGAAGAATTTGGAAGAATAGAGGAGGGGGAACTGTAATCAGGATATATTGTGTGAGAAAAAAATTAAATACAAGGGAAAAGAAAAGAAGAATACAAATATTACCATGAACTTAAATTTTTTAAAAACCTAATTACTATATACATTTTTATTAAAATATCTCTTTCAGCAGGGTATCGTGGCTCACCCCCTACAGGTGTCAGTACTCAGGAGGCCAAAACAAAAAGATTGTTGTAAACCTTTCACCAGCATGAGTTACAGGATGAAACCCTGCCTCAGAAAAGTAATTCACATTTTCAGGGCCTAGGGAGACAGGTCAGTCAGTCAGTAAAATGCTTTCTTTGCATTATTACTTCAAAAAATACCAATCCAAATTCCCACTCCCTCGCCTCCTCCCATTCCCCTCCCACTCCATACACCCTCCTACCTCCAGTTGTAAGAGAGGGCAATGCACCCCACCCTGTGGAAAGTCCAAGGCCCTCCCTTCTGTATCTAGGTTGGTCAAGTTATACATCCAAAGAGAATAGGATCCTAAGAAGCCAGTACATACAGTAGAGACAAATCCCAGTGCCACTGTCAGTGGTCCCTCAGTCTGCCCCAACTGTCAACCACATTCAGAGGGACTAGTTTGTTCCCACGCTTGTTCACTCCCAGTCAAGTTGGAGTTGGTGAGCTCCCATTAGCTCAGGCACACTGTCTCAGTGGATGAACCCCTTCATGGTCTTGACTTCCTTGATCATACTCTCACTCCTTCCACTCTTCAACTGGATCTTGGGAGCTCAGTCCAGTGCTCCAGTGTGGGTCTTTGCCTCTGTTTGCATCTGTTGTTGGAGGAATGTTCTATGGTGATATTTAAGATAATCATCAGTCTGACTACAGGGGTAAGAATACTTTTTAACAAATCCTTCTGGCTACATGAAGACTTGCTCAAGTTTAAAAGACTCCACTCTACTTTACAGTGCCAACCAGTAGGAGACATAAAAGCAAGAGGCTGGGGCACGAGACCAGCAGAACTTGAGCCAGACACAATTCTGTGCCCAAACGTATCCCCACAGCCTTCTCTGAAGCGCATGTTGCCCCATGTTGGGTTTTCCTTTCCTGAGAGACCAGCTTCACCTGGACCAGCCTTATTTTGCAATAGGTATGATTGGTTTTCACTGACTCACATCCAAACACCGGGGCCTTTTACAAGGTTATTAATTATTTCTGCAGATTCCTTTTCTCCACTCGTCACTGAGGAAGCCAGAGTAAACTCGTTTTTTCTGGCTCTGCATGAAAGGGAAATGGGTTCATTCAGAATTATCTAGAACAGGGACACTGCTTACATCTTTAATTCATAGACCAATCACCCACCTGTGGAATGTACAAAAGCCACCTCCCTTTTGTCCTTCCTTCTTTTCCTCAGAACAAATGTCCTGTCTAAGGCTGAGCAATCGTTGGTCACTTATTTTCACACCTTGTGCATCCATGACTCCCTGCATTCACCACTGTTCACTGGAAAGGCGATCCTCTCTAATGAAGCTTGTTTATGGATATAAACACACATATTTTGAAGACAGTTTGATGCTATGTCAGTTTAGCAAGACAAAGACACACACACACACACACACACACACACACACACCTATGACCTCACCAAATATGGATTTTTGACCAGATTTGTATTACCAGGTATGGCTTCCCTATGGAGTGGACCTTAAATCCAACTGAAGAACAATAGTTGTATTTCAAAAGTAGTGCTACTCTCGCCCAAATGGGCACATCTTACCTGGCAGTTTGACACCATAGATCACAGCTGAGTAAGACCAAAGATTCCCCTAGTAGCCTGCATCACACCTTTGGAGACCATGTAATCTAGCCAGCTGGAAGGATGCCTCCAGTTCAGTTACAGCTTGATTTCTCTGTATCTTGCAACCAAGGTGTATGATGTCTTGAATCCTATAGCTTTAAGAGTACAGACAAAATCTTGTATTGTTTGGGGCTCTCTCGAGGCCTCCCTACCAACAACGCATAAGGAGGTATCCCACCCTTGATACTCAGGCTTTTGTCCAATAACCCACAGCTTTTGGCAGCAGCTTTTTTGTTTGTTGTTTGTTTGTTGTTTTAGCTATGTCAGTCTTAATCTCAACCCCCAACTGCAAACTTTTGTATTTTTATTTTCAGTGTATGAGTGTGTTTGCCTATGTATACATATGCACACTGTGTGCAGCAGGTGCCGGAAGAAGCCAGAGGAGGGTGTCAGATGCCCTGGATCTGGAGTTACAGATGGTTGTGAGTTACCATGTGGATGATGGGAGTTAAGCCTGGGAATATGATAGAAAGTCAAACTCAGGTCTCACTCTGGACTTACTGAAAAACCACGATTCCATGTTCTCACTTCAGCTAGACCCCCAAGAAATTTGTGTGCACCACCAACCCCCCTTTTTGAATCAGAAGACACTGTCACATGTGGGTTTTTGTTATTAGACGTATCACCCCCAAATTGCCGTGGTCCTGCTTTGTAGCTGTATTCCAATTCCAGTCAGTACATGGGGCTGAGAAAGCCATGACTACTTCTGTTTTAAAAGCAAAACCTTTTTCCTCAGCACTTGGGAGACAGAGGCAGGGACATATCTGTGAGTATGAGATCAGCCTAGTCTACAGAGTGAGTTCTGGGCTAACCAAGGATATGTTAGAGAGACTCTGTCATAAACAAACAAACACATAGATGAATAAATAAATAAATAAATAAATAAAGGCAACCATTGCTTTGATGCATTATCTTTCTGTTGCTTTTTAAAAAGTTGATCTAAATTTTCCAAGTCAATAGATCACTGCATTCAACACCTGAATAAAAGAACGCAATTGGTGAGCTTTATTATTGAGTGTTTTTTCAGTTAGGTCAACACCATTTCCTGGTAAGTCAACAGTGATGGCCGGAAGAATACTCCAATAAAGGAAGAAAATGTTGAAATGAGGTTGGGGAAGTGTCCGTAAAAGACCTGCCGGGTAAGCCTGTAGACCTGAACTTGATCAGCAAAACTTGCATAAGAAGGCATGCATGCTGGTACTCACTTGTAATCCCAGCGCTAGGGAAACTGAGACAGAAGAATCCTAAAGGACTGGCCAGCCAACCTAGCCTGCTTGGCAAGTTCCAAGCCAGTGAGAGATTTCCACAAAGAAAAAGGCCAAGCATAGATATGCAAGTTGGTTCCAGACCTCCATATGTGCATGCATGCACACACAAACACGAAAACATATGCACACACACACACACACGATTAAGTGTAGACTTCAGATTGAGAAAATGTTATGGACATATTGGTGTGCCCAAGATTCATCTGTATCTTCCATCTCCTGACTTGGCAGCTGTCACCTTCTCTGGCAGGCTGACTGGGGGATCTCCAGTCAGCTCTGTTTCAACAAAGCTTCTGTGGCAGTGAGAGTCCAGGAAGTCACTGATTGTCTGGTAGGAGAGGATGTTATTCTAGGCATGTAGACTAATCAGACCTTTGGCAATTCTCAGTTAGAGAAAAGATGCTTTGTCAATTTTTCCAACGGTGGTGTTTATTTAAAACTTAATGTGAGTGAGTATAAATCACCAAGAAATCATTTTACAGTACAGCTTAGGATTTGCTAGGTCTCAGGAGGGGATAAAATTCCTTATCTCTAAAATGTGCTTAATTGATGTTGATAATACTGATTCCCAGATCACAGTGAGTAACAAATTCCTGTCTTACCAGAATTCAGGCAAACCAGACAGTGGTACTGAACCTTAGATTCCTCCAACGTAACTCACCAACCCAATGAAGCAAAGCTGATTTAACGATTCTTTAAGAATTTGGGGTTTAAATAGCTATATTAAAACTATGAATGTAGCTGGTGATGTCAACCTGTAATCTTAGCTACTCAAGAGGCAGAAACAGGAGGATGACAAGTGAGGTATACTAAGGAAGGTGAAGGCCAGCTTTGGCAAATTAGTGAGACCTTGTCTAAAATTAAAAAGTAAAAAGAGGGATGGGGATACAACTCATAGCTAGAGCACTTGCTTAGTTGGTTCAATCCCCAGAAGTGAAAAAAATAAGAAACTCCACTAGTATGTGCTTAGAAATGTCATATAACAACCAAGAGGAACTACATCAAATGTTGATGTTTTTCTATTATTGTTCTTATTTTGGCTTTCTGTTTTTTAATAAAATAAATATCATTTAATATTGTAATATATAATTAAAGTAATTCCTAAAATATATTTTTTTTAACATATTTTTCTAGGCTGGGCATGGTGACAAGCACCTTTAATCCCAGCACTCAAAAGGCAGAGGCAGGCTAATCTTTGAGTTCAAGGACAGTTGGCCTATGTAGTGACTTCCAGGGCATCCAGGGCTATACAGAGAAAACATGTCTCAACAAGCAAACAAACAAACAAAAAATTATAATCTTGTGCAATATAGACTGAATACTGGATAAGAAGGTTTTTTAGTTTTCCATAAATATATATCCACATTTTCTTGACCTGTTTTCTCTGCCTTTCTACTGGCAAGTATCACAAAGTCAGTTCTGGGGGCTGCAGAAGGTCAAGTTTTAATGACACCAGTTGTTTTCAAAAGTTAAAAAAAAAACTGCTCGTTAGTTGCTGATTTTGCCATCTAAATGGTGAAAACATAGTAGTAGCAGTCTTATTAATAATAAGTACCTAGTGACCTCCATTGGAGCAGGTCCGAGCAGACAACCTCTACAGGGCCAGGCCTGGGCCAGCGACCTCCACAGAAAGTGGAAAGTATACTTGAATGCATTGGTACATGAGACTCCAGTAGCACAGACACTGAGAGAAACAATTAATAAATGTGATCTTCTGAAACTGAAAAGCTTCTGTAAAGCAAAGGACATGGTCAACAAGGCAAAACGGCAGCCTACATAACGGGAAAAGATCTCCACTAACCCCACATCAGACAGAGGCTGATCTCCAAAATATACAAAGAACTCAAGAAATCGGTCATCAAAAGAACAAATAATCCAATAAAAAAGGGGTACAGAGCTAAACAGAGACCTCTCAAGAGAGGAATCAAAAAAGGCTGAAAGACACTTAAGGAAATGCTCAACATCCTTAGCCATCAGAGAAATACAAATCAAAACAACTCAGATATTCTGTATTACACCTAAAAGAATGGCCAAGATGAAAAATACTGATGACAACTTATGCTGGAGAGGTTGTGGGGTAAAGGAACACTCCTCCATTGCTGGTGGGAGTGCAAACTGGTACAACCTCTTTGGATATCAATATTGCGATTTCTCGGAAAAATTAGGAAACAACCTTTCTCAAGACCCAGCAATACCACTTTTGGGCATATATCCAAAGGATGCTCAATCATACTACAAGAACATGTGCTCAACCATGTTTACTGAACTGTCACTGGCCATGTAAGTCACCCCACTGATGGGTTCATTCTTCACAGATAGATTTCCTCTTTCTGTGGTTAATGTGTCAGCAACTCAAATAACAAATTTTAAAACCAAATATTCTAATACAATACAATCTAAAGGTATACTAATTC
This sequence comes from Chionomys nivalis, assembly GCF_950005125.1. Lineage (NCBI taxonomy): Eukaryota > Metazoa > Chordata > Mammalia > Rodentia > Cricetidae > Chionomys > Chionomys nivalis. The sequence goes on along the minus strand of NC_080088.1, from coordinate 56,976,383 downwards.
TAAAGAATGAAGGTAGGAAAATATTAAGAGTCTTTGTTTTCTATAATTAAGCCATTGTTTCTATAAAGGCAGAAACTATGAAGGTACTATAAAAACATTGCAACCAGACATGATGGTCTTGACCCTGAGCCATTTGCTGAGTGGCCTCTTGGTGTGCACAGTGCAAAGTGTTATACTGTGCACTCAGAACCCATACTGCAGTGAACTCCCAACCTCATGATGGCAGTGACCCACAGCTTTAAGAAGTTGGGATCTAGCGAAATGGCGTCTCGAGCCTACTCTTGGTCTATTCATTTGCTTTTGAACAAATAAGTAAAGAAAATTTCCCCCTGACATGCACAGTTCCTTTTAAAGTATGCTCAGAGGCAGTCTGAATTTCCTTCTGAGTGACTTTATGAATAGGTGCCTGCCAGATTCAGCCGGTGCCAATGCTCTAGCCTTGCCTTTTCCCACTGAGGTATCTATCAGAGGGGGGTTTTCAGGAAGTATATGAGAATTATGAATGGCAGCTATTTAATCACGACTTTAGCACTTTTAACTCCACAGTTGTTTTAAAATAGTGCTTTAGTTTTCATACCACGTCTGCAATTAGTTCCTCTTCTTTGATACTCTTGCACCGGGGCACTCAAATCCTTGAGTAAACTCATTAGCTATACTTACTCCGTTTATTTGCAGGCAGGTCAACCAGATTACTCAATAAGGCTGCCTCTGACCTTCACTTATGGAGTTCTAGAGTGCTATCAGCTTTTATGGGGAAATCCCTGAGAGAACCAGTTGAGATTTGGTAAGGAAAGAAAACTTGACTTTAAAGTGGGTGAGAGTTCAGTTAGTTCTATTTCAAACGTGTCCTTTAGGTTTCTTCAGCATTGCCCTTTTCTCCTTCTCTCTCCTCCTCCATAAAAGTTTGTTCCTGCACTTTTGCCCATTCCTGGCTCCTTTCCAGCTGTTGTCCACATCTCAGCCATGATGGTCTCTGAGGGCACATGCCATGCCTTATTTGCAGTATGTCTTAAGGATGTAGCACAGTGCTAGTGCATTCCTTTGAAAAGCAAATCTTTCTTTTTTTTTTCTTGCTGATTTTTTTATTAATTAATTAATTTAATTATTAAAGATTTCTGCCTCTTCCCCGCCACCACCTCCCATTCCCTCCCCCTCCCCCAATCAAGTCCTCCTTCCTCCTCAGCCCAAAGAGTAAGCAGGTTTCTCTGCCCTGTGGGAGGTCCAAGGACCACCCACCTCCATCCAGGTCTATTAAGGTGAGCATCCAAACTACCTGGGCTCCCACAAAGCCATTACATGCAATAGGATCAAGAACCCATTGCCATTGTTCTTCAGTTCTCAGTAGTCCTCATTGTCCATTATGTTCAGCGAGACCGGTTTTGTCCCATGCTTTTTCAGTCCCCGGCCAGCTGGCCTTGGTGAGTTCCCGATAGATCATCCCCATTGCCTCAGTGTGTGGGTGCACCCCTCGCCGTCCTGAGTTCCTTGCTCGTGCTCACTCTCCTTCTGCTCCTCCTTTGGATCGTGAGACTTCAGTCCAGTGCTCCAATGTTGGTCTCTGTCTCTGTCTTCTTTCATCGCCTGATGAAGGTTAATATTCAGGGGGATGCTTATATGTTTTTCTTTGGGTTCACCTTCTTATTTAGCTTCTCTAGAGTCACGAATTATAGTCTCAATGTCCTTTATTTATGGCTAGAAACCAAATATGAGTGAGTACATCCCATGTTCCTCTTTTTGGGTCTGGCTTACCTCACTCAGGATAGTGTTTTCAATTTCCGTCCATTTGTATGCAAAATTCAAGAAGTCATTGTTTTTTACTGCTGAGTAGTACTCTAATATGTATATATTCCATACTTTCTTCATCCATTCTTCCATTGAAGGACATCTAGGTTGTTTCCAGGTTCTGGCAATTACAAACAATGCTGCTATGAACATAGTTGAGCATATACTTTTGTTGTATGTTTGGGCATCTCTTGGGTATATTCCCAATAGTGGTATTGCTGGGTCAAGAGGTAGGTTGAACCCGACTTTCCTGAGAAACCGCCACACTGCTTTCCAAAGTGGTTGCACAAGTTTGCATTCCCACCAACAATGGATGAGAGTGCCCCTTTCTCCACAACCTCTCCAGCAGAGGCTATCATTGGTGTTTTTGATTTTAGCCATTCTGACCGGTGTAAGATGGTATCTTAATGTTGTCTTGATTTGCATTTCCCTGATTGCTAAGGAAGTTGAGCATGATCTTAAGTGACTTTTGGCCATTTGAACTTCTTCTGTTGAAAAGTCTCTGTTCAGCTCAGTGCCCCATTTTATAATTGGATTGATTAACCTTTTACGGTCTAATTTCTTGAGTTCTTTGTATATTTTGGATATCAGACCTTTGTCAGTTGCGGGGTTGGTGAAGATCTTCTCCCAGTCAGTGGGTTGCCTTTCTGTCTTAGTGACAGTGTCCTTGAAAAGCAAATTTCTTGAAGCAGGGACTTAACCTGTTATGAACATGGATTGGCAACTCTTGCAGTGGAGGATGGTATGGAGTTGATGCAAAATGAGCATGCACCGAAGACATGAGTCCATGAAAGAATGGATGAGAGAGAGAGCAATAAAAAGGAGTTATTGCGAAGGAAGGAAAACTGGGTTTACACATGCTCCTTAGTGGGTGATAATTTTAATTAAGCTGAATTGAACTTCGTGGAATAAAAAAGGATAAAGAATGGAAAGATGTGGGAACAGAGGCAGAGTCAGGGATGCAGGAGGGATGACAGAGATGGAGGAAGGTGCAGGTGACTAGTGGTATACTTATTTGTCCAAACTACTAGGAAATTTTTCAGACTTTTTCAAGTCTGAAAAAGTCAATGTCTTGGATGACAACTGCTCCATCATGAATGCTTTTAGAGTTTTCTGACAGTAAATATATAAAATGTTTTTAAAGGACTTGAGGAGTGGGGAAAGATTATTGTCTCTTAATATAATTAAACTGAACAATTAAAACGCTTAAGCCAGACTTGGCAACTCACATCTGTAATCCCTGTGCTTGGGAGGCTGAGGCAGGAGAATCAAGAGTTTAAACTCATCCTTGGCTATATAGTGAGTTTAAGATCAGGATGGGATATAAGAGATCTTGTTTCAAAAAATAATGTGTGTGTGTGTGTGTGTGTGTGTGTGAGAGAGAGAGAGAGAGAGAGAGAGAGACTTAGAGAAATATTAGGGGAGTTGATAAGATCACCCAGAGGAGACACAAACCCAGTGGGAGACTTCAGGGGCTTTCAAGGGTAATTTGAATTACATGACATTTTTTTCCCACATTTTGGGCCCACACAACTCATTCTGGAGTAAGATATGACTTTATTTATAATGAAGAAAGAAAGTCAAGAAAGAAGTAAGGAAGGAAGAATGAAAAGACTAGAATTTGATCTAAGTTTACGTGAAAGTTGGTAGGGTTGGTGGGGGAATATTGAGAGTAGAAGTGGTTCTAGTGTCTCACTTTCTATATGATAGCTGTTCAGGAAGGGCCTTGATCTGGAACAAAACCACGGTCTTGGCAGTTATGAAATCCAAGCACCTCCCTTAACTTGTCATGTTGGCATTAGAGATTAAGGAGGTCTTAGATTTTTCTTTCATAGTTTGTGATTCTTTAGGATTTTCCAATGCCACCTCTACTAAATGTCTTGGCTTCGTGCATGTCAGGGCCATGGGAGTTATCACCCAGTTCACATGTGATCAAGGTTTTAAACTTCCTGGCTCCTCTGTGCAATGTTTGTGTAACTGTGGTTGGCAGCTCTGACTGGGAATAAGTGTCCACAGCTGTGAGAAATGGTGACCATGGCGGTGAAGGCTGGAGTTACGGGGAAAGATACAAGGTCACACAGATTTCGTGTGCTCTGGGATATACAAGGATGACTTTGAAAATGAGCTGAAAGTTGGGGCAAAGATGAATTTGTTTCTTTTCTACTGGGGCAGATGTCAAGTTTTCTCTTGGAATTTGTGAACTTACTTTTCTGTGTTAGGATGCCCATTTAGTAAGGGCATCCAATGAACTGTGCTGGGGTTTTGGTTTGCAGTGACTGGCTGACTGGTGTTCTGACTCTGAGAAACCATTGAGGCTTTTTTTTTTCCACCTTAAAAGGAAGATGAGCAACAGACAAGCAATTATGACGTTGCTACCCATTTAGCATAGGAAGTTACTTTTGTGACCTCATCATGAGTTCTGAAGTGTGCTGTTGACTTTGGTTGCATTCATTACTGCGAGAGTTCCTGGATCTAAGTAAAAGGATATAGCCTCTTGTTAACTTAGAAAAAAAATTCACAAAATATGCAGATAAGTACAGCTGTCATGTAGGTTAGGCTTCCAGACTAGTCAGTGTGGAAAGCTGGCATCCGATCTCTGCTTTCTTCCATTATCTAGACCAGTACAACTTCCCTACTTTCTTTCACTTTTGCTCCAAATTCAGTTGTTTTTATCAACAGGAAAGTTACGATAGAAGGAGAGTTCTGAAATTCCAATGGCAATAAATGATGATTAAAAAAAAAAAGCCTGAGAATTCACAATACAGCTTAATGATGGAAAAGACCCAGTTGGTTTTTAAACCGCTGGGATTGAAATTTCACAGACTCCGAGGATGACTCATTGCTTCGCTGTGTCATGAGTTTCATTTTGAAATGGAATACACTCTGTGGTTTCATCTGAGGCTTCATGTTGATGCAAAAAGGAAATGAGCCCATATTGGGAAGTCGGGTTGAAATACACACACTGTATCAAGCTGCTGCTTAGCCATTCTCATTTCCTCTGCTTTGCTATTACCAAGCCGTTTTATCTTCCTTTCACACCTTTCTATCTCCATCACTTGTCTGAGAATGGGGTTAAACAAACAGAATGCACTCAGAGAATAGCCTGTGAATGAGGAATGAGCCACTGACGAGCACCACTCTTTGGATGACGTTCTGGGCTCAGATCTTCCTGGGTTGGCACTGACGAAAGAATGCTGATCTTCATGGCACTCCCATGCTTGCAAAAAGTGTCTGCTTTTATGAAAAGCATTTTATAGTGTCATTTCATATTAATAGTCACACCTTCAGACTTGGATATCTGCTAATACCAAAAAGTAGTGAGACTAGGAAGAGCAGTAGAAATAAAGTCATAGTGGAGAATGAAGAAAAACACCCAAGGCCTTCTACATGCGGGTAAGCATTCTAGCACTGGGCTATAGCCTCGTCTCCAAATATTAATCTTTCAAAAATTTATCTCAGTATTTCAAACTTATTTTCACACTTTTGAGTATATACAATGTTCCAGACAGCTCAAAAGATGCCTTATATCTAGTTACAAATACTGTTAGGGAGAGGAACCAGGCAAGAAAGGGAACAAAAATAAATCATATATTTAGCAAAATCCAACCAAGTTGTTCCCCTTAGTGTTTAGATAGACAACTTTTAATTTAGAGCCGGGTCCATGTTGGTTCTCCCCTTTCTCTGAGACCCTGGAAAAGTCACTTGCCTTAATCCTTATTTGCTTGTTTTCAGGATGAGAATGATAGCGATACCCACAGCATGAGGCTGATATGAGGAACAAGTGGAGCCATTCATTTGCCCCGCACCTTCAATAGAGAGCACTAATAAATATGAGCACCTTCAATAGGGAGCACCTTCAATAGAGAGCACTTGGTGATGAAAAGTAGCAACAGGAAGCATTCATTAGTAATACAGCTCTGAGAACTGTTTTTTTTAATTCAATTTATTATCTGATTTATTTAGCAGTCTCTCTCTCTCTCTCTCTCTCTCTCTCTCTCTCTCTCTCTCTCTCTCTCTCTCTCTCTCTCTCTCTCTGTGTAGTACAGGTTTTCAAAGCTTGATTTGATGATTCTCTGGATTTCCCCCATGTCTGTTGTTATGTCTCCCTTTCCATTTCTGATTTTGTTAATTTGGACATTCTCTCTCTGCCTTTTGGTTAGTTGGGTTATTTTGTCGATTTTCTCGAGGAACCAACTCTTTGTCTCACTGATTCTTTGTATTGTTTTCTTTGTTTCTATTTTGTTGATTTCAGCCCTCAATTTGATTTTTTCCTGCCATCTAGTTCTTCTGAGTGAGTTTGCTTCTTTTTGTTCTAGAGTTTTCAGGTGTTCTATTAACTCACTAGTGTGGGATTTTCCCAGCTTCCTTATGTAGGCATTTAGTGCTATGACCTTTCCTCTTAACATGGCTTTCATCATGTCCCATAAATTTGGGTATGTTGTGCGGTCATTTTCATTGAATTTTAGAAAGTCTTTAATTTATTCATTTATTTCTTCCTTGATCCATCGATTCAGGTAAGCATTGTTTAATTTCCATGTATTTGTGGGCTTTCTGGAATTAGTATTGCTGTTAAATTCTAATTTTAACCCTTGGTGATCTGATATGATACATGGGGTTATTTTAATTTTTGGGGTATCTGTTTGAGGTTTGTTACCTAGTATGTGGTCAATTTTTGAGAAGGTCGCATGCGGTGCTGAGAAGAAAGTACATTTTATGTTTGAATGGAATGTTCTATATATGTTTGTTAAATCCATTTGAATTAAAACATCTGTTAGTTCCCTTATTTCTCTGTTAATTTTCTGTCTGGCAGACCTGTTCAGTGGTGAGAGGGGTTGTTGAAGTCTCCCACTATTAGTGTGTGGGATTTCTTGTGTGATTTAAGCTTTAGAAGTGTTTCTTTTACACAGGAGGGTTCCCTTGTATTTGGGACATAGATGTTAAGTACTGAGATTTCTTCTTGATGGATTTTTCCTATGACAAATATGAAATGTCCTTCTTTGTCTCCTTTAATTGATTTTAGTCTGAAGTCTACTTTTTTATATATTAGGATAGCTACAGCAGTTTATTTCTTAGGTCCATTTGATTGGGTCGTTTTTTTTTTTCAACCCTTTACTCTGTGGTGATGTTTCTGTTTTTGTATCCAGTCTGTTAGCCTGTGTCTTTTTATAGGTGAGTTGAGTCTATTTATATTAAGGGATATTATTGACCAGTGATCACTAGTTACTGTTATTTTAGTTTTCGTTGCTGGTGATGTTATTGTGTGTGTTTTCCCTTTTTTGGGATTTGGAGCTGTGAGATCATCTATTGCCTGTGTTTGTGGATGTAGCTAACTTCCTTGGGTTAGAGTTTTCCTCCTAGTACTTTGTGCAGGGCTGGCTTTGTGGTTAGTTATTGATTAAATATGGTTTTGCCATGGAATATCTTGTTTTGTCCTTGTATGGTGATTGAAAATTTTGCTGAGTATGGTGGTAGCCTGGGCTGGAATCCGTGGTCTCTTAATGTCTGAATAACGCTTGACCAGAACTTTCTGGCTTTTATTGTTTCCATTGAGAAGTCAGGTGTAATTCTGGTAGGTCTGTCTTTATATGTTACTTGGCCTTTTTCCTTTGCAATTCTTAATATTTTTGGTTTATTTTGTATGTTCTGTATGTTTAGTGTTTTGATTATTATGTGGTAAGAGGACTTTTTTTTTTGATTCAGTCTATTTGGTGTTCTGTAAACTTCTTGTATCTTTAGATGCATATCTTTCCTTAGGTTGGGAAATTTTTCTTCTATGTTTTTGTTGAATATATTTTCTGTGCTTTTGAGTCCTTCTTCTCCTTCTTCTATCCCTGTTATTCTTAGGTTTGGTCTTTTCACGGTGTCCCATATTTCCTGGATATTTTGTGTTAAGCTTTTGTTAGGTTTAATGTTTTCTTTGACCGATGAGTCTATTTCTTTTATCATATATTCTACACTTGAGATTCTTTCTTCTGTCTCTTGTATTCTGCTGCTTTGTGGTTCTTGATCATTTTCCCATGTGTTTCATTTTCAGAATTTCTTTGGTTTGTGTTTCCTTTATTGTCTCTATTTTACTTTTCAGGTCTTGAATTATTTCTTTCATCTGTTTTATTGCTTTTTTTTGGTTTTCTTTAAGAAATTTGTTGATTTCTTCCAATTTTTTGTTGGTATTTTCCTCCTTTTTTTTTTTTTGAGGAAATTTCACATTTCTTCTTTAAGGGCTTCAAACATTCTCTTAAGGTTATTTTTAAGGTCATTTTCTTCTGCTTCATCTATTGGGTTGTTCAAGTCTTGCTGTTGTAGAGCCACTAGTTTTTGTTGGTGTCCTGTTGCTCTTTGTGGTGTCGAGTGTGTTGTTACCTTGTCTGTCCATCTTTTCCTCTGATTGATGTAGTTGGGGCTGTCCGTGTCTCTGGTGACCAATCTTCCAGATGTCAGTGGATTCAAGGCTCAAGTGGTTGCTCTTTATAGTAGAGCTGGGGCCACCTTTCCAGTCACCTTAGAGGCCAATCAGCAATACCAGAGGTCTCTTGGCTCTCCTGGGGGTTGCTCTGCAATCCCAGAGGTCGTTTGGGCCCGCTTCCAAAGAGATTGCTTGGTTGGGCCTGTTTCCACTGAGGTCACTGGCTTGGGCCTGATCCCGCAGAGGTGACTGGCTTAGGCCTGCTCCCATGGAGGTCGCTGGCTCAGGCTTGCTCCAGGGCAGGGTGCCCCCTCGTACCTGCTTAGGTGGAGGTTGCTGGCTCTTACCTAGTCCTGCAGAGGTCCCCGGATTGGGCCTGCTCACTTGGAGGTTGCTCCCTCATAACTGCTCCTGTAGAGGTTGCTGGCTTGGGCCTGCTCCCAAGGAGGTCGTTGGCGTTGAAAGACCCTGTTTATGCAGGAGCGGAGACCAAATGAGGGCATTTTTCGGGGGCTGTAGTTGCACTTTTACTTTTAAATATTTATTTTACTTTTAATAATGTATCTGTGTGTGATCGCAGGTGTCTAGGAAGCCAGAGGCTCTGGATCCTTGATCTAGAGTTATGGGCGGTTGTGAGCTGCCCCAAGTGGGGATTGAAACTCCAACTTGTGTTTTTTTTTTTTTTTTTTTTTTTTTTTTTTTTTTTGAAAAACAGTACCTACTCTTACCTGCTGAGCCATCCCTTTGGCCCTGTGTACTTTTAGAGAATAACTGAATGTGTTTGGTGTATGGGTGTATGTGATGTACTTACATGCATGTGTGGGTGTATGCACTACCATGTGTATGTGTAAGGCAGAAAATGATGGCTGCCATGTTCTGTCACTATCTTATTTCTTTGAGACTGAGTCTCTGAACCTGGAACTGGGTTGGTGGCCATAAACCCCCAGTGGTTCTCCTGATTTTACTCCCTGTAGTGTTGGTGTAGTGGTATTTAATAAGTACACCTTGCCTCTGCTCTTCAGACAAGACTTATTGATTAAAACACAAATACTATACCACTATATGCTGGGATCACAGGTACATGTGGTCATGCTTGGGATTTATGGGTGCTGGGGATTTGAATTGTGCCCAGGTCTTCATGTTTATATAGCAAGTGCTATTACCCACTGAACCATCATCTTCCTAGCCCAAGAATGACAGTTTAATTCTTGAAGAAGTAGAGTAACTGTTATAGAAAGTAGCTAAGGAGACTGTTGATGTCGGATAATTTTTTAGAATCAAATTTTATTCTCTGACCTACATAAACATACTTGCTTCCTTTTAGACATGAGATCCATCCTCTTCTGAGAGATCCTCTCTGTCATATGTTTAATTGAAGATGTAGCCAGTCCTTGTGAGGCTAAGCAAACTTTCTTCCCCAGTGTCTCCTGGACACTCTTGTCCTTTCCCTTGGAAGAGCCTTGCTCTTGATTCTGTTTCTCTTCACCTCCTCTCGGTTGTCTGCTATCTTTCCTGTCCTGTCTTTATTTTATCTTCAGTCTTTCTTCCACCCACACATGTGCCCAGGGCCCTCCCTATTCTATAATAACCCTCCTCTGACCCTGCTGCTGTAACAGGCTCCAACCTTATCTCTCTTCCGTTCACACCACACTTTTAAAAGAGTACAAATTCAGCTTTCACTCCATCTTCACAAGGGCCCTTTGAATCCCTCACAACATGGCTCCATCATTTCTTTATTTCTCTATCAAACCTTCTGGAAAACAAGCAGGCCTATTCTATGACCAAGATAGATATGGAAATGTCTAAATACTCCTGTTTCTGGGAGAAATCTCACCCCTTGAGTTCTTTCATGCCTCTGCGCTCCTTTTCTTTTCTCCAAGAGCATCTCTTTCATTCCCCTCACTTAGCTGCATTGTCTTCCTTCTGCTCCATGATGAAAGTGCTCCCTTCTCTCCATTCTGTGCCCCAGAAAGCTTCTGATCCACTCATTGCTTTACTCTTGAGTTCCTTCAGTCACCTTTCATCTAGAATGCTCCCTTTTGATAAATCAAACATTTTAACAATTTCCAACTGCTATTGAGGCTTCCATAGGCAGCTGTCAGTTCAAACTCAGAATATCTAAATCAAAACTCATGGATGCCACCACAGACTCCGAAGTCTACATGGTTGCTTTGTTTCAATGTGTTCTGTTAATGATATCACTATAACTGAGTCATCCTCTAAATTCTTAAGTCATTTTAAAATTTTTCATCATAGCATGTGGTCCATGTGAGGAAACTGCCAAGAAGATGCTGTTGGCTTCATGGGACACAGGATACAGGGTTTCTGTTTTGGAGACAGAGCCATCAGTTCAGAGTATGGTTTGCCACTTACTAATGACCCCTCTGTTCTGAGCAAATTACATAAGCTTGTGGAGTCTTGGTATCCTTATATATAAAATAGACCATTAATATTCCCTGTATGGCTAATTGGGAAGACTGGAAGAGAGCTACACATTATATTTTTTCCCTTTATCCACTTTGATTATCCATTCATGGAGTCATACGTTCCATGGGATTTCACACAGCTGTTGACATTAGGTGTCCATCACCTACTGTTGTTTCCTTCTTTCTTCCTCATGCCGCTTCCTCTTCAGCTCAGTTCTGCTTTGCTTCTGGTGTGGAGACTGGCTGTGTGTTGGCAGAGGCCCCTAGCTCATTTCCCAACTGCCCTGATTTGAAATAATCACACAGAAACTATATTATTTGCAATACTGTTTGGCCAACAGTTTAAGCATATTTTTACCTAGCTCTTACATCATAAACTAACCCATCTCCATTGATCTATGTATCGCCACATGATTGTGGTTTACTGCATAAAGTTCTGCCTGTTGTCTGTCTCTGGTGGGGTTGCATGGCTTCTTACTGGCTCCGCCTTCTTTTTTCCCAGTATTGAGTTTAGGTTTCCCACCTAGCTTTACTCTGCCCTATCACAAGCCAAAGTAGCTTCTTTATTCATTAACCAATAAAAGCAACACATGTACAGAAGGACTTCCCACATCATCTGTGCTCCTAGCATGGCCCAGCTTCCTTTCCTGGACCTTTGGGTTTTTTAAGTTCTTCCTCACTAAGATGTGTTTCCTGATCATCAAAAACACCTGGAACTTCTTTCTCTCTTCCGTGTGGATACAAACTTTGTACTTCCCTTTCTCATCTTTCTTAAAACTTGTTTTAGTGTTTGTTGATTTACTTCGTCACTCTTACCCAATTTCTACTCCAAGAGACCTAAGATTTTGGGAACAATATTTGATTAATTAAATATTTCTTGTGTATGTATATGCTGCTCAGGATCAAACTAAGTGCCTTATACCTGGTAAGCAAGGACTCTACCATTAAGCCAAATCTCTAGCCCTGCGTCTATTGTCTTTTCCTGTTTTCATTTGTTCATCTTTAAAATTAATGTGCAAAGTCATAGGTTTCTGCATGGTGTTTTTATGCTTTGGTTTCTCTTCCTCCCCTCTTCTCCACCTCCCTGCCTGACTCCTGTACCCTCTCACCCCCAGCAACCTCACTCTCATGACATGTGTGATCTGTTACTTTCTCCTATCCTATTTCCCTTTGCTTGGTTCCCTTTCTAGTTTCATGACCTGTACCTGCCCATTTCTTTCTTTTTGTTCCTAATTATTTCGGGTAAAGCTAGCCGGGAGCTGGGTGGCGGGAAGTGGACCTCTGCTCCTTTTACTACAGAGTGGCCCAACTTTGGCCTTTTGATAGGACAACAGCTTAGATAGGCAGAGTAGACCGAACAGAATGCTGGGAAAAAGAAAGCAGAGTCAGACAGATGCCATGACTCTCTTCTCCCAGATGGACGTAGGTTAGACTCATTCCAATAAGCCACAGTCATGTGGTGATATACAGATTATTAAAAATGGGTTAATTAAGATGTGAGAGTTAGCCAAGAAGAGGAAGATATAATGGGCCAGGCAGTATTGAAAGGAATACAGTTTTCGTGTAATTATTTTGAGTAAAGCTAGCTGGGAGCCGGGCGGTGGGAAGCGGCCTGCAGCTCCTTTTACTACACCTAGGCACCATATTTATTAAAGTCCTGGAACTTATTGGTTCAATTAAAACAGTAAATCTAATCTGCAGATCTTTCTTAGAAGTTCCATAGACAACAGAACCATTGTTTATGAGAGGAGGAAGGAGAAATAATAACACTAGGAACAATGATAATAAATGAAGGCAGAAGTTTGTTCAGGCTGTGTGTCATTCTTGGGTTAGATTAGAAAAGCAGGGAGGTTAACGGGGCAGTGGTGCACACCTTTAATCCCAGCACTCAGGAGGCAGAGGCAGGCAGATCTCTGTGAGTTTGAGACCAGCCTAGTCTATAAGAGCTAGTTCCAGGACAGGCTCTAAAGCTACAGAGAAACCCTGTCTCTAAAAGCAAAAACAAAAAAACCCCAAACAAACAAACAAAAAAGAAAAGCAGGGAGGTCAAAGAAGTGTGCGTCCTAAGAAGAGTAGCGTCAACTGTGGCTGTGCAGAGTTAGGTCATCTTGGAAGCTGTCTCTATTTCTAACCCTGTTCTAATCACTGACATGAGGATTACTGTGCTCAGGAGAAGATAAGCTGGTAAATTGCCCTGTATTTGGAAATAAAGGAAGCATTCTAAAAATGAAGAGATGCAGTGGAGAGAGGAAGGAGGTGGATAGAGGGTGCTAAAAAGTCCAGGTGTTAGTCTGTAAGCCATCTCCTTCCTGCCCCAGGCTGTGTCAAGCAGGCTCATGCAGCCCTAGAGTTCCTAGTGTCATTGATAGTTACTTTGTCAGAAGCAGAAATAGCCTAAGAACAGGGAGGAGTTTCAGGTTTGGGGACTGTGTATGGATACGGGTTTATGACAAAACTATTTGATGTCACATTCTTCAGGATGGGATCTAAGAGAAGGAGCAATCAAGCATCCCAGCAAACATCACTGAGAAAAGTTAGCTTGGCTCAGGTGGGGTTTAATCATAATTGTATCTTCTGTTCTTCCAGAAGGCATTTATTTCAGTCTTAAGTTATAAACTGAGAATCTGGATGCAATGGAAGGTCTTTGGCTGATAAGATTGAACGTGTTTTAAACCGTTCTTCAAGATGAAAAACAACAGTTTAACCCCAGTCAGCCCCTTCTGTTAGTGAAGACAGTGTGTAATCTGTGTGGTTGGAGAAATGTGATTTTATCATGAATGTTTCTAAAGTGAGAAGTATCCAAGATGCATTGACTGCTCCTGTGAGTACTCTGGAAGTCAGGAAGCAGCCTATGAGAAGCTGTGATTTCCATGGCCTTCCTACAAGTTGCTTGACATTCATGCCTGGCAACGGTTTGTGTTAGGGTCGTCACCACCCCTACAGCTCTGTGTGTCTCAGATCCCAACACCTGCATGAAATTCAGTGAAAACTTGTCGACTATCACCAAACACATCACAACAAACAGCAATCAGAGACCGAAGAAATACCAAATTATTGATATTGATTCAAATTCAAGACTTAAAAAAGCAACCAGTTCACTTCATTCACACCAACAGCTTGTCTGTTTTCTAAACGTGAACGAGGAGTTATTTGAAATTATGATTTCAGGGCTTCCCTTGCTCCGAACCACTCATCCCAGCCTCTACTACTTCTCCCAGAGTTCAAACCCCCACTGGCCACTAACACATTGTCTTCGTTTTTCTAAGGGTATGTATACCTGAAATCTACTTTGAGGAAAACTTCATGAATTTGACTCTTCTGGCTTGAGTTTTTCACTAAATTCTGGGCTGTTTAGCCTTTGTTTGACCGGTTTTCAGTAATTCTGTGAACATCATGATCTTATCCAATTTCTTTTTAACAAAATCAACAATTCTTAATTAAATACACCCAAGACTAAGGTAAATCCTTTTAGTTGGCAAGTGAGGACAGCTTGTGGCTGCCCTCTGTTGATAGCTGCCTGCCTGGTAGTTTTCCAACAGAGTCTCTCACTGCAGGCTCGCATGGGAAAACTGAGGAAATAGTTACAACTGTCACATCTGTGGACAATTTCAGATTTTTCTGAATTTCCCTTATTATCTTCTGCATTTTCACTGGTTTCAAGTTTACTCATGGAACTTCCTGTTTTTAACCACTGATTCTTGCTCCTGCTCGAAACTCTAGTTTGAAACTGTTCACTTGAAAAAGAACAATGTAATATAATCTTACAGCACATTTCCCCAGACTTTGTGTTAATTGTATTATGATAATTTGATGTGTTTAAAGCAGGACCTAAGCATAGGTACACATTGTAGAACAATGATGTTTATATATTTAGTATTTAATTATGGAAAGTGTGTGTAACTATTCATGTAAACAGAAATTAAATATGGATTAAAATCTTATTATTTCATCGTTCCCTTTATGTATCACCATGTTAAATGACAGTGACTCCTTTAAAAAGGTCTATTTTTAAGATTGTTATATTTTAGTTGTGTGTGTATGTGTGTGTGTGTGCCTGAGTATTTGCATGTGGCTACGTGCACATGAGTGCAGGTGCCCGAGGAGATCAGAGGCTTCAAATCCCCCAGGGCTGGAGTTGCAGGCCGTTAGGAACTGCATTATGTGGTTGCTGGAAACTGAACTCAAGTGCTCTTAGCTGCTAAGATGTCTCTCCAGCTTCATCACCCTGACTTGCAATGGAATACACTTACTGTAAAACAATAGCTGTAGAGTCCTATAGATTTGCAAAGGTGCTATGTATTCCAATAGACAGACCCTGTTCTTTCTACCAGGTAGCGATATTTTAATAAGCTGTTCTCATATTAGACGTAGCTTCAACTTTTCTTACTGTAGAAGTCATGTTAAGCTAATGATGGCTACATTGGTTGGAAAGAGCTGATAAATTTGATCATTCTGGATCAATCATGGTTTTGTGTTTTGCAACTAGGGAAATGGTTCTAAACCACTGTAGCTCACTTACATTGTGTGGTGGGTGAACTACTCAGATGCCCCCAATCTCCCCTTTGTAGGTGTTATGAGTTCACATATGAAATCCTCTACCAAAGGCCTCTGTAGGATTTTAGGGTTGGCCTCTATGAGGTATCACTATTGAGATGTGACTGGAAATCAAAGCACTGCCTTCATCAGGAGGTTAACTAATTAGTGCCTATTGAATGAGCTATTAATAAATGGAACCTGGTTAAAGGATTAATCTAGGGAGATTGCCAGAGTCCTCAAAGCTCAATCATACCCCCAAAGGCCTTACTTCTGAATACCCCTGCACCAGATGCCCTCAGCACGTGAACTTTGGGGAACATTTCTGATTCAAATCATAATATCTTCCAGAAGAAACTTAGACAGAAAGCAAGTGGGAAGATGGAGTAAAAATGCAGGCTGGAGGGAGAGCACAGAACTTACTGAATTTCTGTAAGGCATGGTTATTCTTTACATTTTGTGTACTCAAGATGCAATTGGCTTTAGGACAGTCCATCCATCCTTGGACCACGTTTATTCTCCTCTCTATTGTATGTATATTTGAATGAGTTCAAAATCAAAAAAGACAAAATAGTGGAAGCTCCAAAGGATGAAAATATGGAGCAAGGCTACAATGAGTCTGGTTCTTTGGATGATACCTCAAGAAAGTAAAAGGAGCAGCAATAGACAAGAAGGCCATGTTTCTACTTTATAGTTCTAAAGAGGACTTTATTTCCAGAACATATAAAGACTGTCAAAAACTGGCAATAAGAGGCAAGTACTCGGGGCTTGGGAGATGCCTCAGTGGTTAAGAGGCTGCTCTTCCAGAGGACCTGGGTTCAATTCCTAGCACTCACATGGCAGCTCACAACTGTTTGTAACTCCAGTTCCAGGGGATCTGAAACCTTCATACCATGCACACAAAATAAATAAATAAATAGAGTCAAATACTCCAATTAGAAATGGAGAAAGTTTAAGAAACCTGTCACCAAAGGAAAGCGATCAAGGACATGCAATCCAAAAATCAGTGCGGCAGGTTTTCTGAAATACTAAGACAGACAGGTCTGATGATGGCAGTACCCCTGCCTGTGCGTATTTTGCAGAACTGCCATTTCTTTGTGATATTGTGTAACTGAGCCCCACAAAGCATAAGTGACAGCACTTTAATGTTTACTACCACCTGTGCCATGAATTCATTCATTCTCATTTCAGACTTTCAGCTATGAAATGTTGGGAAACCAGTGCATTAGATTCCCTTTTTTGAGGGTGAGGAAGCTCAGTCTGAGATCTTCTATGACTCGGTTAATACATTTGGTGAGGTTGAACTAGCAGGTCAGATTGGATTTTCTTAACACAATGCGGTGTTATTTTTCAAGTAACACTTTACGCTTTCTTCGATGTTCAGACAACTTTATAATAGTACATTTGTCTATACAC
Source organism: Chionomys nivalis (assembly GCF_950005125.1). NCBI lineage: Eukaryota > Metazoa > Chordata > Mammalia > Rodentia > Cricetidae > Chionomys > Chionomys nivalis. The sequence continues at coordinate 56,959,823 of NC_080088.1, read as the reverse complement.
CTTATTTCAATTTTGACATTTTCTCTATTTCTAAAAAAACATGATTGTGTATATGGTGAATGTGTGTGTGTATGTGTGTGTACACACATGTGTGTCTGTGTTTGTATATACCTGTATTTGTGTTCTCATGTGGTAAGGCCAGAGAATGTTGAATGTCTACACTCTGTCTGATTCCCTTGAGATAACACAAGGCCTCTTACTCACCCTAGAGACCTCTATTTTTTTTTTGTTTGGTTTTCTTCTAGGCTCTCTGGCCAGCACACCCCAGCCATTCTCTTGTCTCTGTACACACCCCTGTCCTTCACTCAGTGGCAATCACAGGCACATTTGTTTTTCTGGTTTTTTACTGAGTTCTGGGAATGGAGGTCCTCACGCTGTGCTCATGCTCTTATCCACTGAGCCATCTCCTCAGACCTGTATCATTGGAAACTTCACATCTCCTATGAGGTCAATGGTCCAATTCATGCTCCTTTTGTTTGGTAATAGAGAAAGATGATACTCAATATGACCAATACTTATTTTCCTTAGACATATTATCTAATTTCTCTGATTCCAGGATTTGTTAAAAATGTGTTGAAGGCTCCTAGATGATTTCTAGTCCTTCTAAGCCTGTTATCCTGTCATTTATTGTTTTAGGATGCCACATTCTGTGTTGACTCACTTAGCTATTTCTGTAACATGAACAGTTATACATACCCTTGCCCTCTGGTCAAAGTCAGGGAGAAGGCTTTATGGCATTGAAGCAGAGCTCAAATACTGTACAATCTGAACATTAAAGTTGTAAACCTTTTTATTTATTTAATTTTTGAGATATAATTACATCATTTCTCCCTTCCCTTTCCTCCCTGTAAGCCCTCCTATATGCCACTGTTCTCTCTACAGTTCATGGGCTTTCTTTTGTTAATTATTGCTCCATGCAAATATAACTTCCTAAATATACCTCTTCAGTCTGTGTGATGTTATTTATATGCATGCTTTTAGGGTGGACTATTTGACATTCTTCAGGTTTAAAGTAAACAAACTGCTGGACTCTCTAGAAGAGAATAACTTAATTTAATTTGATTACAAAACTGTAGCACGTCAGAATTAACTATTAGTGTAAAGGATGCATCTAATGTTCTGATTTACGTTGGTCTCTTGAGACATGGTCTCACTATGTAGCTCTGGCTGGCCTGGAACTCACTATGTGGACAAGTCTGGCCTTGAATTTAGAGAGATTTTCTTGCCTCTGCCTCCCAAGTGCTGAGATTTAAAGGGTGTGCTACCATGAATTTTTATAACAAGGAGTGTCTGCTGCAGCAGTACTTTGCAACCCTAACATAGAAAAAAAACCAAAAAACCCTTAATTTCCATCTCAGCAGGAACGGGCAAGAGGACATTTAAAAAATGTGTTTTCTATTTACTTTCTGTACTACATTTTTTATTTACAACAGCAATACAATAACAACACTCTAAAGATATGTTTAAAATATGTTTCGTGTTTTCACATTTTCTTGGTCCCTAAAAATTAAGCCATGAACTAGATATTTTCAAAATTCTTTTAGTTAAAGAATTCTGTGACTTCTCCTTTGTGAAAGGTGACAATGACTTTCAGCTCTTTCCAAGATATTGGTTAAGGAGAGTCGGCGGGGGTGAGTGCTGGCTAACAGCTTTTCAGCTATCTGAATAATAATCTCTTGATAACAGTTAATTAAGTTTCAGATTCTGTCAATATTTCCTCTGCAACCCAAGAACTGGTGATCTTATGGAAAGAGAAAATTACCCTATTTTTTTTTTTTAGCAGTCACAGCACTAAAATTTCTCTCTGTCTCCCTTTATGCCTTCGTCTCTGTCTCTCTCACACACGTTTTATCACAAGCATAGCATGTACACACAGGTAATAATTTTATTCACAGACCGCATGGGAAATGATCATCCTTTCATTTTCTTAAGAACTAGAAAATTGTTCTTTCAAAGAAAAAAAGTTCTCAGTCATTAGCTGAGTGAAATACAGAAAGCCAAGAGACATGGGAAAATCTTGAAGCTTTTCTGCTCAACTCACTAGGGTATTCTGAAAATATGTTTAGACCACATTGTATGAAATTCTCAAGAAAAAAAAACAATAAAAACATTTCCAAAAATACCCCTGGGAGAGTTAGATTTAGGACAGCTCAAGTGTGGCTGAATTTTTGCTGTCCTCCCTGTGATATTTTTAAGAAGGCCACGAAGATTCAAGAGGTGTCGCCTAATGATACTTTAGAAGTAAAACATGAAGCAGAGAGCTTGTCACTTGTATGCTAAGAGTAGTCTTCTGGGCCAGGGTACTAACATTAATGCCCACGGAGGCAATGACAGTTTCTGAGATGTGTTTACGTTTGAGGAACACATTATTCAATAAGATAGCTAAGACTCATTTGATCAGATCATGTTAAGAACTATGTGTTTCAATTAGTGACACTTCATATATTTTAACTCACGTCTACATTTCCAAGACAAAATAAAATATCTCCAATTAAAAGCAAGTTTAAGTATAGCAAGAGAGATGTTATCTAAAGATGCTCTTATCAGAAATTGAACTAAAGAGTTTGAAACGATGGTCTCACAAAGCTGAGCCTGGACCACTGAGGCTGATCATTGCTTCAGTGTGGAGAGTTATGCCCTAAATTTCTAAAAGGTGGTTAGATTGGATGTATTTCATAGAAAATATCTCACTGAATATAGTTGCAAGCTGTCACACTTGAATATAGTTTGACTATTCTATTGTTAGTACTGCTTATTATTACTGATTTTGTGGATACACAGATATATGAGAATTCTGAAAATCTACGAGTCACCCTGTGTAGGACCTCAGTCTTCACTGAAGTCGACTTTCTAAAAATACAAATGACAACAACAGTGGTTGGGGGAAGACCCCTGCTCCCTAGAACAACTTGAGGGATCTCATATACAGCCAGAAGAATATTTAGCATCTGGGTCTCAGGTTCAGAGTTCTTAATGGTGGGCCACACTAATGCAGGTCATTTAAACATGCTAGAGTCTCTTGCTGTGAGGCCCTATTGACTTCTTAGCAACTTACTCAAACTTGTTTTTCACGGGATAAATATGGATACTGTTTTATTTAAGTGATAACCTCACTTCAGCAACTTCCCGAATACCTTGAAAACATGACACAGTGACTTAACTTTGTGGACTAAACGGCAATGATGACTTATTTAGGTACTTCCTCTCCATCAGCCATACGAGTAGTTTACTTGCTTTCTGGATTGCCCTGTGTGTGTGGAGTACCGTGATGTCCCACCTAGAAACCCCCACTCCGTAACTGAAGCACTCATCCTCACAGTATTCCGAGCATTTTCTGCTGACCAGTGTGCCTCAATTCCTCACGAGAGTTTGGCCTTGACCATGGGGAATCCCCTCATCCAAGCCTGTGCTTTTTCTGATGAAGTACCCTTCATCTAAGTACTAGGTGGCTTTCAAATGTTCTGGGTTCATTTGGCCAAGGTGAGGACTACCTCTGCCCCTATGGCGTCTGTTGAGACCAATGGCGTGTCTACGTCACATTCAGGTTTTCCTTGACATTTCCTTCCTTACCCTTTTATGTTACACATGCCTGTGGAGGTCACTCCTGGATAAAATTCTGATTCAAATCTCCATTATCAAGTCTTTCCCAGAGACCAATACAAAGGAGTCAAGGAGAATCTCAAAGTGTTTCTTCCTGCTACACACTCAGCATTCTTCTGGTATATCTCTTTCCTTTTGGTATTTGCATGTTTTGGAAAATCAAAGATTTTCGATAGCCTACTTCCAATATAAGGGGGAAGGCAAACACACTAAACACAAAGGTCAAGAAAAATTTGGATTATTGCCGATCCTTCCTGAGAATTAAAATCATTAGACCCCTTTCCATACAATGGTACATTACAGAAAACTGAAGTCATTCAATTAATCAATATTTTCATGCCTAACATCTATAAGTCATCATCTTATTTTCATTTCTGTATTTTTTATTTTTTTATTCATCCATTTATTTTACATACCAGTCACAGTCTTCCCCTATCCCCCCTTCCCACTCCAATCCCCTCTTCTTCCCTCTCTATCCAGAAAAGGGCAGGTCTCCCATGAATATCAATAAAACATTAAGCTGTGGTAAGACTAAGCTCCTACCCATGTATTAAGGTTGGGAAAGGTGACCCAGTATGAGAAGCAGGGTCCCAAAAGCCAATAAAAGAGATGAGGCAGCCCCTCCTGTTGAGGTCATATTTTAAAAAAGTAAAAGACATGTTTCACTCTCAAGAAAAGAAACATAACTATCAAATAAAATAATAAAAGGAAAATATTAGCAGTCCTCTTTGAGGGGAGTGTAACCATTTTGACTGGGATAATTAGACTAGATATCTTGGAAATATGGTATTAAGAGGGCAATGGAGGAGGGTGCAGTGTAGTTTAAGACACAATCCTAGCTCAGGATCTAAAAGCAGTTAATGGGGTTTAAACAAGTCCTTACTAGCTTACAAATAAATACAACCGCTAAATATTTTTGGCTCCACCTAAGTGAGTTGGAGGTTCGTTGATTTTATCAATGAGCTGGGGTCGGTTAACGTCTATGTGCTTCTGCACTCTCTCTCTTCATTCCTTTCATAAACCACAGAAGCAAGTGACCTTTTCAGGTCACTTAAAAATGTCTGTTTGGCAAGAGTGTTTTCACTGGTTCCTTCCAACTTGGTGGCAGAAATGAGTAAATTTAATTGAGGCTTGAGTATGTCCACTTGTTTGTCTGAATCATCCACTCCCAGCTCCCTGTCTCGGTTTTATTCTTCTGCTTTGTGACTCACAGGGGCTTGGAGTTGTGCTGTCCACATAAACAGAGATAAATGTAGACCTCTGAGCTACGTTTCTTTGAATTTGTACCTGATTCTCTTCACTCTCCCTCTTGCTCTTCCTTTCCTCACATCCTCTTCTTCCTCCCCCTCTTCCCCATCTCTTTTATTGGTGTGTGTGCATTTGTGTGTGCGTGTACAAGTGTATCTACAAGTATGCTCCTCTGTAGAGGCCAGAGGTGGATGTTTGTCTTCCTTGATTCTCTCTCTCTCTCTCTCTCTCTCTCTCTCTCTCTCTCTCTCTCTCTCTGTTTTAAAACTGGGTCTCTCACTGAAGCCAAGGCTCACCAACTGGGTGAGGCTGGCTGACCAATGAACTCTAGGGATCCCCTTGATTTCATCTCCCCAGTGTTACAGTTAGGGACAGTCACCACCACACCTGAGTTTTACATGGGTGCTGGCGATCCAAACTCAAGTCCTTATTCTTGTGTGGCAGGCATTTTACAACAGAGGCATCTCCCTGACCTCTGAACTTATTCCAAGGTAGGGATTCAACGTCCTGTTTTGGAAACAGTTCTAAGTTGTATGGATACATGTCTCATTCCAGAGCAGGGAAGCTGTTAGGCCTCCTTAGCCTCCTTATTCCCCAGGGAAAGGTGAGTGCGCTATCTGCCCTTTCACACAGCCTTATGATGCAGGACAATCTGATGCAATAGGGAGTTAAGTCAAAGCAGGGACTCAGTTTATTACTGTGAGCGGCAGCTTTATATAGGTTAAGTGACATGGTGTGATGTGGGGGTACTTCCAGCCAATAAGAGACAGCCAAGCCCTCCCTCTGGTTGGAAGGGTGTCTACCTAGATTTTGCTTCCTCATCCTCACTTGGTTCTCTCAAACTCAAGCTAGGCTTTTCTCTGTCCTACAGGCCTTGAGGTACAGGCCCTGAGATAATTTTGGCCCAACATCTCCCCATTTTGTTTTATATCCCACCCCCTACTCCGGTCACCAAGCCAGAATAGCCCACCAGGGCGAGAGGACAGGTCAGGGCTATTCCTAGCCAGGGTTTCGGCCTGGATACCCTCAAATTGAGAGTTCATCTATGGGGTGAGATGTATTAAGCCTATCATAATGTACTTGAAGGGCCAAGAGTTTTACCTGTTGCATCTGTTTTTGGAATGCTTGTTTCAGCCTTCGGAGAATGCATGGGCCAAATGCATTCTGATCAATAAACAAATAGCCATCGGCCAAATTAGGGAAGAGATGAGTGTGGTAAGCCATGGGGACCAGTTAAACCAGGTCTTATAGGTGGTCTTTGACTTAAACAAATCAATATATTTTCTTAACTCATCTAGGGTTCTTGTAACTATCCTGGAATGGTCTGCAGAGAAGCAAAGTTCTTCCCCAAGTGTCCTGCAAATTCCTTCCTGTTCCATAAACAGCAAGTCCAAGCCTCTCCTATTTTGTAAGGTTACCCTTGCTAAGGAATCCAAAGACTTTTGTAAATAACGTAATGTAGTCTCTGCCTTTTCTAGTTATGTCCACCCCAGTCTGCTTACATCCCCAGGAAGAACATTAGTAATCAGGAGCCCTCCCTGCACCTCCCTCCCGGAGTTTCTAATATTGGAGGCAGCCCGGTTGCTTCTTGGGCATACATAAAAGGGTGTATGTCTCCTAAGGACATGAGAATACCAAGGATCATTCGGGGAAATGCCTGGGGTAGGGTGCACCCCCGAGATCCTCCACATTCAGGTTTCCCTTCAATCCCCAGAATCCAGTATCCCATATCCCAGTTCCCAGGCACCAAATTGTAGAGGTCAAACATCAGGACAGGCCACCATATCCAGGGTGTCGTCATCTGAGAAGTCTGGTTTAGCATCCCCCAGTGCCAGTGCTTGACAAGATCCACATCACCTTCTGTGGTTGGTAGGGGCTTGCTTCCTGGACCTTGGTCCCCATGAGAAGAGCTAACATGATTACCACTGGGTGGGCCATCTGAAATAGATAAACAGACAACACTTTCCTCAAGGGTCAGTCTCCCTTGGGCAGTGGTGAGTTTTCTTTTCTTGTGTTTGAATTTAATGGTTGTCCACCATAATCTCTTTCTTTCTTTATTGGTCATCTTGGTCTTCCCCATTGTCCTGAGGGGAGGGGAGAAATTTTAAGTTATGACTAGGTAGCCACACAGGCATTTCCCCTCTGTTTGAGAAAACACATCCATATCCTTGGTACTATGTCAAGAAGGGATCTGGGCTTCTCCATTGGTTACTGAGACGATCCTTCCACCTAACCTTTAGGCAGGGCCTCCTTGGTAGGGATCCCCAATGTTTCTGGAATCTATTTTGTTCACCCAATTTTTGAAAATTTAAAATATTGATGGTTAATAACGCCTTTTGCCATTGTAGATGGGGAGAGACTTTTTCCCCATTTTTGTTTTATATGGACCTTTTTGAGGTATTGGTGATGTCTTTTGACAATCGCTTGACCTTGAGGGTTGTATGGGATCCTGTGGTATGGGATATACTCCATCTCTGGGAGAATTCTTTTAATGTTTTACTTATAAAACAGGGGCTGTTGTCCGTCTTGACCTGCTGTGGTAGTCCCAACATAGCAAAACATTGTAAGAAGTGGCTTTTGGCATGGGTTGCCTTTTCCCCTGAGTGAGTAATAGCCCAGCATGCCTTAAAGTACGTGTCTATGGTCACAAGCATATATTTTAATTTGCCAAATGGAGGGTAATGTGTTACATTTGTTTGCCAGATGATGTTGGGTCCTAACCCTCTTGGGTTCACCCCTGGCCCTTGTAAAAGGGGGGTGCGGAGAAACTCTTGGCAAGTCTTAACATGTATGAACAATTCTCTTTAATTCTGTTGCAGGTATCTGATGGTATAGGTATTTAAGTCCTCTCCAGTTGGCGTGACTTAAGTCATGCGTTTGGGTAGCATTTTGTATGGGCAGAGTTGAGTCCTCTACAAGACAGGCCCTTGAAGCTGCAGCATTCGCAGTAGCATTCCCTTGGGAAATGAGGCTAGGGAGGATTTGGTGTCCTCTGAGATGTTGAATATATATAGAGTTTTTCTACCTTCTAAGAGCGATCTGAGTTGTATCATCAAGGTGGAAATAGGATTAGCATCCAGTCTGATATAGACATAGGGTAATTGTGGCAGTAGGTTCACCACATAAGAGCTGTCTGAATAGAGGTTGCAGGGTTCTGAGACCTCTTGTAGGGCAATTTATACAGCCATCATTTCCTTATACTGAGTGGATCCTCCACTAGGGAGATTTTGGTAATCTTTGTTTTGGTCCCCACTGCATGGAAAACTACAAAGGCAGCCCCATTCTTCTCGCCATCTGTGCAAACAGTGAATGCTTGTGACAGGGACCTAGAAGAAAAGACTAAGGGGACTCTCCAGTATAGTTCTTGATATAGCTTCACTAACCTGGACTCCCCAAAGTGGGTGTCCAGGGTCCCCAGAAATCCCTCCATGGTGAGGCTCAATCGAGAACAATGTCTTGTCACCCATTCTAAGTCCTTAATTTTGAATGACATTATTAATTTAGAGGGATCTTTTTCATAATGTCAGAGGGACGTGTCCCTGATTTTTGTGATCATATCAGCTATTTGATGGACTAGAGAGTACACTCTGGGAGTGTCCCCCAGGGTGGTATGTACCCATGCTAGTGGCCGTGACTGCTGAGCAATGGCAGCCAGCATGGTCTTACACATCAGTACAGCATGACAAACACAATATCCCATCACAGCTGCCACCTTCTGCAGCTGGGGCAGGGTTTTCCCTTCCCCAGGAGGAAAGTGAGTGAGTTCCAGTGCACAGCGTCAATGCAGATCTGGATAGGGACAGTCCTATTTGGAAACATTTCACAGCCCTTGCAGACTTATAAAGGTAAGAGGTCCTGACATATACACATTAAATTGGCTCTGGAAGATGAGTTCACCTTGAGGGAACTCTTCAGTGTAGGAGAGTACTCCTCTGTAGCCTTGAGACACCCTAATTTGGACTGAATTTGGACTGCTTTAGGGGTAGGAATTCCTATGGCCCCACAGACATACCAGCACACTGACCGAGCTGGTGGCCGACTCACAAGTCAGGCTGGGCTTAATGGAGTGACTCCGCCACCACTCAACTGAGCATAGCACTTAGTAAGGAGCAGGTATTATGATATAGATGGGATCAGAGGGTATCATCTAAGGAACGCTTGTCCTCTAAGGCCACAGAGTTGGTCAGTCATCTGCAGATCCACGTGGGTACCAGGACAGAGGGAAGTTTCCTGCTTTCCCTTGCCATCTCTCACCCCATGGACACCTGCCCAATTTTCACTGCTCCTTTGCCTACAGAGACATACTGAGATGTTCTGAGCAAGATGCCCAGGTCTTGGCTATAGCTGTGCCAAGCACAGTCTAAGGCGGTGTGAAGTAAGACAGCTGACTGTGCTCTGCTCTCCCTTGCTCCTGTGAGCACATTAGCTAAGAGAAGGTTGCCTGGGTTCAGCCACAGCCCACTCCTAAGCAATCCCTGGTGGGCATTTCAAATTAAAGAAACTGAGTCAGAGACTGGGGAAGGTGCACTGAGCTCAGATGTCAGTCACTCTTCCCTCAGGGTTCACTGCCTAAGGAGGTCTGGAGAGAAACCACGTCCAGGGTCTACTACATCCTTCCTTTGCCCTGTCCAGTGAGCATCTCAATTGACATGAATTCTGTTAATCCTTAGTCATGATTTTTTTCTCGCTTGATCTCTAATGGTCACTGGAACTAGAAGAATGGAATCACGGGTAGGGAAGGCTTGTACCTCGAAGCTGTCACCCTGTCCTCAGCATGCACATTTAGGGAGACTCTGATCCTGATACAGGTGAGTCATGCACACACATGGTAGTGGTGGGAGAGAGGATCATTTTTGCATCTGCACATGGGTGAGCCACTGGCACGCACCATCCTTGCACCTTGGTGGATTACACACAGTGCTGTCAAGATGGAATGTAGGCCTCACAAAGAGGGTGCCAGGACTTTACTTTTGCCTTTTCCTGTGGAAAACCCAAACCTCAGAAGTGTGTAGAGAACAGATGGTCAAAGCCCTTCACTCTTCCTGAAGCCAATACCAGAAGTTCATTCAAATAAGAGTCAATCTCAATAGTGTCCCCAAACTAAGTAGGTGCCAGCACTTGCAGTATAGGGGTTAGTCATACAGGACTCATATTCTTCTACCTACACCACACCTGCCTAGACTGCTACCCACTGCCTGAACTCTAGTGTGGAGATAGTGAGTTTCTACAACCCCCATACAGTAGACCCTGTGCCCCAGCTTGCTAATCAGACACAAAGAGGCTATATGGAGAGATTACATGATTACCCAGATAGAACAAAATGTTGCGTAACAAACTGCTATACCCAGTTTTATCTTTTGAAATTTACCAAGCTATTTACTAAGAATATTGCCTCATAAAAGTGGTAGAGAGATCCATTTTACCAGATAGAGAAACACTGATTCAGAAGTACAGGAAATCTGAAAAAAGTATGATACTTTCCAAGATGTAGAATATTTGTGGTCTGAATCTAATCTCCTTCTTACATTTGGAGCATCGAGTTCCTTGCTGGCACACTGTTGTTTTGGAAGGATATGAAATTCTAGGAGGTAGCATCTTAGAGTTAATCCTTAGCGATGTGCTTCTGTGAGTTTCAGCTTGGGCCCTGGTTCTCCTGCTCACTGCTTGCTGGTTTGCCAAGCTATGTACAGCTACACATATATGCTACCACTACTCTGTCTTTCTCACCATGGTAGATGGCAATGCTGAGGCTTGAGACAAAATAAATCTCCCTTCCTTTATGCTGTTCCCATCACTTATTTTGGTCGTCACAGTCAAGTAAAAGTAACTAATAAAAAAAATTGCCTTTTTTTTTTCCTCTCCAGAGACAGGGTTTCTCTGTGTAACAAACAGTTCTTGCTGTCCTGGAACTCGCATTTGTAGACTAGGCTGGCCTTGAACTCACTGAGATCTGCCTGCCTCTGCCTCTGCTGGGATTAAAAGCGTGTGCCACCACTGCTCAGCTAGAGCATTTGAATTGCAAACAGAGAAGTGAGGTCGTTGCTGTCATTAAACATAATGATTTGATATTTAGATCTTTGGAGTTGGACCGTGAGAGGGGATTAAAAGATTTTAAGGGGAAGGAACAAAAGAAATGTTTAAAATAAAATGTATTTCACCAGGTTGTATCAAATTCCTGGATGCCTTGTATGTATTCTGGCCATGGATTTTAGGTTATGGATGTCTAATGGAATGTATCAATTCCTAAATCACTTCCTAAAACATGTTTTACTTGACAAATATTATAAAGTAGAATTAGCTTTTCTAGAAGTGTCAGCAATGTTGTTGGAAACTTCATATTATGAAACACATACTTTCTAACATAAGCAAATAAAAGTATAATTGATGAGTGAATGAATTGCTTTCTCTTATAGGGAGTGGAAAATGACCAATTTTTCTATGTATCGTATACCAAATGAGCAGAAAACAGAAAAGTGAATTTATGACTACTGGCCAAACCAAGAATGGACAGTCAACTTGAATAACTCATTGTTTGAACTTTTACTTCGGGGTTTTTATTTGAGCTTTTAGTGAGACTATAGTTTCGGAAGCCTTGGAAGAAGCAAAGTTGAGGTAGGAGGGCAACACACAGGGCAGAAAACTGAAAACAGAGCCTCCCCTTCATTGTTCAGTTCCAACACCCTTGGGGCCTTGGCTCCCATAACTTAACCATCTTATTCTAGACAGTAGACATGGTCAGGCTGTATCAGCTTATCTCAGCACATCCCACTTCAACAATTGTGTCCATAGGTAGCGTGGCTTCTCTGGTCTTTCTGGATGTGATATTGATATTGAAGTGATATTGATTTGGTTTTGGTAATTGCCTGAAAAAAAAACCCTCAAAGTATTAAAGGATTTAAAAGCTCTTTATTATTATCAATTCTTCTTATTACTAGTTATATTTAGTAGGATGCATGCTCCAAGGGGTGTCTTGATAATTAGCTCCCTGGAAAACCATTCCTCCTTTAAAGTTTCTGTTAAGAAAATTTACACTAAAATTTTACATTAAGTAGATTCATTTAGCAAAGGCAAACTTCAGAAAATCAGATTTCTGTAATGATTATAAGTCTCTGCGGGCTATTTCTAGAAAAAGAAAATTGAACTCTCCTAGTATCACCTGTTTAAATTTTATTCGGCTCTCGTTATAATACAATTCTAAGGATACCAGAAGCATTAGCTTCGTTAATTACCATTGAATGTAGAGATCCACCATCATTTTCCACTGAGGAAAGTAAGAGGCCTCTGAAGGGGCCACACCTAGCGGGTGTAGGCAGTGTTGGTATCTAGGCAGCAGTGTCCAGGACTACATTATACAAAGCCTCCAGCAAGCCATCATTTTACAGAGGATGAAACTGAGATCCAGAGACAAGACACGACTTGCCAAGATAATATGTACAGGAAGTTGTAGAGCTGGGCTTTGTCCTCCAGTCTCTTGGGCTTCTAGACAACATTTCTGCTGTTATTATTTAAAGCTGACCTACAGGTAAACATTAAAGAACTGGAATCATTTATGGCAACGCCTGGCTGGAAGACGGCTTGCTTTTATCCCATTATGGCAAACAATGGCTAACTTTCTCACTTTCCAGTATAACCCCGGGATGTGTTTTGCACCAGCCTTTCCTGATGGCGATTCTTGATTTAGCCTCTCGTTTGTCTTCCTGTGTCTGTGCCCTCACTGTTTTAATTTAAAAAAAAAAGTGGCATGAGAGGGAAAGATGCCATGTGTCAGACCTCAGGTGGAGGGTTTTTTATTGGGGGGAAGTGAATGGGAAAAGGAGGAGGGGAGAGGGGTGACCGGCCTCTGGGAACAGGAGTAGCAGAAGAGAAGAGAAGAGAGACAGAGAGAGAGAGAGACAGAGAGAGAAAGAGAGAGAGATAGGAGATGGGAGGTGGGCAGGGCCCTTTTAAAAGGGAATGTAGCAAATGTGCATAAGAGGTGCTCTTAGTGTCTACAGCTGAGGAATACACCCTACGACCAGGCCAGTACAGATGCTTGAATACGAACACCCACTGCTCTACTCCAGCAGATGGCCAAGGTTGGCACATTAACACAGAAACAAACAATTGAGTTCGTCTGGTGCGTTGCTGATGAAGCCATCCTTTGTTTGCCCTTATGTGGAATGCCAGTGGGGCAGATAACCTGGAGAAGTTCAGTCAGGGCTGTGAGCTCTCTCACGTGACTACAAGGTAAACCTTGTGGCCATGGTTGCTGGTGGAGCTCACCTTGTGCCATAGAGGAAAACCAACTCCTAATTACTGAAAAACCACGTCCCACACTGGCCTCCTGATACATATGAAGACGATACAACACGAAAGTGTAAGCAGTAAATGAAGAAAACAGGACACCCAGCTGGGGGTCTGATGATAGCAGTGAGCTCTTTCTGCAGTATTAGCGGTGGAGTGGGTACTAAGCACTTGTCTCTCTGCTTCCCTCCCATCCCCTTCCCCGCAGATGTAAGCAACAAATGACCTCGCCATCCAAGAAATGTACTGGCTGATCAATCATTGAGCAAACATTTTAGGTGACATCTGTGTGACTGGCTCTCTTGGGCTCCAACCAGAGTTGTTTCAGAATGAGAAAGGGCCCTAAGGACTAGCCTTTAAGGGCATGGAAGGCAGAGCACTTGCCTAGTACATGTAGGGCTGTGTTCCATGTTAAGTACTACACCAAAAAATATGCTTACGGCTACTAATATAAACCACCACTCTAACTGCTTTAAAATATGCAATTTAGTAGTGTGGGACATGCTTACAGTATTGTGCAATGATTTCAACTGTCTACTTGCTGCCTGTTTTTTTAAAAATAGAAGCTTTGTAACCGTTAAACAATTTCTCATCATCCCACTTCTCCTAGTCCAGGCTAATCCTTTCTGTCTCCATGAGTTTGCTTATGATCTGGATCTCTCTTGTAAGTGGCAGCCCAGGCTTTATTCTTCTGGGTCTGGGTTATTCAACTCAGGATACTTTCTCAAGTTTCATCTGTGTTACAACATGCATTGGAAGATCATGCAAGGTCAATATTCCACTGCATGTGAGCGCTTCATTTGATCACCATGTCTGTTGAGGGTGTTTGGGTTGTTTCTATCTTTTACATATTATGAATTAAAGCTGTTACCAATGTAGTTGCCTGGGCTTCTGAGTCTTTAATTTCTAGGGTATACAATGAATAGAATATCTAGGGTCATATGGTAATTATGTTTTTAACTTTTTTCAGGAGATGCTAGATTTTTTTTTCTGTGTTGTCTGTACCACTTCATGTTCTTTGGGGAAAACAACACTCATAATTTCTTCACATTCTCACCAGTACTTATTTTAAAAAGTTTTCTCTTATTAATAGTTACTGTAATGGGTATGAGGGGGGTTTGGTTGACACTTTCCTGATGACTTGTGACTTTGACATTTTTTCTGTGCTTATTTACATTCCTGCCTTTTCTTGGAGAAATGTCTACTGTAGTTATTTGAGTGCCCCATTATTTTTGTGTATGTGTATATGTGTGTGTGTATGTGTGTGTGTACACGTGCGAGTGCATGCATGTTTGTGCATGCATGTTCCTCAGGTATCATCCTCCTTACTTTGAGATGGGAACTCACCAAGTAGGCTAGACTAAGTCAGCCAAAGACTCTAGGGATACCCCAGTCTCTGCCTCCCCAGTGTCAGGGGTTCAAATGTGGGTTACCGTGACAACTTATTTCACATGGGTTATGGGGATGAAGTTCAGGTGCTCATACTTGCATAACAAACATTTTCCTGATTGTATGATATTCCTACATATTGTAGATATTTTATATTTTGTAACTATTATAAATATAGTGTTTAAAAGTGTATCATTCTACTCTTTCTGTAATGTAGAAACATACTATTTTGGTGTATGAACATTGAATTTAAAAATCATTCTTCAATAAACTGACATAGCATGAAACCACCCCTAAATATCTATGTTGATTCCCACAGACAAAGGCTGCTCTCAGATATAAACTAAGATGCTTCTTCCTGTGAAGATGCAGAAGATGTTGAGAATAAGGAATTGTTGAGGACTCAGCTCCCCTAAGAGTCAGCTGTGGATGGGGAAAGACACTCACAGGGTCCCACCACCTACGGTTGATCTGTTGGCAACTGGCACATTCTGGGAGAGGGTTAGTGTGGTATCCAGTGTACACCACTGGTGAGCCTACCAAGCTCTGATGGTTAATTCCAGACTAAGGATCATACAGATGTCCCTGATTAAGTTCTGTAGACACTAAACAAATCTCAAACTGGTAAACAGAGAAAAGGGATTGGAAGGAGTGGGTGATGGTGGGAGAAGAGTGGAAGTGGGAGGTGGGGAGAAGGCCCCAATACACAGTATACATGTGTGAAATCATGAAAAAACATTTGCTATTAATTCAGTTATTATTCTAGTGATGTATAGGGGTTAGTTTTGTCAATCTGATATAAACTAGGGTCACTGGGGATCTCAATTGAAGAACTGCTTCCATCAGATTGACATGTGGGGCCATTTTCTTTATTAATGACTGGTATGGAAGGGCCTGGTCCACTGTTGGTGGTCCTGGGAGGCGTAAGAAAATATTAAACATGAGTCTGAACCAAATAGTGAGCTGTGGTCCTCCATGGTCTCTGCCTCAGTTCCTGACTCCAGATTCCTGCTTGAGCTTCTGTGCTGATGCTCCTTCCTGATGGATAGTGACAGGGAAATGTAAGCCAAATGAACTGTTTCCTACCCAGGTTGTTTTTGGTCAGTGTTTGATCACGGCAATAAAAAGCCAATTAGGACAGCATTGTTTTGGACATTATATATGTCCAAGACACAAGTATACTGTTGACTCAACGTGTCTCATCTAATCTTCATGACTCTGAGAGTATCTTTTTCTGTCTTTTCATCCTGGTTAAGAATTCCCATATAGAAGTAGACAAGAGTGCCGGGCAAAAAATTGGAATCTTGGGGGTAGGGTGGGATGGGGGTAAGGGGAGATGGAGAAAGAAAAGTGTGAAGGAGAGGATGAGGGGAACTTGGGGAAACAGGATGATTGGGGATATAGGAAGGTTGGATAGGGGAGCAGGGAAACTCATATTTTAGTTAAGGGAACCACCTAAGGGTTGGCAAGAGACTTGAACTTGGGGTGGCTACCAGATGCCCAGGGCAATGTCCCCAGTTAGTTCCTTGGGCACCTGAGGATAGGGAACCTGAAATGAACCTATCCTATAGCCATACTGATGAATATCTTGCATATCACCATAGAACCTTCATCTAGCGATGGATGGAGATAGAGACAGAGACCCACACTGGAGCACCGGACTGAGCTCCCAAGGTCCTAATGAGGAGCAGAATGAGGGAGAACATGTACAACGAAGTCAGGACCACGTGGGGTGCACCCACCCACTGAGACAGTCGGACCGATCTATTGGGAGCTCACCAAGGCCAGCTGGACTGTGACTGAAAAAGCTTGGGATAAAACCGGACTCTCTGAACATGGCGGACAATGAGAGCTGACAAGAGGCCTAGGACAATGGCAGGGGGTTTTGATCCTACTTCATGTTCTGGCTTTGTGGGAGCCTAGACAGTTTGGATGTTCACCTTCTTAGATCTGGATGGAGGGGGGAGGACCTTGGACTTTCCACAGGGCAGGGAACCCTGACTGCTCCTGGGACTGGAGAGAGAGGAGAAGAGGAGTGGGGGGGAGGGGGAGAGGGGTGGGAGGAGGGGAAGGGAAATGGAAGGCGGGGAGGAGGCGGAAAATTTTTTTTTCAATAAAAAATAAATAAATAAATAAAAAAGTTTCAAGCACACACACACACACAAAAAGAATTCCCATATAGTGTGTGGGTGCACCCCTCGCGGTCCTGAGTTCCTTGCTCATGCTCTCTCTCCTTCTGCTCCTGATTTGGACCTTGAGATTTCAGTCCGGTGCTCCAATGTGGGTCTCTGTCTCTGTCTCCTTTCATCGCCTGATGAAGGTTAATATCCAGGAGGATGACTATATGTTTTTCTTTGGGTTCACCTTCTTATTTAGCTTCTCTAGGATCACGAATTATAGGCTCAATGTCCTTTATTTATGGCTAGAAACCAAACATGAGTGAGTACATCCCATGTTCCTCTTTTTGGGTCTGGCTCACCTCACTCAGGATAGTGTTTTCTATTTCCGTCCATTTGCAAGCAAAATTCAAGAAGTCATTGTTTTTTACTGCTAAGTAGTACTCTAATGTGTATATATTCCATACTTTCTTCATCCATTCTTCCATTGAAGGGCATCTAGGTTGTTTCCAGGTTCTGGCTATTACAAACAATGCTGCTATGAACATAGTTGAGCATATACTTTTGTTGTATGATAGGGCATCTCTTGGGTATATTCCCAAGGGTGGTATTGCTGGGTCCAGGGGTAGGTTGATCCCGACTTTCCTGAGAAACTGCCACACTGCTTTCTATCGGGAACTCACCAAGGCCAGCTGGCCTGGGTCTGAAAAAGCATGGGATAAAACCGGACTTGCTGAACATAGCGGATAATGAGGACCACTGAGAACTCAAGAACAATGGCACTGGGTTTTTGATCCTACTGCACGTACTGGCTTTGTGGGAGCCTAGGCAGTTTGGATGCTCACCTTACTAGACCTGGATGGAGGTGGGTGGTCCTTGGACTTCCCACAGGGCAGGGAACCCTGATTGCTCTTCGGGCTGACGAGGGAGGGGGACTTGATTGGGGGAGGGGGAGGGAAATGGGAGGCGGTGGCGGGGAGGAGGCAGAAATCTTTAATAAAAAAAGAATTCCCATATAATGCTGAATGGGACTGAGGGTACTAGGGGTACTTGACCTCATTTCTGACTTTGAAGGTGATGTTTCTCCCTTACAATTAAAGTAGCGTGTTTATAGTAGTCTTTTCTGTAGGACTTGTTAAATAAGGCTATTTGTTCCTAATTTCCACTATATCACAAGTTTCAGTTTCGAGTTACATATGGATATTTAACTTTATCAAGTAAGTATATTTCATGGATTCTTTAATTTGAACACCCGATTCTTCCTTGTTCCATCACTTATCCACTGTTTGCTGGATTTGCAGATGCTGACTTAGAGTTCCATCCCGGGAGAGCCATGTTTTGCTCATGACATGTGGCTCTTCTATTTACGCTTCAGTAGGATTTGAGAGCATCTAGCATAGCAGTTTTGCATTTTCTACTTATAGAGTCAGCCCCTGAAGTTCTCTCGTCTTTGACTTGGCAGGTTTTCAAATCATGATTACGCTAAATTCACCAAATTAACTATGAATAAATCAATCACAAATAAAATAGTTATTAATCACATAAAAATAAAACAGAATCACAATAAATTGTTATTTCCAGATAGTACAGTAGAATTTACTATAGTATGTATATTTATATAACTTCTATAAAGACATATTGTTTGTAAAAGCTGTAATTATTAATTTAAGTTTTACATTGTTATATAATTATTTTGATTTCTTTCTCTTTCTTCTCGTGCTTCACACTGAATCCAAGGACGAGGGCCTCTGATTCTGAACTATACTGACTTTGATTTTCTATAGTTTTTAGTTTGTTAAAGTGGCCTACACCAGTAATCAGTGAGCTGAGGAGGATAAGGCTAGACTGTGGGCCTGAGGCCACCCTCGGCTATGCTTTGGGGTGCAGGGAAATGAGGCTCAGTTGTAGAGTATCTACCTAAAATACGCAAAAATCTAGGCTTGATATCTAACACTGCAAATAAATAAGAAAGAAAAATATATTAATATGTAGCTCAAAATGTCATGTAAAAATATTCTTATTTCTGTGACCTTTATGATGCACCTATCTTTTTTTAACAGAAAATAATTTTTAATAAAACTTTAATATTTTTAAAAATAATTTTTAATGTATTCTGAGTATGTTTCCCCTTCCACAAGTCCTTCTAGATCCTCCCCATTGCTCCACTAAAATGTCTTTCTCTCATTAGGATACAAACAGGAATCTATATATAAAAAATAGATAAAATTAAAACAAACTAGAATAAGAGGAAACCACATACAAACAGTAGAAAACAGAGCCAAGGAAAAAGCTCAAGGAACACATGTAGATGCAGAGACCCACGCATTCACATGCACGAAAATCCATAAAAAACATAAAACGGGAAACCATAATATATATACAAAGGACCTGCAAGGATAAACAAAGCCCTGACAGAACATTCACTCATATTCTTAACGTATAATTTTGATTCACTTTCTACTTCTTGATCAATTTTGAAATATTTCATGAAATACCAAGAAAGGCCAATTTATTAAAGATTCCGTGTAATAATTTCTGGCTCTGTGATCCTTTCCACTAATGCTTTTTTATTTTACTAATCTCTGTTTTCATATGTTCTGGTCACATCATCCCTTTTGCTGTCACTGGTGTCTCAGTCAAGGTTTTTATTGCTGTTATAAATCCCAGAACAAAAATCAGCTTGGGGAGGAAAGGGTTCGTTCCAGCTCACAACCTTCAGGTCAGACCCCATCAGTAAGGAGAGCCAGGAACCTGGAGGAAGGGGCTGAAGCAGAGCCAGGGAGAAACGCTGCTCACTGGATTGGTCCTCATGGCTGGCCCAGCCTGGTTTCTCACACAGCTCAGGAACATCTGCAGAGGGTTGGCACTGCCCACAGAAGGCTGGGCAGTTCCCCAACATCAATTATTAACCAAGAAAATGTCCCACAGGCTTGCCCACAGGCCAATCTGGTTGGGGCCTTTTCTCAGTTGAGGTTCCCTCTTTTCAAATGACTCTAGCTTGTGTCCAACTGATAAAAATCTAACCAGGACAACTGGTGTTGATTTGCTCTGTTTTATTTCTTGAGATGATCTGATTTTTGTTATATGTACTTAAGCAGGATATTTTCATTATTGCATAACTAATTATTTATTATAACATCGAATGTTTCATATTTTCATTACAATTAAAAATATTTAAAAATTATCATCGTGATTTAAAAACATTAATCTATTGATTGTTTAAAACATTTTTAATTTCTGTGTATGTAGGATTTTCATGGTCTGTTAGCTATTAATTTGCATGTGGATTGTGGCTAGAAAATATTATTTTGGGCAATATTAGTTGTAAAGTGTATGACTTGATTTATGTCAGTTTTTATAAAATATATTTTTATACTTGAAAAGTATTTTGAAGCTGTTAGACAGCAGTCTCTTTGTCTGTGTTAGCTAAATTTGCTGTTCCTGCTGTTTGGATCTTTGATATCTTCAGTACTATTTTTATTCCCTTCTATTAGTTAACGAGACAGGTAAGTTGGGACCTGCTGTAGCTGTGTATTTGCTAGTTTCTCGTTTAGTTCTCAGTTTTGACCTATGTTGTTTGATGTTGTGTTGTGAGGGGTGTTTTGTGTTTATTCCGGTCACACATTATGTGTGAATGGCAGCTTGAGTCTTTCTACAGCATCCCTTTCTGCTCCTAGCGAAGCCTTCTGCTTTGCAGTCTGTTTCACCGTGCAGCAGACCCCACTGATGTGCTTACATGTCCAGGGCACCTGACATTGCTGTGCCCGCTGGTGGCTTTTTACCGTCATCTCCTGTGGTTCTTCTGCTGAGTGCTTCCTCTTACCAGAAAGAAATGCCAGGAAGGCAGTTCAGAGGTGCTGGGAGGTCGATACCTTGGTAGCAGGCTTGTCTGCTTGAGACAGGTGGGTGCTGGTATTGGAGGAGAAATGCCTGGGCTTGTCACCTATTGGTGATGGCTGGGGCTACGCTTAGATATTATACATCATGTCTCAGAGATTCTCAGAAAGACTGAGTCACAGGTTTCCAGTGTGGTAGCCTGCTAATTGAACCCAAGAATGGTTTTCTTCTCTCTCTTTAACCTTTCTACTTAATTTTTTTCATGCAATATACATTATATTTTGTATATATGTTATGAATAAATACTTTTAAAAGTTGATTCTTTGGGAATTTCACATCATCATCCCAATCCCACTCTCTCTCCAGTCCTTCCACAGCTGCCCTGCAACCTTATAACCTCTACTCTCCCCAAAAACAAAAAAAATTAAAATTAAAACAATAAACAAAAAAGGAAAAAAAATCTCACCAACCCCTCTGGGCAGTACCTGCTCCTCTCCCAATTGCAGCCTCTCTCAGGCCATCACAGTTGCTGAGTCTCCAGCTCCGTCATGCTTGTGCCTCTCCACACTTCCGTATTTCCTGCCTCTCCATCATGTCCTAGTGGCATTGGGAGCTGTGGTGTGCCACACAGTGCACCCTTTTGCCCAAATAGCTTTACTTGCAAAGGTTCATTGCTATGAGTCATTGGTCTGGTTCAAGGCCTCTGGCTTCTGCTACATTATCAATACTTGACCCTCACCTTGGATATCCTCCTGTCGCCCACAGTCATGGGGCGGCTATAGTTCCCAGGACCAGTCTCTTCATGCTCCAGTGGATCATGGATGGGGTAGGAATTGGGGTGGGTCAACTCAGAGGCCTGGATCTGGGTCTGGGTGGTAGTAGAAGGAGTGGGCTGTATCCTGGCCACCCAGCTAGCTTAACCCCCCAAATAACCACACAGAAATTGTATTAATTCTGGCCCATTATTTTTAGCCTCTTATTGGCTAATTCTCACATCTTGATTTAACCTGTCTCCATTAATGTGTATCACCACTTGACTATGGCTTACCGGCATGAGTCTAACCAGAGTCCATCTGCCTGACTCTGTTCTTCTTCCTCCCAGAATTCTGTTTTGTCTTCCCCACCTACCTGAGTTCCACCCTATCAACTAGGCCAAAGCATTTTCTTTAATAACTAATAAAAGCAACACAAATACAGAAGAGCCTCCTACACCCATGCCACCACTGTCACCATTTTGCAGAGGCCTGCAAGGGGCAGGGCCAGCTCGGCATGGTGCTCGGACATCAGTATGGTTTCAGGTGGTAGCCCAGACCCTGGCTATGGTAGGACCACGGACCCAGCCATGGCCCTTGGGGTCAGCCTGGGTCAGACATTACCATGGCTTCAGGTGGCAGTGCAGGCTCTCAGGTCAATCAGTTTGACCCCTGGTGGCTGTGGCATACCCCTCCCCCCGCCTCTCCCTTCCCCGCATCAACACAGTCTCAGGTGGCAGCCCAGACCACAACCATAGACATCCAATTGACTGGGCAAATATCACTGTGGACTCAGGAGTCAGTTCAAGTTCCTCCTATTGACCTGTTCTCACTGCCGTGGAGTCTCCAGAGCCACCTCTCTCCACAGAGCATGGCTTCTCTTTCTCTTTCTCTGCCGCGTGTCCTCCGTGTGTTCTGTCCTTCCCATCTGACCATCACATTTCTGCTTGTTGTTGTGGAGCTCCCCACCCTGGGACTTGGGGTCATGCAACACGATCATGTTGTCCCCTCTCCTCTTCTGACACCTCCCATGCCCTCCCTAACTCTCTACCCACACAACTTCAGTTCTTTTTCTTCTCTCCTCTTCTAAATTCTTTTATTAGAAATTCTTGGGATCACTCCCCAAGGAAACTATGTTCTCAAGTATTTGCTTCTGTTCCAAGAAGAACCCAATCTGAGACAATTTTATGTTTTAGTGTTTGGATGTTATAACCTTTCCCATCTTTTTATTTCTGACTTCTATGTTCCCTTTATTTTAAATATTTCTTTAAAAAATACGGATACTATATTTTATTTTCTTCAATAATACATCCATTTGTTCTTAAAAGCATTTCTGTTGGTGTACATTGATGTAATTATGGACATATTTGTGTTTAAGTTTTTTCTTTCTCTCTTTTCCTTCTTTTCAGCCCCCGCCCCGTTTTTGAGACAGAGTCTTCTGTCATCTATGCTGATTTTGGTTTACTATGTAGCCAAAGATAGCCTTGAACTCCTGATCTTTCTATTCCCCTCCCCAAGTACATTCCTGGGGCATCTCACAGACTTTGCTTTCTGTTTTCCTCTTCTTCACAGTGTGTTTAAACTGGTTTGATTTTACTATTCCTCCATTTCCCTGGTTTGATGATATATCCCTTAACAGTTCCAGCAATTACAGATTATACACCTGACCTCCACAGACCAAGACGACTTGACTTAACAGTTCCAGCAATTACAGATTATACATCCGACCTCCACAGACCAAGACGACTTGACTCCCATTCCATGATCCACAGCGCTTCATCTTATGGCTTTAATTGTTTTGGAGTTTGTCTTCCTGGCAGGATTTAGGGTAGCCACAGGGATTTCTTTTCCCTACAGTCACTGGATCTGTGAATGCTCTGAAATGTTTCTTCTCTGCAAAGCAGATGTTTGCTAAACCTTTGCAGCTCTTCATGACATGTGAAATGAGCCAGCCAGGAACACTGCCCTCTCTTGCTTTTCTTTGTCGTCCTTAGCCCCGAGATCTTCACTTTACTTTCAGAGCGGTGACTCATTTCTTCCTCTTGCCTCACCCATTGCTTTGACAACTGGAGTTATCCTGTTCTGCACTCCAGTTGGTGCTGTGGTGACCTGCTTTTCATTGTGGGTGCTTGATCTGGGCATGTATATGTCCCTGTATAACACCCCGCCTTCTGCCCCAGCTCCTGCAGCTTTCTCTATACTGTCTGATCCAGGTGGACTTTATCTGCCATCTTGTTTTTACTTCTGAGGCCGCACCCTCTGGTGGTTGCTTCATCCTGCATCTGTCTGAGTGAAATGAAGTAGATAACGCAGTCAGGATGGGTTTAATTTAGATTTCAAAGCCCCTTTTGTTTGATATTTCATCTGGTGACTGTTGGCTTACTGGCTCTGTAGCTCACACCCCTTTGACAGGACCTGATACACCTCAGGAGTATTTTCTAAGCTTTGCCATTTAGAAAGAATGGCAGAAGGCATTGTTTTCCTTTGGGACTGTGAAATTGAATCCAACTGGATTTAGTAGATGGGTCATTTTCCTGTTGGCTGCTAAAATCTATTCATTCAGGTTTCATGATTGCAGATTTAAGAAGTACAAGCAATCCTGTGTTCAGAGTGCTCTGTAGAGGTCATGGAGTGCCCCTCCTGGCAAGGTCAGCTGTCATGAGAACCTGCTGCAAGCAGGGTTCACAGCCACAGTGCCCACATTCACCTGCCAGTTACTCTCTTCCAGTAGTCACGTGGAGGGATACCAGAGCTAGGTGGCTCATTCTGGATAGTGGTTTTCTTTAATGGATAATCTTTATTATGTATCCACAGGAGGCCTGACTCAGAACTCAGATCCACACTTCAGCCAGACTCCCCTTCTATCTAGTCCTTTTCTGTTCTTTCCCCAGTGTCTGGCTGGCATCATGAGCTGAGGTTCTCCTTACTTATGTGAGCTTCCACTATCCTTAGTCCTTCATAGGCGGTTCTTCCCAGAAGCTCGCGGTTGCCTAAGTTCTTCATGGAAGAGCCATGCAGATGCGAGGTCCTAGCACAGTACTGTAGGGGACACACCCACAAGGGTGTGCTGACACGGGGTCCTAGCACAGTACTGTAGGGGACACACATCCACAAGGGCTGTGCTGACATGGGGTCCTAGCACAGTACTGTAGGGTACACACACCCACAAGGGCTGTGCTGACATGGGGTCCTAGCACAGTACTGTAGGGGACACACCCACAAGGGCTGTGCCGACATGGGGTCCTAGCACAGTACTGTAGGGGACACACCCACAAGGGTGTGCTGACACGGGGTCCTAGCACAGTACTGTAGGGGACACACATCCACAAGGGCTGTGCTGACACGGGGTCCTCGTACAGTACCGTAGGGTACACATATCCACAAGGAATACAGCATTGTTTTCATCCTTTTCTTTTCTAGAACCAAGTTGTAAGATTAAACTACAAAGGATTCATGCAGCGTTAGACTTTAAAAAGGGCATATTTTTGGTGGTGGTATCACAAAACTTTAATCCTAGAACACAGGAGGAATAGGCCAACCTGCTCTGCAGAGCAAGTTCTAGGACAGCCAGGTCTACACAGAGAAATCCTGTCTAAAACAAACAAACGAACAAACAAACAAAAACAAACACTCGCCCCCAAATCCCATACAAACAAAAAAGAAAAGATGTACATTTTGTATTTCCTATTGCATGCCATTTCCTCGAGGTGAGCAGGGATCACCACCAACATGGTTCTTTGGCTGGTTTTCTGAACACAGTGATAAACAGCAGCACTTA
Source organism: Chionomys nivalis (assembly GCF_950005125.1). NCBI lineage: Eukaryota > Metazoa > Chordata > Mammalia > Rodentia > Cricetidae > Chionomys > Chionomys nivalis. Next base: position 56,934,819 of record NC_080088.1, on the reverse strand, counting down.
AGAAAATAAGAAAACACAGTTCAAAAGCAGGAGTGACAGTCTTCTGTCATTTCTCTGCTGTGCTTTGCGTACTTGTGCATATTTTTCCAAGTCCTTGTAACATCCCTGAGAGGAAGGTATTGACACTCTCGTTTATAGATGAGAAAAGTGAAAAACAAGACAAGGTAGAAAAAAGTTGCTCCAGGTTCCCCTGGAGCCAATGAACAGACACACAAAGCTTTGGATTCATGGACTCATGGGATTCTTGTATTTCCTATGAAACCATGCTTCCCTGAAGGGTGATTTTGGACTTAGGGAGGACTATAATTAGCCTGGGAAGTTTTAGGAATGTCTGGAGAGTCCACAGGCTGAATCAGATCACTGCTCATGAATTTTAAGCATTTTATTTTGTTTTATGTGTACGGGTATGTGCTTGAGTGTACGCATGTGCACCACGTACTTGCCCGAGTCTGTAGCTGCCAAAAGATGCCATCAGATCTTCTGAAATTTGGGTTTCATGCACTTGTGTGCAACTGAACCCACTTTTTATGCAAGAACATTAGGCACTCTGAACTGCTAAGTTGTCTCTCCAGCCCTGAGTTTTAAGTATTTTATAAAGCATTGCAAGGTATTTCTGAAAACGAAAGTTAATATCTCTAAGATAAGTTCTCCTTTTGGGTCCTGTTATCTAAAGTTATAAAGCAAAAGCCAACACAGAAAGAAGCCAGGCACAAAACCAATAGCTTATATTATTGCATTTGTTGTAGGCAAGCTCACAGGGGAAAGGGAGAGCAGCAGACTCTTAGTGACAGGGCTAAGAAAGTGAAGTAAGTGTTAATAAGAGCTTTATTACTGGGGTGACTAAAAGTGCTCTGAAATTAAGTAAGAGTGATAGTGCCTTTGATCACACTGAAAATGTGCATTGTATGAATACTTTCAAAGAGTAAAGTTTATGGTATGGGAATCATATATCAATAAAATAATAGCCAAGAACTTAAAATGTATATGTAGCTTAGTAGGCTTCCAGATTTTTCATTGAAGACTCAAAAGCTCTTAGCTTAGATGAGACTTCTCTCATTTTAGACTTTTAATGTTCAAATTGCAGTTCAGCCCTTGTTTCTCACTTATCTCCTAAGAGGATGAACAATAGGCTAAAATCGCTGTATACCTTCTACACCTACAGATGTTCTTAAAGGCTTCATGGCAGTCCATTTGGATGTGGGTAGATAAGCCCAGAGGTTATCAAGTTCTCAACTCTGGACATGTTTCTATAGCTGACTGGTAGACTTTTGAGGTTGTCCTGGTGACTATACAGACACGATGACCCAGACAACACTGTGGTCATAGACAGACTTTGAGCAATTTCTGTCTCTAGTTTCTTGGGCACAGATGGAAACTTGGTTTGCAGGGAGTTCAGTGGTGGTGCCGATGACTGACAGTGCTCTGTCTGCTCCAAGTGTGGGGACCTGCTCACGGTGGAGGATAGGGGAGCTCTGATTCTTTCTGTGTTTTCTTGTCCTTCTAGGCTGCTTCTAGGGGCCAGCCTTCTGATAGGAAGGCCTCCTGTTCCCGTTCCACCCCCGTGGAGGCAACGAGTTGCTGTTGGGTTTTGTTTTGAGATGCTGTCCTGTTTGTGTTTCAGTCTTCATAACTGTAGAACGAGGCTAATGACAGTGTGTCCAGATGTGCGCATGTGGAAAGAGTTTGGCGGGTCGGTGAATCACTGTTTCCAGTACCAGACTTAGGGAGGGCACACGGGCAGTAACGACGGCCGTGGGCTGACTCCACCAGGCTTAGGGAGGTGCACAGGCAGTAACAACAGACCTTGGACTCACTCCACCAGCCTTAGGGAGGCACTCAGGCAGTAATGACAAGACTTGGGCTAACTCCAGGCCTTTCAATTCCTCGTGGAGGATTCTTTCCACTTTGACTTTCCTTAAGCAGCTGTGTGATCAACCCCTGGTGTACTTTTTATTCCCAGTCCTTCTCCGTTGTTGTAATATATCTGCAGTTTTCTTTGGAATCTCTTGTCTAGTCAGGTTTCTGAGGGGGGTGGGAAGGGCAATTTTCTGGCAGTTTTTTTTTTTTTTTTTGGTATGTTCTGAGTACTGTGGTAATACTTAGGGGATAAAAGATAGACAAAATCTAACCCGAGCAAGCAAGAGTTTAATTTCAGCTTACCATCCACAGTCTTTCATGAAGAGGTCAGGGTAAGAACCCAAGGCAGGAATTGAAGTAAAGACCCTGGAGGAAAATTGCTTACTGGCTTGCTCCTTATGGCTTGCCCAGTTTGCTTTCTTATATACTCCAGGATGACCTGCCCATGAATGGCAACCCCCAGAGTGGGCAGGACCCCTCCACATCAATCATCAGTCAAGAAAATGCCCCACAGAGTTGCCCACAAGTCAATCACCTGGATGCACTTTCTCAGTCGAGGGTCCCTCTTTTCAGATGACCGTATTTTTTTTTTTAATCAAGCTGACAAAAAAACAAAAAACAAAAAGCAAGCAAGCAAACAAACAAACAAAAAACAAAGCACCAGGACAAATGCTTAACCATGAGAACACACAAAGTTCATTGGATTAGACCCATCAATGCAAAACTAGCTGAGGCCCTGTATGCACATAACATTGTGTGGGGCCTTGTAAGACATGCAGGGAAAAACGAGTCTACATCTTAGAGAACACTTTTGCACTGGAGAACCATGCTCTGCAAGGTTCTAGCTGTATCTGCAGTCACGTGGCTAGGGAATGAGACTTATAATCTGAACGCAGGATATTTAAGAGCTAGTGCTCTTTCATAATTTTTTTTTTTTTATTTTTGAGACAGGGTTTCTCTGTGCAACAGCTCTGGCTGCTGTAGACCAGGCTGGCCTCGAACTCACAGAGTTCTGCCTGCCTCTGCCTGAGTGCTGGGATTACAGGCGTGCGCCACCACAGCGCTTTCTCTTCATGTTTAAGAGCAGCAGCTTTAGTGAGTAAGCACGGAGAGAACAAGCAAACACTCTGCACAACTTTCACAAGTGAGTTTTATTGCACTTGTTCTGACATGAGACCCCTCCCCCAAGGACCATAATAGTGGTGATGCCAGAGCAGAGATGAATTGAGACAGAACTGGAGGGGTTTTTAAGTTCTCCTTTGCTGCAATCTCTTATTCTCTTTTCTCTTCTTCAATTCTGATCCCCAAACCTTTTGACATCTTAAAAAAAAAAAAACCCTCTTCTTTTCTTGTTTTAAATTTGTGATAGTGTGTGTTCTTCCATAGTTCTTCGGGGAGGCATTTAAAAAGCCGCGATTGAAAGAGCTGATGACAGATTGACTGTCAGCAGCCAATGGCATATTCTAGAACAAGTAGTAGAGAGAATTCAGCCTAGGTATACCAACCCCACCCTCCAAGAAAGGCTGCATGCTCAGGAATAGCTGGACAATGCAAAGAATCCATGAGTGTGTGTGTGTGCGCGCGCACCTGTGCTTATGCATTCGTGTATGGTCTTTTTTTTTTTTTTTTTTTTTTTTACTTTAGTTTGTTTTGGTTCTTTTAAGAGAAAGGATGTGAAGTGGAGTGGGTGGGAGGAGTTAAAAATTACAAAAAGGAAAAGGAAAGAGTTGATATTGTATACATTTCATGACTGTAGGGAGAAGAATTAATAACAGCCTTGGACAAGAAAGAAAATTAAAAGTACAACTAGAGGAGGTAAAGGTGACAGCTGGGTAAGAAGCCATAAAGGATGAGTGGTGTCATGTGATACTCCGGAAGGCTTGCTGGGGCGTTTGATTCATGTGCTTAGCAATAAAACTTATGAGATCTCATCCTCAGTCACACGGCAGCATCCTCATGAGGACATGGCCAGGGTTAGCTTCATGGCTGGGTGGCTGTGGATGGAAGGACTGCAGAAAGGGCTTCGGAGAGAAGCCTCTGCTCTCTCAGCAGTGTGAGCAGACTGTCATTTTGAGCTGAAGAAGTTTTCTAAGTTTCTTTTTTTTTCTTTAATTTTTTTGTTTTGTTTTTTCAAGACAGAAAGGTTTCTCTGTGTAGCCCAGGCTGTCCTGGAACTTTCTCTGTAGCCCAGGCTGACCTCAAACTCAGAGAAATTCCTGCCTCTGCCTCTAGAGTGCTGGGACTACAGATGTACACCACTGCTGCCAGGCTGTTATTGTTTGTTTGTTTGTTTATTTATTTATTTATTTATTTATTTATTTATTTATTTATGTTTTGAGACAGGGTTTCTCTGTGAAACAGTCCTGGCTGTCTTGGAACTCACCCTGTAGACTAGGCTGGTCTCGAACTCACAGAGACCCCCTGCCTCTGCCTCCTGAGTGCTGGGATTAAAGGTGTGTGCTGCCACCACCCAGCTCCTGAAATTTTTTATGTGTTGTAAGAAAGTGTATAAAAGTCTCCCTGGTTTACAAATTTATCACATTTATTAATTTCTATGGCTTTAGACTAATAAATTTTATTTGGTTTATTTATTGTTTTGTATAATGCTAGGGATTGAACCCAGAACCTTGTATAAGGCAAGGGCTCTACCACTGAGTTATATCCCAGCTCATAATGTTTCTTAAAACTAGTATATATAAAATTATTTTATATAACATATAATTTAATAAATATAAAGGAATATTTAAAAATCTAGCATATGTATGTGTACACGCACACACACAGGTTCCTTCTTACTTCTACAAGAAATTGGTCTGCAATCTCTTGCTTTATTTACTTTCATGGCTTAATTCATTTGAATACTATGTCATTTTGTGTCTCTATTTCCTTTGATAATTTTCCTTATGCTCTAAAGATAGCATAGAACTAGATTTGTGGTTTTCCCCTTAATTTGAGCATCTTCATAGGCAAATTTAGTACTTTCAAATTAATTGTGATTTCTGATTATATTTGGATGATTGCTGCCCTCTTCTTTCTGTCTTTCTCCAGAAGAGTATCCCTTCTTCCCCCCTTTCCTTTCTCCATCCTGACCCATTGTCTCTGCCTCCAGGTTCTTCAGAGGTTGTCAGATGTGCAAAAACATTTTGTGTGCTGCTTCTTGGGAGGGTAGAGGAATGGGGATGTTTATAATTTGGGGCCCAAGACTTTCCTTAAACAGTTTCTACGCTGGTCTACAGAGTTCTGCAGTGCACCCATCAGAAGACTTCTTGTCATGGGAAATTTTGATGTCACTCTGACACTCCCGAGACTGCCAATGAAGTTTACTTTGAATCAAAGGGCGAAACTAGTTACTAGCTGACCATAGAGGTTTTGAAGGACTGGGACACATACACAGTCACAGGAAATAGTAGGGAGGATCTTAGAAGATTCTCCCTCCTTTTGGATCAAGAAAACAGAGGGAGAGAGAGAGAGAGAGAGAGAGAGAGAGAGAGAGAGAGAGAGAGAGAGAGAGAGAGAGAGAGAGAGAGAGAAAAGAGAAGGTCTCTGGTCACTTTGCCACTGTTTATCTGATCATTCAAGTTCTTATCCAATATCGGACTCCCAAATTTTTATTGACAAAGAATAATTAGATAAATGCTTCAACTTCTGTCATGAAAATCTTACAGAATTTGCTTATGGAGATTTACAGGAACTCCAGATACAGGACATGATTACTCTGTAACCTCAGGGTAGTGGTTCATCTGCCTGACCTATCACTAAAATTATTTAGAAAGACTATAAGACATACGCTCCTAGCTTCCATTTTATTTATTGTTTCAGATAAATTAAAAGGTGGACCCAAGTAGAAATTATTGCCTATAATTCTAGTGGATATACTTAACATTTGAACAGATGCTTTTAAATATAAATGCAACCTAGAAGAAGAGGTACCATTTACTTTGCTTATAGCATCCTACATTAGTCTTACAGTACTGTAAAGATCTAAATTCCTCCAAGTCAGATGAATATCTTGAGTTCATAAACAGGAAGTCACATTTGTAACCACAAATGTAGTCATTAATACTTTCCCACGCCACAAGCCCATTATATTACACCCATGATGAAAGGTTTAAATTTTCCAGCGAGGGAAAAAGTCCAGGAGGTGTCCTATGTCTGAATTTTCCAAACACTTGTCCTTTAAATCTTCCTTATGGCTCTGCTTCACTTCATTCAGCAAGGTGGACACATTCGGAGGACTGTGAAATGTACTTCTCCATTTGTCCTCTGATTGTATTATTGCTGTTAAAATAAGACCCTTTAGTTTTACCTTAAACATGGGTTTTTAGAAGACCTTAATTAATAAGAAGAGAGGACTGTCTTTGTAGGGTATATAATACACATGCAAGCTGGGCTGAAAACGTTTATGTTGGAAGTAGCTAGAGTCAAGTCAACTGAAGAACTATACAATATGCTAAGAATCACATGGGTTCTGTGAAGGCCTTTGCAAAGAGTCGGGATTTGATGGTGACTTGGACTCAGAAAGATACATAGACAATTGGAATGGTGTGAGGTGGGGAAAACTGGGTGCTTGGATGTTAACGTGAGGATGCCGTAGGGTGAACCAGCAGTTATTAACTGGCAGGTGAAAACCTGAGGATCATGAGGAAGCAAAAGACTTGTCTAGAATTGATTAAGAAGACTGAAACCATAGGGAGGATAGTGTCAGTCTCTGGAGTGCCTGCCATCTAATGGAACCACTGTCCTCCCTGGGCTTGCCTGTGTGCCCCTTAGCCTTTCTGCCACCGGTAAGTATTCTTCTAGGCATGCATAGAATTTTCCATTAATTTGAGCACCACAACTCATTAAGAGAATGACCGTATAGTTATGTGATCTTTTCTACTTGGATTTTGTCAATTAAATGTTGGTTTTGTCGGAAATTAATTTAAGAAATTAAAACTATTTTTCTTTTGGTTAAAACTCTTGTCAGAGAAACTGTTCTTTAATGAACAAAAGCTAAACTTTGTGGTTGTCTAGCAACCAGGTTTTCTACAGGTTATAGAGCCTAAGTAACCACAGCACAGCCGGAGAGCTGTGGCTTTTGTCTAGATCTCTCTGTTCATGAGAAGGCAGAAGTAGAACGAGCAGGTAGCCCCATTATTCTTGATCTGAAATGTGAAAGCGTATGCCTAGTTCACTTAATTTAAGACAAACCTTCACCTAGGTTTTTAAAACGTTAAAACATTCTTGATAAGCTGGCAGGCAATGGGATGCTTCAATCTGTGTTCAAGGTGGTTTCCCCAGGGAAGACACTACTGAGTGTTCTAAGATATAACTTGAGTGCTCTGGTAACCAGAAGTAACTATAAACTAGAGTCAAAAGTGTATGTACAGGGCCACTAAGTTGAGGAAACTTAAAGGGTCCTTAAGCAAGAACAAACAATCCCCCCTGCAAAAGTCTAGAACTGTATAAATGGGTCTGATAAAGAAAAAGAGGATTTACTGTACATAATACTGAGGCATTTTGGACACTTTAGGAGTGTGTGTATAGGGACTCAGGTGATGGTCTGATAGTAATGCAGTCTTCCTTTGACGACACATGTTCCCATGGAGACCCCTCTTCAAGAGTGAGCTTTCTAGATGTGGTACCCCACTTGCTTTCAGTGTTGGAAGAGTGGAAGAGTAATGCTGATCCTCTGAAAAGCTAACATTTCTTTTGAGTCCCCAACATTGTTCTTACAGAGACCAAGTCTCATGAAGAGCAGAATGTGTCAGGAGCTTTTGACTGTACATAGTGGTAAAGAGTCAGACGCTTGTCATCAGTAATACTGGGTTTCAATTTCATCATAGGAAGGTGTCAGCTGGCAACAGTATTTAGAAATCAACCAAAGGCTTACAGAAATCTGACCAGTGTCATGGGTGGAAGGTCAAACAGGATCATTCATACGTGCTTCAGAAGTTGGGGGAGCATCATCATCATCATTGAAAGGATGAAGGATCTTTTTAAAAAAAAGCCGTCTTAGTCATTGTGATGGTTAATCATGAGTATCAACTTCATGAGGTTTAGAATTAACAGGAAAACAAATCTTTAAGTGTACATACAGGGACATTTCTAGATTGATTAAGCTGGGAAGGTTAGTTGAGGTGGGAAGACAGAGGCTGAATGTGGGTAGCATTCTTCCATGGACTGGTCTTGGCCTGAATAAAAAGGAGAAAGTACGTTGAGCATCAGCTCTCATCCCTTGTTTCTGACTATGGACGCATTAAGACCAGCTGCCTCTTGTTCCCAATGCTGTGAATTCCCTGTTATGATAGACTTTATCCTCAAGTTGTGAGCTGTAACAAATCTCTCCTTCCTTAAATTATTTTTGTTAGGATTGGTCACAGTAATGAGCTAAGTAACTAATGTTCTAAGGAAGGGAAGTGGGAAGTAAAACAGACATGAAGGGAAAAGCAGCACAAGACACAGAGGTTTCCATTGATTTGTTTTTAAGATTCTAAGTGAATGTGCATTGTTGACATGATGAGGATGGCTTTGGGAAGGACGCCAGTGCCTCACACTCATGTTCCACTGGTCCAAGTACCGATGTTGACAATGTGTATAGAGAGTATCAACCGCAGCTTTTTCCTCCCCATGTTGTAGCCTGAGATCACTCCCCTACAGAGACCCCCAACCAACATTATCTAACTGTCCACACTCAGCTCTATATAATAAACCTGCCTCCTCACTCAGCTCTATATAATAAACACACCGAATTTCCAGGCTGTTGGTGCATCTCTATCAGAGGGCATGGCCCACCTGATCCTGGCTTTCCTGTACATGTATCTGTCATTTCTTCATTTCCCACTGCCTGAGTCTTCTCAGTCAGGTCAATCCTAAAGCTGGGCAGATTTTGGCAGCCAAGTGTCCAAACACCCAAACCTCTCTGTATGGTATACATAAGTAAAAAATAAAACAAAAGTAAACTTGACTAACCACCGACACACCCCGTCTCTCATTCAGTTCCCCCAAGCATCCTCCCCTATAAGGAAGGTGTCTAGGTCCTCAGGATGCTAGCCCACACAGAGGCTTTCATGCAGCCATCGCTCTTCACCACTTCTGCTAAGAGTGGCGCAAGTCTGTTTGCACAGCAGTCTGCAGCATAAATTCTCAGCTGCCATCTCAGCTTTGCTAGTGACAGCTCCTTAAGGGTCCTGAACTTGGAAGGTGTCAAAGAATGGCTTTACGAGGTACTGGTATTTGCTTTGTGTTAAATGATTGGTCATCCCTTATCTCCATGCTAAAAGGTGATTATACTGACTGGATCCACACACTCCAGCCGGGCAAACTGGATCCTCGGGGATGCGAATGAGTATATAGAGGAATAAGATAGAAACAGGGTTCCATATCTATCTCATTAAAGATACCCAGTGACTTCGCTAAGTTTAGAGGTGTTTGTTTACTCTTGACTGACACCTTTGTGGGAATCAATGTCTTATACACCACACTTCTCATTCTCCTCATCCTCCTTCTGCTTCTCTTCTTGCCTTACATTTTCTGAAGCTGGCTCCTACATACTCTGGTACCCTGTAGCTATATTTCTTTAATCTCTTCCCTGGGGTCCCAGTGGGCTTATTGTAAGGACTCATCTCTCTTTTCTCTGTAGATCATCCTTGTGCTAATATTTTGTTTGTGCTCTAACAAATAAAGCTTGCCTGAAGGTCAGAGGGCGGAGCTAAGCACTACTTAACCACAGAGGCCAAGCACTGGTGGCGCACGCCTTTAATCCCAGCATTTAGAATCTCAAGCCTTTGACCCCAGTACTTGGGAGGCACACACCTTTAATCCCAGCACTAGGGAGGAGGAAACAAAACAGGGTATGGCTGGGTGAAAAGAGGAATATAAGGCGGGTGGAGACAGGTGCTCTCCCCCTTTCATGCTGAGAAGTTAGCGAAGTAAGAAGGGGCTGTGACTTGCTTCTTTGACTCTGATCTTTCAGCATTTACCCCTATATCTGACTCCGGGATTTTATTATTAAGACTAATTCACACTACACAGTCTCATCTTCATTTCTCCAGACCTAAAGTTCTAGCCATACTCTAATGCTCTCCCCTCTAGTGGTCTACATGTAGCTGCCTCCTCACCGCCTTCACTGTTATGAAATCACACAGGAACTATGATGCCCAGGCTCGAATGTATGTTCCTTTAAAACCTCTTCCATTTGCCCCCAGATTGATATTTGTAACATTTGAATAATAGGTAATTGGTCTTTCACTCCTACTGTACGTTCATTATTGGCTCAAGCAGATTGTCTTTGAACAGCTCTTTACTTTTCTCCTCGTCCTTTGTGCTTCCTTCTGTACTCTGCAAGCCTCTTATCCTCCTCTTTCCTGGTACTTCACTGTAGCATCTCCATCTCACTATGAAACCAGGTGTGATTTCCAGCGTCTAAAGAAAACTGAGGTCCTGGGTTTACCCCAGACAGAATAGCTCCAGGAGGATACAGAACATTCCCTCCTATAAAGGAAGTCATTACCAAGGTGGGTGGCTCGGCTTTTATGTTATGCTGTATCTTTGCTCCATCAAACTTGGGACTGGATTCCAAGACCTGGGTAGATAAGCTTGGTGTAATTTTCAGGCAAATACTTGATCCTGTTGTCCTTATCATGAGTGAAGCATGAAGGCAGAGGACAGAAATGCGGTTACGAACAGCAAGCTGGTTTTGAACCATACAATGGAGACGCAGCTGAAGAACTGCACAGTCTTAAAGCAAGCACTAGCTAGTTATTTCCCCAATATTATTACCAGGGTGTACCCTGGCAAGACCGCAATGCCTGTGGTTTGATAAACGGCCCAGAAATGAACCAACCACTCTGGAGATGGTTTCAGGTCTCTTTATTGCATGTGAGCAACGACAACTATCAGCTGTGATGGGTTTGCCCACTACCTCGGATTGGATAGTGAGCGCTCAGATCCCTAGGGTTTCTGTGTGGAAGAAGCACGTAAAAGGAGACATGGAGCATGCAGGCCAGCTACCGTCGACTCGATCTACTTCAGAATGCAGTGTTGGACTTCAGGAGCATGTAGCACACTTCTTATTTCGAAGTGCAGTGTGCCAAGTGGGCTGGCCACCAGAGCACACCTGCATTCTCTTCTATGCTGTAGTCCCTTAATTAGTGCTAAGGCCTCTCCCGAGCAGCGGATCACCTTTCTTTGGTGAATTTTTCTATGTAGCTGTAATTTCGCATTTGGTATATTCTGCATTTCACTTGCATATTGTTTCCTTTTCCTAATCAGCATGTATGGCCTGGGAGGGCAGGGATTTTGCCTGTTGTTTCTCTGCTTCTGCACAGTTCTGGAATCATAACTGACGCTTAAGGGTTTTTGTTGCCCTGATAAAGCACTACGACGAAAAAGCCACTTGGGTAGGAAAGGGTTTATTTCATCCTACAACCCTCAGGTCACAATCCATGGATGAAGAAAATCAGGGCAGGAAAGTGGAAGCAGAGGTGATGGAGGAATGCTGTGTACTGACTTGCTCCTCATGGCTTGCTCTGCCTGGTTCTTATACTATCCAGGACCACCCGCCAAGGAATGGTACTGTGGCAAACTAGCTGGGCCCTCACATGTCAATCATCATTCAAGAAAATACCCCACAGGCTTGCCTACTGGCCAATCTTTAGGAGCATTTTCTCTATTAGGACTCTTTCCCAGGTACGTCTAGGTTCATGCCAAGTGGACAAAAACCAACCAACACACTAACATGATGTACTTGCTCAGTGCTTACATAAATATTTGCAGGTTTTTTTTTCTTTTTTTAAAAAAACAAGTATTTGTTTTCTCTAACTGAAAACTTTTTAATTTATCTGTAAAATTTGGTCATTCTGCCCTAAAGATGGTAAATTTACTTTTCTTCTAAATTCTGTTTATCTGTATAGAACTTTCTACTTTCTTTTTATCTCCCACCCGCCCCATTTTGGGTCCTGATTAGATTGCATTACTGGGAAGACATTCCAGAAATCTTAGGCCACAATAACCCTTATTCTCTCAGCTGCTGAACTCTTGCCATTTGAAGCCTTCGTCTCTGCGACTGTCACACCTCAAGCCTGGTGTGCCTTCCCTGTGCCTTGCTTCTTCCTGCCCAGGTCTCTTGCGAGTGCCGTGTTCTTTCACTACTGTCATTGTACTCCTTTGATCTTAGCCTAACTACTTCAGGGCGTCACAACATGGGAAACAGATGATGGAGATCTCACAGAACCCTTTTAGGATATCATCTTTCATGCAAGCTAGAATACAAACTAATAAAAATTTAACAACATTTAAAAATATATTTCTTGTGTGTTCCTACTACATCTCAAACAGCTGCACTGTTGTTATTAGTAGGTACTGTTGTTCCTACTGCATCTCAAACAGTCCTAGGTACTATTGTTATTACTTTGACACAGTGGCTGCTCCTTCATCTACTGCTACCTCAGCCTGCAATATGTGACCCCGCAGTTACCAGTCTGCTTCTCCAGCAGCGGCCTGGCCTTTCAGGCCGCAGCCTGGTGAGACTTCTGCTCCTGCAGGCAGTGGCCCTGTTGTTGCCCCTAAAGGTAGCTTTAACTAAATCTCTATTTTTATAATTATAAATGAGATTTGAGATTCAAAAGCTGTGGTGAAAACCTGCGTGCTCAGAGAAGCTAAGTAGCAGCTGGGTAACCCTTTCTCCTTGCTGTGTCCACAGAAGACCCATGCTTCTACTTCACCAAATGCGAGAAACCTGCACCACTCCAAACCCCATCCCACTACTTCCTATGTGTCCTGGATGCCATCTGAGGCTCTATGGCTACCTTGTGTCAACTAGTTGCCTCCTGAGCCAAGGTTAATTTTAGTTAATTAACACAAATGCAAACTTTGGGTTCACAGTGTGATCAAATATCCCCCAACAAGGTATTTCATGAGCTCAATCAATGTATCAAATGAAGACTTTTAAATCTGGCATTAATTCAGATGATTAGAAGTGAAGAATTTATGATTGGCTGTGACATAGGTAGCTAGAGGAGCCTCTGGCTTGAGGAGAAACTAGAGTTCATACCTCCCAGGTCAGAGAGGTTTTCTTTGTATCATTGTCAGACAATGCTGATAACAAAAGTATCCAGTGTAAACATAATTCAGTTACAAGCTTATATTAAATATCTACAAAATTAATATCAGTAAAATAGAATGTCTGATATGAAAGTTTGTAATATTCCTTGGATGCCTCCTTTGGTTAGATTTAGAGGAGTGTAAGATTCTCCTGGCCAAATGCTTCTAACCAAATGTAAAATTCTTTGGTCACTAGGGCAGGACCCTGAAGCTTCCACTAATGAGCAGCTGCTGCCAGGCCATTACTTGAGATATTTGGAAATATTTTGTTGGCCTTATCTTGACTCTTCCTGGCTGCAACTGTCTGGTTTCCATATCCTGTCTTATCCTGTTTGTCCACATTTAGATAACAGACATCCTTGGGAACTGAGAAACAGGATTTTCGGGGTCTCAGCTTCTTGACTCTTCTGACTCATCTTCAGCCATGTCATGATTATCATGGTAGCCATCACAAGAATCTTGGTTGTTTTGATTTGCATGCTCAGTCCTTTTATAGACTTAGGGTTTTCTTTTTAAAAATTCTAGGTAGTTTGGCAGTTGGTACATAAAAAAACTAAAGGTCTTGTAGCATGGGAATTTTTTTTAAAAAGTTGAGCTTAAGGTTTGGAAGTAGATTTCTCCATGTTGTTGTTTAAATACATGATTCCCTCTTCCCCCAGGCTCATGTGTTGGAATTCTTGGTCGCCTGTGGAGGTGCTATTTTGGCAAGGTATGGAAATGTACTCTTTTTGGGCAACATTTTAATTAAAAAAAATTTGAGACTTTCTTCCAGTGTATTTTGAAAACATTTACCCCACTCTCCCAACTCCTCCAACCACCACTTTCTCTACCCTCTTCTGTCATACAACTTTAAAATTATTTTTTTCTTCTTTGCCCATTGAATTCAGTTTGCATTGCCAAGCTAATCTTAGGAATTGGTTCTCTTCTGATGTAGAGTCAGCTAACTGGGGGTCACATCATGAAAGAAAACTGATTTCCCTTATATCAGCAACTGTAAATGCTGTTATGTCCTTAGCTAGTGGTGGGATTTTTGTCTGGACAACGGTTTCCTTGAAGTTTTCTATTCCCTTTGGGTGTGGAAAGTTTAGGAGGCAGATCCTCACTGGAGGAAGTGGGTCATTGGGGTGGTGGTGGGTGGTGGTGGGTGGGGTGGGTGGTGGTGGGTGAGGTGGGTGGTGGTGGGTGAGGTGGGTGGTGGTGGGTGAGGTGGGTGGGGTGGGTAGTGGTGGGTGGTGGTGGGTGGGGTGGGTAGTGGTGGGTGGGGTGGGTGGTGGTGGTGGCTGGTGGTGGTGAGGTGGGTGGTGTGAGTTTATGGCCTGGTTCCTCTTCTTGCTCTCTTTGTCTCTCTCTCTGCTTTAAATGTGAGCACATATTGTCAGGCTCTTTCTTCTACAACTGCAAGCCATTCCCACTGAGTGGCCTTCCACACCATGAAGGAGAGTATTTTTGTAAACCAGAATCTCAGATAAAACCTCCTCTGGTAAGTTACTTCTCATCAAGTGTTTGGTCATACCAGTAGACAAAGTAACCTATGCATGTGTCCATTAAAACTGACTAATTCTGAGCTCTGGAAAACTTATAGCACTTTTGAATGCATTTAATTTTGGAAGGTTTTTTTTAATTAATTAATTAATTTATTTATTAAAGATTTCTGCCTCCTCCCCACCACCACCTCCCATTTCCCTCCCCCTCCCCCAATCAAGTCCCCCTCACTCGTCAGCCCGAAGAGCAATCAGGGTTCCCTGCCCTGTGGGAAGTCCAAGGACCACACACCTCCATCCCGGTCTAGTAAGGTGAGCATCCAAACTGCCTAGGCTCCTACAAAGCCAGTACGTGCAGTAGGATCAAAAACCCATTGCCATTGTTCTTGAGTTCTCAGTAGTCCTCATTGTTCGCTATGTTCAGCGAGTCCGGTTTTATCCCATGCTTTTTCAGACCCAGGCCAGCTGGCCTTGGTGAGTTCCCAATAGTACATCCCCATTGTCTCAGTGTGTGGGTGCACCCCTCGCCATCCTGAGTTTTTTGCTCGTGCTCTCTCTCCTTTGGAAGGTGTTTTGATGAGAATCTTACACAGAGAAAACAATGGAAAACAAACTATATGTAAATATGAGTTCGAATATAAAGTGCTGCTGGGAGCTGAATGTTTAACATTAAAGAGCAGAATAAATAAATAAAAATAAAGAAAAAATAAGATAAAAAATATGAACTGACCACGAGACTTGGAAATCATAGGTGAACAAAGTAGGGGTCCACTTGCAAGCCAGAGGCATGTAGTATCCCTTCTCCTTTTGTTCCATGGCTCTCATACACCATGTAACATGTGAAGAATGACTTCCATACAGTGATGGGACCTTCTTCAGTGCTAGTAGGGAGACTAGTAATGTAGATGTAAGAGAAGCAAAACCTTCCTTCTTTAATTCAGTTTTTAAGAACTAGTCTATGAGTTTCGCCTTTAGAGACATCTTGTTGATTTCCATTAATTATAACCCATGAACGTCTCATGCTCTGAGAGATTTCAGTTGTGGTAGAGATAGCAAGTCAACCACTATCCTTCAGGATATGTGACTGTAGATTTGAGGGAGCACCGTTGATGTTTGGATGTTTCTAGACTTGCCTCTGAGTTAGAATCCTGGGGCAAACTTCATCTTCTTGTCTTTACCTTGTGACACACCCTTCAGGAAGCTTCTTTTCTAGAAGAAGGGAAACTGTTTCAAAGCGTCAATCCACAAGTAGAGTATTTAGTGACAGAGGTGAGAAGAAGAGATGGAGCACCTCAACCCCCACAATGGTGTTGCAGGGAGGCAGGGGCTGCTTGTTGGTTCCCGGCCACTCAGCCCTGAAATAATCACACAGAAACTGTATTAATTAAATCACCACTTGGCCCATTAGCTCTAGCTTCTTATTGGCTAACTCTTACATCTTAATTTAAACAATTTCTAGTAATCTGTGCATCGCCACGTGGCTGTTGCTTACTGGCAAGATTCCAACTGGTATCTGTCTCTGGTGGTGCTACATGGCTTCTCTCCGACTCAGCCTCCTTTCTCCCAGCATTCAGTTTAGTTTTCCCCACCTAGCTTTGTTCCCCTATAGCTTGCTATAGGCCCAAAGCAGTTCCTTTATTTATCAATGGTAATCATAACATACAGAGGGAAATCCCACATCATCTCCCATTTACTGTTTAAATAAAAAGGAAGGTTTTAACTTTAACATAGTAAAATTACATCCTGCAGAATGTCTTATAGACTCTTTCATGAAGCAGGAACCCTGAAGGATAGTCTCACCCACCTTTGGCAATTTCAGAAATTATTTGTCTGTGGGTGACTGTCCAAGTAGTAAGTTGATAAAAGAAAAAATAGGTATAACTGTAATTCTTGCTTGATAACTTTTTTTATGTAATTATACTATGTTAAGGTTAAAACCTTTTTTATTTAAACAGAAAGGGGAGGAGATGTGGGATTTCCCTCTGTATGTTCTGATTACCATTGATAAATAAAGGAATTGCTTTGGGACTATAGCAATCCATAGGGGAACAGAGCTAGGTGGGGAAAACTAAATTGAATTCTGAGAGAAAGGAGGCAGAGTCGGAGAGAAGCCATGTAGCACCACCAGAGACAGATACTAGTTGGAGTTGGAATCTTGCCGGTAAGCCACAGCCACGTGATACACAGATTGCTAGAAATGGGTTAAATTCATAAAATGGTAAGAGTTAGCCAATGAGAAGCTAGAGCTAATGGGCTAAGCAGTGATTTAATTAATACAGTTTCTGTGTGATTATTTTTGGCCTGAGCGGCTGGGAATCAACAAGCGGCTCTCTCTCCTTACTACACAATGGGACCAACAGCATACCTACAACCAGGTCCCATTTAAATCAATATTGACAATCTCACTTTAATCATGGGACCATCTTTTCATCTTATAAACTTCTAAATGTTCAATGAGATCATATATAAGTACCATCAGGAATCTGTAAATTGCCTTTCCACGCTATTGATATTGAATTGGTTTTTATTGATGCTTGTGTTCTATAGAAGCATTCCAGTTTTTCATTCTTGGATGATCTTGAACTAATGATGACCTGATTGCTTAACAGAAACAGGCTGTCTTCATCTTTTTGATCTTTTGCAGAAGATATCTGTGTCTTTTTCCTACATAACTAAAACACATAGTTGAGTTAGAGAGCAAGACCATTATTATGGTACATAGCTGCGTTGGAAGGTAGGACCATTTTAGACTACATAATTGAATTGGAAGGCAGGGCAATGTACTATTCACTGGATACTGTTGACTGAGGAAGAAGGAAGCAAGCAGATGATCTTACCCTTATGGCACTTGGTAAATCAGTAAATGCTGTGGAATCAAGGCTATTAAAAATATTACCTTTGAGAGAGGTTTGGAGGTTCTAGCAGGGGAGTATAGCTACTGCTATGCCCTTGACCAAAGACCAGTCCTCTTCTATTTGGGGAAGGTCATCCTCTTTGACTGAGCTTTGGGAAGGATGCACATAAAATGGTCAGGGAGGAAGGGGACACCTATCTAGCCAGCCAGATAAGTCGAATAAACCCTGAAGATCAATGGGGTAATTGATGCCACAGTCAGATTACCCTCCAAACAACACACAAAAAAAGAAAATGTCCTCATGAAACCCATCACTATGTGCAATTAAGGTTTGCTTTTAAAAGGAAAAAATATTGCCCTATAAGCTATTCCAAACATCGATTCTGGATTTATGTCTCAGTTTGAAGAAGGAAGAGATTTAGTATATGTTTATGCTCACTCTAACTGTTTGCCCTTACTCTCATCAACACACAGAGTTTTGAACTGAAAGCAGGACTTGTTTGAATCTGAGGTTCTGCTCCAGCGCCATCTACCACCTTCCCACAGGGCCGATGCAGATTCCTCAGTGGTTTGGCCACATGGATTCTTCCTAAGACTGAGAATGCTCCAGACTTTGCAGAAGTGTCTGGACTTGGTCTTGTCTTCATGGAGCAAGTTTAGTTCCTGTGAATATGCTGCTTTTCCAAGGCTGACATGATTTATGAAGTCAAAATAGAGTATGTTGCTGCTCTATAACAAATTGAAATCATACTTTTTTTTTGCCCCTTGATATTCTATTCAAGATTAAGATATATTGATTTTCCATAGGGCAAGGTGGGCAAATTTCTTTAAGGCAGATTGGTGTATGTGTGCTGGGGAGTTGAAGGAGGAGGACTGGCTTAGGTGTCTTCGAGAAGAATGAATGTGAACTACGAGCCTTCCTGTTATGTTTTTCCTTGCAGATACCTTGACTATGAATAATAGTTTCAATAAGAAAGACAGGATGTGTTCTGACAGGAAGGCTGGGAGTTGTGACAGGCAGAAGAAAAATGAAGCCAAACAACATGGAGATGTGTCATCACTGTTGGGCTTGGCCTTGATCTACATCCAGTCATCTATGCCTTTTCATACCGGGCACTCACTCAACAAACAGCATATCTGCCCTGACTTTGAAGTGCAATGCACGGAAATGAGTCTCACTACTTTCTGCTCACAACAGGCGTCCATCAGCCCCTGCGTCCATGCAACAGTCCTATATTGAGAGCTCCCTCTGTGTGTTCGGCCCAGTGCTGGGTATTAGAAGTTATCAATCACATGGTTCCTAGAAATTATATAATAGTGAAATGAACAGTTTGATTTTTATCTTTAAGATTCATTTTATGTTGCTGCAGAGATAGCTTAGTGGTTTAGAGTACTTGCTGTTCCTCCAGAAGACAGAAGTTCAGGCCTTAGCACCCATGTTGGGAGGCTCACGACATCCTGTAACTCCAGCTCCAGGGGGTCCGATGCCCTATTCTGGCCTATATGGACACCTGTACACTTGAGGCAGACACACATAAATTGAAGAATAAAACAAAACTTAAATATTATACCTCGAGGTAAAGCCTTCTAACCAGAAATAGTTGAGTGGATGGAAAAGGCAGCGAAAAGTATAATCAGTCAACGAGTTCTTAGTAGACATATGTTAACAGTCTTATTAAAAACTCGTCTATATTCAATGTTTGAAATCTAAAATATTTTGTGCATGTGTGTGGTGCATGTGTTTGTGTGCATGTATGTGCATGTGCCTCTATGTGTGTGTGTGAGAGAGAGAAAAGGACTAGGGAGAGAGAGAGGTAGACACAGAGAGTGGTTGATGTCAGTGTCTTCCTAGATTGCTTATTTTTTGGGAAAAGGTCTTACTCTTAATGGATCTGGAGTTCACCAATTTGGGTAGGCTGGCTGGATACATACAGAGACCCACCCATCTCTGTAGCTTCCCTTGGATCTGACATTATAGGCATGTGCACTTGTCTGTGCCTGGCTTTTAGTGGGCACTGGGGATGCACATTCAGGCCTTCTTGCTTGTGCGGCTAGTTTTTAACCAATGGAGCCATCTTTACAGTCCCTGAAGTATTATTTCCAGACAGTTATGAATCAGATGAAACATTACTGAGTCTGGAGATGCTCCATTTGTTGCTCAGATGGAAAAGCTAATGACTTTCTGTGAGTTTTCCTTTCCATTTAACCAGCAGTAACTGCGGCAGTGAAGCCCTTCTGTTTCTCAGAATGGATTTTCTGCCTGTCGTTGTTTACAATTCAGTGCTATAGTAATAGCGTTAGAGTCATGGTCGTTAATGTGGGAGATGAGGTAGTCAAAAGGGACAGTGGTTCAAAGAAAAAGTCATTAATCAAGACAGAAAGTCACCAGCTAAACCATAAAGTATTTGGTAAGAGTGTGGCAGACAAAAACCAAACCAAACCCGTGGGTATTTGAAAGGAATTTTGAGACCATCATCTATCTAATGGTTACAGTGAAGGAATTATAGGTGATGAGGGCTTGCCATGGAAAAGAATTATGATAAACAAGAAAGCAAGACAGCAGGTGACTTGTGCTTGCTTATTATATCTAGTAGTTTTTTGTTTTGTTTTGTTTTTTGTTTTTTGTTTTTGTTTTGTGTTTTGTTTTGAGGACTGGGCAACGTTAGTAGTAAGGAAAGACTATAGTGTAGTTGGTGCTCATAGCAGGTTTTCTAGGGGCTGATGCTTAGTAGGAATCTTGCTTAGTATACATGCATGAGGCTCTGGGTTTCATCAGAAGCCCCAGAAGAACTGGGTGTGGTGGCGCACACTGGTACTCTCAGAACCAAGGAGACAGGGAGAGGAAGACCAGGAGCCCCGTCCATCTTCAGCATGAGAAAGCTGGAGGCCAATTTAGGATAAGTGAGACCTTCTTAAAAGGAGGAGGAAGAAGAGGAGGAGACAGCCAGAGGAACGCCAGTGAAACATTTCACCATTGCAGTCTTGAACAGCTTTCGATTACCTGTATAAGGCACAAGGCCCCATGCCTTCCTGAGAGATGAGTGACAGGTGACGGTTGCTGGTAGTAGGGATGTCATTTAACTACTTACTAATTGCAGTTAGTGATATAGCTGCATTTAAGCTGGCCTTGCTTCAGTAATAACCTCGCAGCCATGCACATGCAAATGGCCCCAATTAAACTCAGTGGGTCACTTACAGAAAGAAGTCTTGAAAGCAGGGGGATTTGCTAGGAAGAAGTATGTTAGAAGGAAGGAGAGAGAAAGGGTAATGGGGAGGGAGAGTGACTAAAATTTATTATATACATGTATGAAACCATCAGAAAGGAAAGGGAGAGAGAAAGAGAGAGCGCATTTCATCGTGCTGACTATTTCGAAGGATCGGGATTGCTAATCTGGTGGTTTAAGTTTTGTTCTCAATCCATGACTCTTTTTCCACTCTGAAAATGACAGCTTAATTGTGGCTCCCTAAGTATTGGGTTCAGTGACGGTTGTGTGTGGGCATCATTTGGAGAAACTGATGTGACCTTTTTCTTTACTTCAATATTCAAATGCTCCATGGCCAGGACAAGAACATCTCGGTGAGTGATACGGTTTGAATGTCTTCCTGGGTTCCTGTGATGGCACCTTTAGTCCTCAGTATGATGATATTGAGAGGTATGGAAATGTTGTGTGAAGCTTAATTCAAGGTTATTAGGGCTCTGTGGATGTTCCTTTCGGAAGATTTAACACTGACCTACAGAGACTCTAGTACCCCTCAAGAGAGGGGGCTGTGAATTAAAACTGGTTTCTTCTCACTCAGGATCTGGTCTCATCGTGTGAGCTATTTTTCTCACTTGCCTGCCTACTGTGATGCAATCTTCCATGTGACTCAGCCAACAAATCCCTTGCCGGGGTTGAGCCTATGACAACACCATGGTTTTAAATCTTCAAGATTATGAGCTGGCTATATTTTCTTCATATGTTACACAGTTGCAGGCATTTTGTCGTAGCAATGGAAGATAGACTTCTGAAGTTTGGAATAAACTATGAAATCCCAAGAGGCATTAGTAGCCACTTAGGAGGCGCTCTTCAATACCTTCTTCTGGAAGTCCATATAGATAAGAGTCATGGGCTCTTTCTTATTTTCTAATATCTTTATTTATTTCTTGAACATTCATGCATGTATACGAGATGCTTTGAGCATACCCACTTCCTAGTCCCCTTTCCAATGTTCAATTAGTGCTGTCTAAATGGACATGGGTGTGGGACCATCACTGGGGTATATTGATGGTGAAACAGCTGTAAGAAAGCTAGGCAGTGCTTATCTGGGCACCATGCCAGGAAATCAGCAGTTATGGATATAAAAAAGCCAAGGAAGATTCAGGAAGATCAGATGAACTCGGCAGGATGATAAATTAATTTCCAGGGATGTGGGTGTTGGAGAATCACTTTCCAATAACTCTGGATTGTGCCAACAGCCCATTCTGAGTCATATGGAAACAGAAAGGCGTAGTGCAGAAGTGAAAAAAAGTAACTTTCACCAGCGAGAAACGAATCTTTATAACAAAACTAGATTGATGAATGACCTTTAGCTGCGGAAAGATGCCATTCTGATGAAGCATGAAATGAAAGAGTTTCTTCTGAGTGCTAATTTACATATTTTCAGTTCTCAGCATACTGTAGTAGATGTAGGCTATATAGTTAATGATTTTTTGTCTTATTAATAAAGTAAAATGTGTCAGCTTGACACACCTGGATAAAAGCAGTTACTTTGGTGATTCCTATGGAAGCTCTGACCAATGAGATCAAGCTTTGCTGGGATGAGGGGCATTGGGGAGTTTGTCCCAAAGAGATATCTTGACAACTTTGCAAGATTTTGTTCCCCAGCCCAGCATGGCTGACATGGAAGTTGAAGCAGGGAGGAAGAACTTCTAGGAGGTAAATAATGTATTTGTCTGCTACTACTCCAACACGGTGCTAGCTGAGTGGGAAACATTTTTGATAGGCAGAGGAAAAATAAATCCTCAAAGTGGTTCATGTTCTAATCCCTGGAATGTTTCAACAAATCAAAAGGGCTTTGAAATTCCAAGGTTAATGACCTTGGAATTATTGGAGTACCAGCTAATGAGTCTTTATAAGAGATGGGAGCTGGTCAGGTAAGGCAGGGATCCCAAACAGTAGTTCTAGGAATGTCCTTGTTGGAGACCAGGAATGCAGAAGAGAGCTATGCTTTCTGGTTCCTGGTTATTGTTCCACTTAAATGAACAGCTCTGCCTGGAGTCTGTGTGCAAAGATGTGGGTGAAACTGAGAGGACACTGCATGGTTGGGGTAACTGGACTTAGCAGCCCACCCCCCTTGACATGCCTAACCCCAGGTTTTCCCATAAGTCATATATAAACCCTTCAGGTCAATATTACCATAAAGTCACCCAAAAACCAACAAGAAGACCGAGTCCCATCTGTAAAAGCAAAGAGTTTTTAATCTTATTCAAGTTCGAACTTGGACTTTACATGTGTCTAACACATTAGCATGGTCAGAGAGCCTCGATCTCATTTGGGGTGGGGTTTTTATAATAATAGATTTTGGGGTGAGGGATTTCTAAGGTCCAGGACTCCTGTTTGACTGACATTTGTCTAAGGTGAAAAGAATGGGCGTGTGCTGGCAGGTGATCCTATCTACAATAGTTGGAACATTAGGTATTTTCTTTGGAATATTAGGTACTTTCTTGGGTGGTCCGTTCCTGGGTGGTGCCTGGGTGGTCTCTGTTGAGCTTGTCATGGCTGGGCCCTACAGTTAACAGCCTCATGGTAGTCCATCTCCCCCAGCTGTATAGGAGCTCTGCTTTCTTTCCCTTAAGTTCCCTATAATAAAATATTTCTTTTAAAAAAATCACTTTTTGTGGTCCATGAATTTATTCTTTGAATTTAGGGAATAAGAACCTGGAGACCACTGACTCAGTGAAAGTTCTGTTGTGTCTATGAACATCTGGTATCCTAACTCCTAAAGTGGAGCCCATGCTTGGGAAGAGGAAAGACATCCTTCCAATCCAAAGGTACTCCATTTTTTCTGTATTAACATGACGATAGAAAGAGAGACAGAGAGAAGTGGAACAAGAAGTACTTGACCCATTGCTAATGGATTTGAAGTTGAGCTCATGCACAGGGACAGAGTGTGGGGATAATGAGTGGCTACTGGATGCCTGAAGAAACAGGAAACAATTCTCCAAGATTCTAGAAAGGAACTCCAGGAAGAGATGCGGCACCGCTTACATGCTGATTTGAACTTCTGACCTCCCAAACTATGAGATAAAATAAATTCATGTTGTATTAAGATTTTATTATCCAAAAAAGGGGGGGGGGGCGGGCGGTGGTGGCGCACGCCTTTAATTCCAGCACTCGGGAGGCAGAGGCAGGTGGATCTCTGTGAGTTTGAGGCCAGCCTGGTCTACAAGAGCTAGTTCCAGGACAGGCTCCAAAGCTACAGAGAGACCTTGTCTCAAAAAAAAAAAAAACAAAAAAACAAAAAAAAAAAAAAGATTTTATTATGGAGTTTTTTTGTCATGGTAGAAGAAGTAAACTTATCCTGCATCTCACCCCACCACTATCTCTTGGCTTGTTCATTGTTGCTTGGCTTTAAGACCACCTAATTAAAAAAAAAAAAACAGGCATGAGAAACCTTCTTTTGAGTTGTTGGCCAGATTGTCCAAGAGACTCCCAAAGCATTATAAGCTATTTTATTTATTTATTTATTTATTTATTTATTTATTATGCATACAATATTTTGTCTGTGTGTATGTCTGCAGGCCAGAAGAGTGGACCAGACCTCATTACAGATAGATGGTTGTGAGCCACCATGTGGTTGCCGGGAATTGAACTCAGGACCTTTGGAAGAGCAGGCAATGCTCTTAACCACTGAGCCATCTCTCCAGCCCCTATAAGCTATTGTTATAACCCTCAGTTGCCCTATTACTGAAGAACCAGAGTCTGGAGGCCTCTGAGTAGGAACTGACTTGAAAGCCTCCTCCTTAAGTTCTAGCTTTCATGGAACCGAAAACCCCGACAGAACAATAGTGGCACACATACTTTGGTGGTAACCAACAGCTCTCTATTTGGACTTACAACTCACTCAATAAGAGGGAAATCATGATTAGTACTGGAAACCTAGTCATGGAACTTGGAGAAATGCTGTAATTAGAATCTCAAAATTAAAGGAAGTAAAAAAATAAACTGAGGTTAGAATATTAGGTTAGCTTCCAAAAGAAAATCTTGAACATAGAACAGGCTTCTAAATGTTGAATCAAACAAACAACCTAATCAATAAATGCTAATAAATTAATTATATTTTCACTCACAAATGATTTTTGAAGATATATTTCCATATGAACATTTTATTAGGTTCTGTGGAATACTGGAGTAAAAAGTTTCAAACAGGAATGGGGTATGCAGGATGGAGGTGGTAATCAAAACTAAGGATATATGAGAAAAACAGTATGGAAAGCCAGCACACTGTAAACAGATTAAAAATATAATAGCGAATTGTTTGGACACAGGTAGTCTTCATGAGTAGATAATATTACTCTTAGAAGCCAATCCCAGTGCCAGGTTGCTATAGCTTCTTATAGGGTTGTTGGTCAGGGAGTTTTCAGAGGCCCCCAAAACAACATAGCCTTTTTACCATTGCTCTTGGTTGCCCACCAGAACTAGATGGTAATACCCTGTTGCTGATGACACCTTAAGCTGGTGGCAGGGTTTTAAGAAATCAAATTGGAACTGAACTGGAGCTCCCTCCCTAATAGATAGCTATCATAGTGCCATGTAGGCTTCTGGAGAAGAAAAAAGAAATTAATGATCTTTTCCATCTGTGAACTCTGGAAGATATAACAATGAGTTTCTAGGTAATATGTGCCCAATGGTGTAATGGGTATGCCTTTATAGGGATAATAAATTATTTCTTTTTTTTTTTTTTTTTTTTAAAGATTTATTTATTAAGCATACAATGTACTGCTGGCAAGGAAGGCACCAGATCTCATTACAGATGGTTGTGAGCCACCATGTGGTTGCTGGGAATTGAACTCGGGACCTCTGGAAGAGCAACCAGTGCTCTTACCCTCTGAGCCATCTCTCCAGCCCCCTAATAAATTATTTCTTTATTGGATTTGAAGTCCAATGCTGAGTGCCAAAGGGTGGAATTCATACTTGGTATTGTAAATATGATCAGAAGCCCAAGGTTCAAAAGGTCAAAAACTATAGTGGGAAATCTACTATAATTGTTTGACTAAATGGACATGGTATATGTGCTATTTCATTTTTCTTTCATTCTTTTGGTCAACTTGAAACAAATAGAGTCATTTGGGAAGATAAATCCTTAGCTGAGGAAATGTCTCCATCAAATTGGCCTTAGGCAAGTCTGTGGGATAGTTTCTTCATATGTGTATACACACACATATATATTAAAGTATAATTGCATCATTACATCCTTCCCTTTCTTTCCCACATCCCCCTCAACCCCTCTCATGACCTTTCAAATTCATGGCCTATTCCTTTTAGCTACGTCATTGTTTCTAGGTGGTGACTTGGATATACTCAGAATGTGCAGATAATATCTTTATTTTCTGAGATATTTCAGAATAAACTAAAAAATGATGAATAGGAAAAATGTATAAATAATATTTATATAATATTTTTTATTATTACCCATTACTCTTTAGATTTGAATCTTAAGGGTGTAAGCAGACTATCTTCAATCATGTTTCAAGAAGCTATTTGCTTTCTAATTATTAGAGATACCTCTGCTCAGGCAAGTGTCTGGAAAAAGAATAAGTACATTAGTTACCTCAGAGTTTTTTCTCTTTATTTTTTATTGTAAGCTAATTTAGGCAAAGAGAGAAACATAACTACCAACAATAAAAAGAGTTTTTGAGCTTGAAAACTGTATAATTATCTATAAACATCTAATCACATGTTTTGTTTGATAGAATCGTTTTGAAACTACTTCTTGAGTTTTATGTGATAGCCTTTCATAAACTTTGACTATGTTTTAGAAAAATCACACAACAGTTATTGTATTAGAACTTGGAGAAATGGGAGAAAGAACAACAGAAAATGTGTTGAGTCCATTCAGGAAGGCGATTGGTGGCCAGGTAATGAAATGTACAGATGTTCATTGTTCTTCGTTTTCTCACACCTGATGGCCACAGTGCTGTCCCACACCTGCCTGCATGTGTCTGCAGAGCACATGATTGATATTGCAGATAGGAGGTATAGAGAGTGTGCAGTGTGAGAACACAGACATCAGGAACAGATGAGTAATAGATCACAGGAAGAGCCAGTGGCATGCCTGAGCAGAGAGGAGGAGAAATGGTGAGGATATGAGGGCAGTAACCACAGCCTGAGACACTGTGAACAAGATGTGGGATGTCCCTGTATTCTCCTTCACTTGTGAAGAAGTCATTGCACAAACACTGAAGTCTCAAGTGCATAAACAGAAATTCCATTTGGAATGGAAAAAGTCAGAATTCTCTCCACATTTCTGCTATGTTAATTGCAATTTCCATGCTGAAGCAACATGGCAACTTTGGCAAAGATAGAATGAGTCATCTATCTATCTATCTATCTATCTATCTATCTATCTATCTATCTATCTATCTATCTTCTATCTATCATCTATCTATCTATCTATCTATCTATCTATCTATCTATCATCTATCTATCTATCTATCTATCTATCATCTATCTATCTATCTATCTATCTATCTATCTATCTATCTATCTATCATCTATCTATCTATCTATCTATCTATCTATAATTTATCTATTATCTATCTATCTATCTATCTATCTATCTATCTATCTATCATCTATCTATAATTTATCTATTATCTATCTATCTATCTATCTATCTATCTATCTATCTATCTATCATCTATCTATCTATCTATCTATCTATCTATTATCTATCTATCTATCTATCTATCTATCTATCATCTATCTATCATCTATCTATCATCTATCTATCTATCTATCTATCTATCTATCTATCTATCTATCATCTATCATCTATCATCTATTTATCTATAATCTATCTATTATCTATCTATCTATCTATCTATCTATCTATCTATCTATCATCTATCTATAATTTATCTATCATCTATCTATCTATCTATCTATCTATCTATCTATCTATCTATCATCTATCTATCATCTATCTATCTATCTATCTATCTATCTATCTATCTATCATCTATCTATCATCTATCTATCTATCTATCTATCTATCTATCTATCTATCTACCATCTATCACTGTTGGGAGAGTGAGAGAGATAGGCTGTATAGGATATAGCCCTGGGACCCACAAAATTTGGCTATCTAGAAAGAAATAAGGAGCCTGCAAAGAATACCTATCAGGGGAAAATATACTGGGATTGGAGAAAAACCAGAAAAAGAAAGGTCTCATGAGAGCCTACAGAGGATAATTTCAAGGTGTGAACTGTAGATGAGGAGGGATATAGAATGAGGTATTGAGAAACATGTTGTTGGGTTTGGAGACACAGAGCAGCCCTACTAGCATTATGTGAGAAGAAACCACATCAGAATGGATTTATGATTTACTCACTAAGGGTTCTTAACATTTATACATCTTTCTTTCCTGTGTGTGTGTGGGGGGGGGGAGGAGGGCTGTTTGTGTTCATGCACTCCTGTTGAGCTTGTATTCTAAATGAGGGCAATGTCATACTTGGAAATGAAATTAGTTCATTTTTGTTTGAGAATTTCTTACTAGAATTTCTTACCCTGTATTTATATAGCTTGCATCCTCCCCTTTCCTTCTTACAATTCTTCCTGTGTTCCCGCTACCCTTTTCAAATTCATTACTTCCTTTTCTCTAATAATTATATAGACACATACATGAACACAAACACAGCCTATTGATTCCAACTAGCATTGCCTCTACATGTATATCTTTAGGGCTGACAGTTTAGTAGTGAAGGCTCATCCTTGAAGACAAAAGATTCTTTCTCTATCAGCAGTCATTGACTTAGGGGTCGGACCTTGCGAAATTTGTCTTCATCCATGTTGGCATATTGACTAGAGTGGTATTTCCAAAACTTTTGCACATATTTCTTTAAAAGCTTAATATGAACATTGGGGGATCGATGAGTAAAAATGTAGATATGATCCATGTTTTGATGGTGGCCAGTGGGGGAAGGAAAACATAAAACACAGACAGCAATGGCAAAGTCAGGGAATAACCTTGACATGCTGGAAGAACAAAAATGGCTATTTTATTTGGGGCATAGTGCAAAGAATGGAAAACTCATGGAAAAAAAAGCAATGGCCAGGAGCCACTCATGTAGGGACTTATATGTAGGTGGAGGCTGCTCGTTTGTTCCTGGCCCATACCTGAAATAATCACACAGAAAATGTGTTAACTAAAACACTACTTGGCCAATAGTTTAGGCATATTTCTAGCTAGCTCTTATATCTTAAATTAAACCATATCTATTAATCTGTGCATCACCAAAAGGTTGTGGCCTACTGGCAGGCTCCCACAGGAATCTTTCTCCTTCAGTGCCTACATGGTGTCTCTCTGACTCAGCCTACTTTCTTCCAGCATTCATTTCAGTGTTTCCACCTAACTCTTTTCTGCCCTGCCATAGGCCCGAGAAGATTCTTTATTCATTAATCAATATAAGCAACATATATACAGAAGGACTTCCCATATTACTTATGGACTATATGGGAGGCTGTATTAGTTACTTTTGCCATTGCTATCACAAATTATCTGTCAGGGGAGTTGGGAAAAGGCTTAACAGGTAAAGCACTGGGTGTGTAAACATGAGGGCTTGGGTTCAGAGTCCCTGAACCCATGTAAAAGTGGGGATGTATATGTCTGTAATCAGCACAATGGAAGACTAAGTCAGGATAATTCTCGGAATCTTGCAGGCCAGCTAGTCTGGGTACGCATCTTCCGACAACAGGAGGTCCTACCATCCTGTTTTAAAAAAGGTAGAAGGTGAGGACCGACATCAGAGGTTACCCTCTAATATCCACACAAGCATGGTGGCATGCACATGCCCATTGATAATATATACATATCTTCTGTCTGTTTGTCTGTCCATCTTCCTTATACACACATCCAAAATCAAAGACAAACAAAATTTGGTAAAACAACTTAAGGAAGGAAAAGTTTTTCTTTCTTTTCTTTTTTTTGTCTCACAGTTTGAGGAGTACAGTCTCTCATAGAGCAGAGAATGATGATGGAGCCGGAGGCAGCTGGACGAATCATGTCAGTAGCCAGGAAGCAGAGACATAAATCCAGTGCTCATCTGGTTTTCCATTTCTTCCCTTTTTCTTCAGTCTCAATCCCCCAGCCTGTACAGTGCTGTCTAACATCTCAGGACACGCCATATTCTTGGCTAATCCTCTCTGCCCCACCCAGTACTCAAAGGGGCATCTCACTAATCCCCCGGATGTTTCTTAATCCACTCATGTTGACAGTGGAAATTAGTCATAGCGGCATAAAATTAAATTTTACACCAATATGCAATGAGAAGTCTTCACAGTGTTTCCACACAGTTGATGATGTTATTTGCTTTTTGTTTTGAAGAGAAAATGAGGCGTAAGGAATTGGAGGCTGTCATCACTCTAAAGTGGTGGGACCTGGGAGAATGGAGCTGATAAAGGAGGTAGACTAAAGTCTCGTGCAATAGCCAGGTTTATTCAGAGCATCAGACAATTATACTCCGAGAGCTCGGAAGAGTCACATGACTAAAGTGTACACTCACAAAGGCAAGTCACACCTTGTGACAAGCCACACATGGCACATGGTAAAAAACACGTTCTTCATAGAGGCATAGAAACAAATAACAGTAGTTAGTTGTAATGAACAATTTGAAGTAAACTAACTCCTATCTGCTACATCTAGGAGGGCACAAAAGCGTATTCCAAAAACAATTCCATGTTTTTGAGGAAACTGAGGTCACGAGACTCTTTCTTGAAGATTTTTCTTAAACACTCAGAATTTCCTCACACGATGCCATTGTTGGAGTGTGTTCCGACAGTAGACCACAAATGTAGTTAACTTCTTTAATATTTTATATTGGATGGTATAGAAAATAATATTTTTAGTTCTCTCTCTGAGGGAAATAATACTTTTTATATGCAATTAATTGAATATGTGCCATAACCAATGATGTAGGTGCTATTATGAGTCTTAATGTTCTTATATGTAAACAAAGTAAGCACATGGAGAGGATCTAGACTAGAAATGGAATCTGTTTTGGATCTGTCTGTCCATCCATCCATCCTTCTATCTATCCAACTACCTATCATCTATCCATTCTTAATAGGATGGAAGTAGAAGTTAATTTTATTAAAAGAGAAGATGGAGAACTTGGGTGTCAGGGTCCATAGATAGTTTGCTACCTTGGTAGAAGTTGTTTTCTCTACTGATAAAACTGGTGTCAGTTTTATCAATATTTATCAACTGAAGGAGAAAGAACAGAGAGCTGTGTGGTGAAAGTGAGAAACAGGAAGCCCAGTGAGGTGGCATAGTGGGCAAAGGCTCCTGTTGCCAAATCTGACGTTGTTAGTTCAATACTACGATCTACATCTCAGCTCTAGTTCAGAACCCTGAGAACTAGGAGCTCTGGTGTCCCAACTTTGGGGTGGAGAGCACATGTGCCTTTCTTTTGCTTGGGTTGAATAATATCCACTCACATCGATGAGGACCACCCTCTTTACACAGTCCACCAGTTCGATGACACCTTCAGAGGCACACCCAGAAATGTTTTGCCAGCTGTTTAGGTATCCCTTACCTCATTCAGATTGACACATAGATTAACCATTACAGTATGGAAATTCAAGTAATTCAGCACTGTTAACTAAAGCAGCTATTCTCTACTAACGTACAGTGCTCTCTTTTTCATATGTGGTAAATTTTATATGGCTGGGTCTTTTTATGGACTCTGTTCTGTTTTTTGGTTGGTTGAAAAGCTTTGTTTTTTACACCAAGCTTTCAATTTCTACAATGAAGGCTTAAAGAACCCACTTTGGTTTAGTTTCATGGAGTTTTATTGAGCCTGGTACAGGCATCTCACTTATGGAATAGAAGGTCATCCCTATTCCTCTTAATGGGACCTTAAAGAGTGTGAAGTGGCTAGAAAGGGGAAGCTCTGCCAAGATTGTCTTACAGGAAAGACATAATTTCTTGGCTTCTGGGCTTGCTGATAACAAATGGCCCTTAGTGACCAACTGTCTTAGAGATTGCTGAAGAGAACAATCTCTCAAAAGTCACATCTCCTACTGCTATGGCAAACATTAAGTGACCCCTAACCTGCTTGGACTTATTGGCTGAAGAACATAGAAGGAAAGGGTATTGCAAAGATAAATAGGATGTTTCCTGCATCTCAGTTTTGTGATGGTTTCCTCTAGATGAAACCCTGTGTTCTTCAGGGAAGTTTCCCAAGGTGGGAAAGAAACTGCCCAAAATAGCATCAGAAAGTCTCTGAAACTGACTAGATTCACTAGGCCCCTCCTCCCCTAGAGTAAGCAGTAAAGACTGCTGAGAGTCACTTTCAGGTGCGCCAAACTGGGAAGAAGATGCTCAGACAAGCACCCGGAAGAAGTAGAGACCAGTTGAGCCACCTGGATGGGAGTTGGGCCAACTGAGCTACCTGACAAGGATGCTCTCCAACCTGTTGAGCTGCCTGGAGGAAGTGCAGTGTGCTCCAGGTTACCAGATTCTGTGACCTGTCACTCATGCTGGAAATAAATTCTGAGAACTTCTGAGAGTAACCCCTCATCCATACTTCTTAAGTAATCCCCCACCCTCCAAAAAACTCACATGTTCTTCAAGATGGATTAGGTGATATTCACACTTTGGTCTTTGTCACTGGCTCTTTATCTGGAGTGAGTAGACATGTTCCTTTTGTCTCTCCATGAGAAGTCTGCCACACAACAGTCTCTGTGACAATGTTATTTTGGCAAGACTGTGATTCTTAACTCCCAAATCCTTGAGGTGTTATGAAGGGAGGCTACTATAAAAGGTTGAAGAAGCTGTAAGTAGGGCCAGATCTGCTTTCACTTCTTGCTCCTTATCCCCTTGCAGGTATCTAATATCATTTGCAGGTAAATGATTTGAAATGTTATATTCTAAAGGATGGCATTCATATCTCTGTAAGATATGGCCTCTGAACTGGCTTGCTTTTTATACTGTGTGATTGACTTATAGATTCATCTGAAATTCCTGCATATCTTTGTGTGGTTCCCCTGGCAGTGAGGCAATATTATGTAAGATGTGGGTCAATGGGTCAATGGTTTCTTTTCTTTTTCTTTTAATTTAGTTATTTATTTATTTCTTAAAGATTTCTGCCACTTCCCCGCCACCGCCTCCCATTTCCCTCTCCCTCCCCCAATCAAGTCTTCCTCCTTCATCAGCCCAAAGAGCAATCAGGGTTCCCTGCCCTGTGGGAGGTCCAAGGACCATCCACCTCCATCCAGGTCTGGTAAGGTGAGCATCCAGTACGTGCAATAGGATCAAAAACCCATTGCCATTGTTCATGAGTTCTCAGTAGTCCTCATTGTCCGCTATGTTCAGCAAGTCCGGTTTTGTCCCATGCTTTTTCTGACCCCGGCCAGCTGACCTTGGTGAGTTCCCAATAGAACATCCCCATTGTCTCAGTGTGTGGGTGCACCCCTCGCGGTCCTGAGTTCCTTGCTCGTGCTCTCTTTCCTTCTGCTCCTCCTTTGGATCGTGAGACTTCAGTCCGGTGCTCCAACGTGGGTCTCTGTCTCTGTCTTCTTCTATCGCCTGATGAAGGTTAATATCCAGGAGGATGACTATATGTTTTTCTTTGGGTTCACCTTCTTATTTAGCTTCTCTAGAATCACGAATTATAGTCTCAATGTTCTCTATTTATGGCTAGAAACCAAATATGAGTGAGTACATCCCATGTTCCTCTTTTTGGGTCTGGCTTAACTCAGGATAGTGTTTTCAATTTCCATCCATTTGTATGCAAAATTCAAGAAGTCATTGTTTTTTTACTGCTGAGTAGTACTCTAATATGTATATATTCCATACTTTCTTCATCCATTCTTCCATTGAAGGGCATCTAGGTTGTTTCCAGGTTCTGGCTTCTATGCAACCAGAAGAGGCAAGCTCATATATGGAATATTTGCATAGAATTCATGAGATAAACTAGGAAAGGATCTAATAACTGACAGACTGGCCTTTATTTTTGAGAAATAAGCCACTATAATACTGAGTGGTTTAAAAATAAAATAAAAAATTAGAGCCTTTGATTCTTTATTTATGGATCTGGATGGATTTAGGGAGTTTGTCATCATTCCACATGGCATCATCTGGGGGCCCAGGGATAGAGGTGCACTTCTGAGGTGAGGACTTCTCACATGTCCATGTCAGAGTGTGTTTGCTTCGTTCCTCTGTGCAGACAGTTCATTCTTCAGTGAATCTCTATATGGCTTGGTCATCCTGCAGCTCAATTTCTCCAAGATAGTCTGGCCTCCAGTTTGGTGGCTGGTTTCTCTCTTGTAATACTTCCCAGAAATAGCAGCTCAAAAGCTCAAAGGGCAGTTGGAGGTCTTAAGACTTAGTCTTCGGAGTCCCAAGCTGGAAAATAAAGCTACTGGGGTCCATTCCAGATTTAAGGGGAGACGGGTTCCGTTTCTCGATGGGAAAACCACATGGGCTTATACAGGAGGAAGGAATGAGGGGGTAAGCTCCCACTGACAGTTTCATTGAGAGTTTTCTGGGGTCCTAACATTGATGAATGTTGTTTATAGATCTGGCATTTGGCAAAAGGAAGGAGCTAATTCAAAAGATATTAGACTGGGTCATGTTGTAATTTTTGTAATTCTTTGTAATTGTTTCCTGTTATTTTCTTTTTTCCTTAGTAACATCCTCCTAGAAGGGACTGGATGAATCACAGGTCAGCTGCTGTAACACTTTACATAGGGACTTATTCTTGAGCATTAGTTTATTGACTTCATTTTTCATTTTTATTCTTAAATTTTGGATAGATTTAAAAGCCATGATTTCCAGTGCACAAAGTTTCTTCCCATTGTAGGGCAGGAATGGGGCCTTTTGAACTTTGCCTTCTAAGTAGTACTTCAGTATGGCAGATGATATTTAGTTTGAGGAAATATTCCTATACAATTATTTTCATCAAATTCTGTTTTCTCTTTCTAGATCACTATTTGGGTTCTTCACTTATGCCTCTAATTCTCTTAGTTCTCCTACTGTTCTTCCCTTTCCTTCTGTTCTTTCAAAGCCTTCTTCACGGAGCCATTTAACTCTTTTACTGAATGGTGCAACTTTAAGTGTTTAATTTCACAGATCCCCTGTTGTTCTCTGTCTCTTCCATTTTATAGTATATTCATCATAGTCTCATGTGCCTTAGATTGCACCTATTCCTGATAACAATTGATCCACATATAATCTGTATCACCAGGCTGCTAGCTTAGTTCTTTTAGTTTCTTGATGACATTTTTGCTTAAATAACTGGTGATCCTTGTTCCCACTCATTTTAAAAACAAAGTGCTAAAAACCAGATTGGGATATCTTTTAATTTAAAAGGGACTTGCATCAGTTAGGGTTTTTATACATATGTAAAGGGGATTTGTTGGAATGGCTTACAGGCCGCAGTAAAGCTAATTCAATATTTTCTAGCTGTGAACGGAAAGTCAAATCAGTCCACAAGGCTGGATGTCTCAACTGGTTTTCAGTATATGCTGGAATCCCAACGAAACAGGCTCCAATGCCAGTGAAAGAATGGATGTGCTAGTAAGCTGAGAGCAAACAGGCCAAGAGGAAAACTTTCCTTCTCCTATTGGCCTTATATAGGCTTCCATCAGAAGGTATGGCCCAGATTAAAGGCATATCTTCCTGCCTCAAGATCTGGATTAAAGACCTGTATCTTCCCACCTCAAAGGTCTGGACTAGAAGTGGATTCACCCAATTCAACCTAAGCAAAAATAATCTCTCATAGGTGTGCCCTCCATTTCTGGATTGTAATTTATTCCAGATGTAGTCAAGTTGACAACCCAGAATAGACATTATAGGACCTATCCTCCAGTGTAGGATGCTCAGATGTGAACAGCTTCTAGGTAGGCCCTTGGCTTTAGTCTGTAGGCCCTTTTTGTTTTTTACTTTTCCACATGATAGATTACTTATTTTTTTAATTTTTAAAATTTATTTTAAAAACTATCTTTTCTCTTTTTATATGCCAAATCCAGTTCACACTCCCTCCACTTCTCCCCATCCCACCCCCAACCACTCCTCAGATAGGGTAAGGCTTCCCATGGGGAGTCAACAAGGTCTAGTAAATTACTTTGAGGCAGGACCAAGGCCCTCCCCACTATTTCCAGGCTAAGCAAGGTATCTCTAGAAAGAGAATGGGTTTTAAAAAGCTAGAACAAACAGTAGGGGTAAATCTTGGTCTCATTTCCAGTGGCCCCACAGTCTGCCCCAGAGATACAACTGTCACCCACATTCCGAGGGCCTAGTTTGGTCCTATGCTAGTCTATTGCTGTTAGGTTGGAGTTGGAAGGCTTCCATTAGTTCAGATAAGCTGTTTAATGGGTATCCCCATCATGGTCTTGACCTCTTTGCTTATATTCTCACTCCTCCCATTCTTCAACTGGACTGTGGGAGTTCAAACCAGTGCTCTGCTGTGGATCTCTGCATTAGCTCCCATCAGTTGCTGGATGTAGATTCTGTGATGACATTTAAGATAGTCATCAATCTGACTTCAGGGTAAGGCCAGTTCATGCACCCTCTCCACTATTGCTTAGCGTCTTAGCTGGGGTCATCCTTGTGGATTTCTGGGATACTATGAAAGCAGTGCTAAGAGGAAAGGTCATAGCACCAGGTGCCTACATAAAGAAAATGGAGAAATCTCACTAGTGACTTAACAGAATACCTGAAAGCTCTAGAACAAAAAGAAGAAAATTCATCCAGGAGGAGTAGAAGAAAGGAAGTAATCAAATTGAGGACTGAAATCAATAAAATAGAAACAAAGAAAACAATACAAAGAATCAAAAATCTGGTTCGTTGGGAAAATCAACAAGATAGACAAACCCTTATCCAAACTAATCAAAAGGCAGAGAGAGAACATCCAAATTAACAAAATCAGAAATGAAAAGGGGGACATAACAACAGACACTGAGGAAACCAGAAACTCATTAAGTCATACTACAAAAACCTGTGTTCCACAAAATTGGAAAATATAAAAGAAATGGACAATTTTCTGGATAGGTACCACATATCAAAATTAAGTCAAGACCAGGTAATAGACTTGTAACCTGCAAGGAAATAGAAGCTATCATCAGAAGTTTCCCAACCAAAAAAATTCCCAGGGCATGATGGTTTCAGCGCAGAATTCTACCAGAACTTCAAATAAGAGCTAATATCTATTCTCCTCAAATTATTCCACATAATAGAAACAGAAGAAACATTGCCAAACTCTTTCTATGAGGCAACAATTACCCTGATAATGAAACCACACAAAGACTCAACCAAGAAAGAGAATTACAGACCAATCTCC
The DNA here is from genome assembly GCF_950005125.1 of Chionomys nivalis. Taxonomy (NCBI): domain Eukaryota; kingdom Metazoa; phylum Chordata; class Mammalia; order Rodentia; family Cricetidae; genus Chionomys; species Chionomys nivalis. The sequence continues at coordinate 56,898,001 of NC_080088.1, read as the reverse complement.
CTCATGAACATTAATGTGAAAATACTCAATAAAATACTGACAAGTTGAATTCAAGAACACACCCAAAAAAAAAAAATTATCCACCATGATCAAGTCAGAAGTCTGTTTTTTTATCTGCTCTTCTGCCTGGGAGTAAGGCCCGGTTGAGGCACTGAAATGGACGGGCACTGATGACTACTTCTATTACGATGCAGATTTTGAATACATTATTAGCTCCTGGTCTCTCCTTCCTCTGTGCTGTGCAGCTTAGATTGCTCATGTTAACTCTTCTAGCAAAAGCAAAGCAAAGCAATGCAAACAAACAAAAAACAACCCACTTCTGTAAGACCCAGTAAAGATGTTTCCCTAGATTCTTCAGTTTCATTAGAGGCATGCGATTTAAGTGACCTGAAATAAATTGAGTGAACCCCTTTGGTCAGCCCTGATCTCTACACTTTGATTTTTTAAAATGTTTTTTCCTCCACTTCTCATCCTTGTTTGTCTTCCTCTTGTTCTTCTTCCTCCTGTCCCCCAGCTCTCCCTGTCCCAGACTCTAGATTTATTACATACATGTTGAGCAAGCACTATGCTCTACCACTGAGATATCCCTATACCCTCTCACTTCACTTTCTGTAGTATCTACTTCTGCCATGTCCCAAGGTTTCTTGAAAGCTGTGTGCTCAACTCATTACAAGAACACAAAACTGAAGCAGGTATAATATGTGCTGTTATTTTTATTTACTTTTCATTTCCAAAAGTTACTGGAAATGATCAAGTATTGTTTTTTGTTTTGTTTATTTCTTTTGTCCTTGTGGAATAGACTTTTGTAACTTACTGATTAACTAATTTTCTCTTAAAAACTTGACAGCATGATTGATACATTCTTCCTTAAGACTAAATGAACCACAATAACTAACCTTTCCCTGTTTTGGTTCAGTTGATCCAGAGATTCCCATGCAGTTTTAAACTCTATGTAATATGATAAATTGGAAAAATTTTAATAATAGCATTTCTAGTGTTCTGTAGTCATTCATGTCTTGGTGTGTGGTAAGCTTGGCATCTGTTGCTAAATCTTCTCCCCTACAGGACTCTGACAAAATCCATTAGTATTTTATGCCTCAATCTAAAATTCTTTTTAACATGGAGATGCCTCATGGATGAGTCTTAATTGGTAAGGTCTTGGATGCTGACTGTTCTAGCTCCATGCTCCCTGTGTGCTGCCATGCTCCCTGCCATGGTGGTCATGGGCTCTAATCCTCTGAAACTAAAATATTACTCATCATTGTCTAAGATAAAAGACAAAAATGCAAATAAAGAGGCAAACATTGCAGTGGATAAAATGGCAGGCTGCAACAAATCATTAAGAAGCAAAAGAGAAGTTAATTAATAAATATGTCAATAACACCCTGCCCCAGAGGTGTTTCTATGGTGTCATACTGGGAAAGGCAGGACTTTCAATCCTGTAGATTTCAGAAATACTTTGAGAGTGTGTGCTGAAGACATTTTACTGCAATTCCTGGATCTTTGATGGTTCAATTTATCAAAGAATCACCTTATGCCAGCTGGACAATCCTGTAAGAATCAGATGGGTGTCTGTCACCTCTGTATTGCTAAACATCGTATACTTCTCTCTTAGGACTCATCACAACTTATGAGGTTGCTGTCGAGACAGATCTTTGTGTATTCTTGTGAGAGGGAGGATGATGAATGGGAGATTTGCCCTGCTGGATGGCTAGCTGCCATACATTCTAGCTGGGCAGAATCATCTGGTGCCACCTTCATAACTGTTAAGCAAATGACTTGCTATGAATAGAAAAAAACTTCTAAAGGGGAAAGGATGAAACAACAGAAGAAGTTGGTAAGAATGGAAAGATAGATGTCAGCAGTTTCATTTGAGAATAATATAACTGAGGTCTTAAGTTTCTGAGGCCTCAAAGAATCCAGAAGAGAAAATCCCTTCTCCAGTCTTCCTCTTTTACAGAAGGATCAAAAAGCAAAACCACTTGAGGGTATTACTTCATCATTTGTGGGTTAGCTTAAACGTTGGCCTAGGGGAACTCAATTATCATTTACTGTAGCTATGTTCAGAAAACAAAACACAACATTGCTGATTCTAAAACCAGTAGAATTTGTAAAACCACCAGGCTAAACAAATCTGAATATTTTAGGGTATTCTTCTGGTGGGAAACTGAAAACATTTGTGACATTCTTGTTTGGGAAAAGATGATAAGTAGATATGTGAATCAAAAATATGATTTTTTCTTCCTACGAGTAGAAGGAAGCTTGTTTGATGTTCCCTTGTTAATGATGCCAAGCTCTGTGGCAAGATGAAGACTATTTTCGGCACACAACTCTGCGTGTGTGAAGAAACCAGGCACGGGAATGTAGTCCTGTTGGTAGAGCAATTGCTTTTTGGGCCGTAAGTCCTGGGTTTGTTCCCCAGTCCCATCACAAACTGGGTATACTCAGCACTCCGGGGGTGGAGGCAGGAGGACCATCGGTTCAAAGTCATCCTTTGCTACATCCAGAAGTTGGGGCTAGGCTGGGCTACTTAAGACTCCATCTCAAGGAATGAAAGTGTTTAGTTAGCACAAAGACAACCATTGGCATTTCGCTTTATTAGTAATGATTCTGAGCATTTAAAAGTGTTTAGAAGGGGGAAACTGTGGTTGGGATGTATTGCATGAGAAAAGAATCTAGTTTTAACAACAATAACAATAAATGTATTTGCTGATCATTTCTATGTGTTTCTTGAGAAATGTCCATTTATGCCCATTGTCCATTTAAATAAGATACTGCTACTTTTAGGTTTTGCTATTTAAGGAACAAAGAGGTTTCTCCATTTGGTAGCAGAAGAGAAAAGTGGAGAGCCCAGAAAAATTCACATTCTAATTAAAAGGCAAGAAAATCACATTGGATAAAAAGAAGATATTTGGTGGCACCCTCAACATACAGAGATCAAGAATAAGAGGATAGGGGCCAGAGTGATGGCTCAGTGGATAAGAGCCCTGCTGTGTAAGCATGGCAATCTGAGTCCAGTTGGCCACCATTTATATACAAGTGAACCTGGTACTCCAGCACAGGTCCTGAGTATTCATGTGCCAGTCAGCCTAGCCAAAACAATGAACTACCAGTTCAGTGATATTCCATCTCACGTGGATAAGGCAGAGATTGATACAGGAAGCTAACATTCTCCTCTGGCCTCTGCATGAGCTTGCATTGGCAACTCACACCTATATCATATACACCCACAACATACACTCATATACAGTCCCAAATGATATTAGAATAATTGGATATACATAAAGATAAGGAACTTTAATTCATATTTGTCACTGATTGCAAGGTTGATTCATAATAATCTAAACACCAAAAATATATGAACTGAAATGATAAAATATCTAGAAGAAAAAAATTTTTTATTTAATAAATTTATTTAATAAATAATTTCATAGGCTATAATACTGATCTGCCAGACAACTTGTGCCCTCTGGTGCAGTCGCGGTACTATGGCTCTTGGGGTGTCTAACTTTCTGATTGATTTGAGGCTTGATCTACAGGAGGGATTTTGTGCCCAGTAGTGTAAATCTGGTCAAAGTCCATGAGTGGGAGATCACAGTTCCTAGGGAGAAACCTACTGGTATTTTGATATGGTCATGTTGTCAGACTACCTTCTCAATACTTATGTAGATTTAGGTAGTTCTCAGTCAAGGTCAGAGAAGCTTTCTGCTGTGGGTGGAGGTTAATGCAGAAACATAACTGTGAAAGAGCTGAGAATAAGTGACTGTGACTGCTCAGCTGTAGATGGGTCTAAATCAAACTCCCCCACCCATGGCTCAGGAACCATCATGGAAGAGTGTCCAGAAAGAATGTAAGGGCCAGCGGATGGGAGGAGAATAGTGGAAAGCTGCTGTCTGGACATGTCTCAGAATAATATGCCAGCCCATAGCAGCTCTGGTATCCTACAGGCTATGTACACAATACCAAGACAGTCAATATTCCTGACTGAGGGGCTGTTGGTAGTTTGTGGCTGATGAAGAATGGAGTATCACTTTTTGGTCCCTGGTAGGTCACCTATGCACTACACCTATTCTATTAACATACGGATAATACTAACTGGACTTGTGGGGGTATTGATAATAATTTGAAAAGAGGACATGTCATCAGCACAGTTCACAAAAGGTGGGAACCTGGAAGGCACTGCACAGTCAGCCTGTAGAAAGCTCAGCAGGTTGGAGAGTGTCCTTTCTAAGTGACTCAGTTGCTTTAGACCTCTTCCAGGCAGTTCAACTCCTCTGCTTCTAGAGGGTAGCTGGTATGAACTCAGTCTTCTTTACAGCTTGGTCTGTCTGAGAGTGACACTCAGCAGTCTTTGTTGTTTAATCTTGGAAGGACCAGGGTCTAGTGGTTCTGATCAGCTTCAGGGCCTTCCTGAAGCTATTTGAGTTGTTTGCCTTCTGTGTTGAGGAGACTCCCTACAGCATAGAATGTGGAATGTTTCAATCTCAGGGGAAACTGCTACACAACAGCAATGAAACAGCAACATCTCTCTCTCACACACAGAGAGACAATTCACAGGAAACTCACAATAATTATTCTTAGTAGAGATGCAAGGAAAAAGTCCATGCTATATTTCTTAGAAATTCAAACTAATTTGTAGTGTCAGATGATGTTTTCTTAAGGGTGGTGAGGAGTAATAACAAAGAGAAGTGGGAGGATGTTGACAGAGGTTTCTGTCCTACTAGGTCCTACAGCCATTTAGTCACAAATAAACACACAGAGGCTTACATTAATTATAAACTGCTTGGCCTATTATCTCAGTCTTTTTATTAATTAAATGTTACATTGCACATTAACCCATTATTCTTCTCTGTGTTAGCCACATGGCTTGGTACCTTTTAACAGCAAAGCATTCTCATCTTGCTTCCTCTGTGTCTGGGTGACTACTGCAGACTCATCTTTCCTCTTCCCAGAATTCTCCTGTTCTGGTTGCCCTGCCTATACTTCCTGCTTAGCTACTGGTCAGTCAGTGTTTTATTAAAGCAATACAAGTAACATATTTTACAGGGTAGAAGACCATTGTCCCACAGCACTTACTCGCCCCCCCCTTTTTTCCAAAACAAAAACTCTGAATCGAATCTCCTTTGTTTAGCTTTTTTCCTGACCATTATCTTTAGCAACTTGCGACCAACATTCTAAACAAAGACAAACATCCATAATTTGGCAATGTGGATGTGGTTTTCAAGGCTACTTCCTGATAATTGGGGGCACTGATAATCTTATGAGGACCTAAAGAAAATTGAGGATTATGGTCAAGTCCTGACTAGAATATTCTGTGAACCTTGATTATCTTAGCAGCAGTCTTTGAGACTATTCTAGATGTAGAACTAAGACATCTGGGCCATCCGCTCCTATCAGAGATTTCTCAGGGGGTCTTACTTGATCAAACCTAATTTTTCTTAACCCAGAATGAATCCACAGTCTCTCATTTCCTGTGGAAACAAAAGCAAAGCCTCTTCTCCAAAGTAACATATTTTTGACTTAAATTTTGAAGTCAAGGCATTTTCAAAATATATATTTTGGATTAATACAACAGCATTTATAATCTAATGTCTTTTAGCAGTTTTTGCTCCTTCCTCAACATTAAACCAATTTAAAGACAACACAATAACATACTGAATCCAGACTCTCTGTGTATTTTCCATCTTTATGTGACTTTATTTTAAACTCTATTTTTCTTTTTCTTTTTAATTTTCGATTTTTTGAGACAAGGTTTCTCTGTATCTTTGGCTGTCCTAGAACTCACTCTGTAGATCAGGCTGTCTTTGAACTCAAAGAGATCCAACTGCTTCTATCTCCCAAGTGCTAGGATTAAAGGTGTGTGCCACCACAACCAACCTCTCTCTCTCTCTCTCTCTGACCTTATCTTTTTCTTTTCTCTCCCAAGCCTATACATATTAAATATATATATTTAAACACACTATAGGCCATTCAGAGGTTTTTTTATCTGAATATATTTTTACTATATATCTCTCTTTTTCTGACTACATGAGTCTTTAATTTGCTAAGCTATATGACTAGGATTAAAGCCGTGACTTTGATGGCTGGATTCACCCCATTCCTTAGCTGTATGACAGTCTATCCTCATGGCGGGGGCCATGTTTATTGCCACAACTCTATGGAGTTTCAAGGTCCCTGCTACCACTAAGAATCATGTTATTAGCTATTCATAAACACAATTTAAGTATTTGGTAGTGGGGCTTCTTAAAAGAGCTTCAAGGCTTTTGCAGCTAAAGCTGAGTCAGGAGGCCTCTCTTAAATGAGATGCCCATGCCTCTAGCAAACAGAGCCCACCTGAGAAAATGCTGCCACCAAGAAACCAGGCTTAACTCTGTTCTTTGGTGTCTAGAATCACTTCACTTCCCAAGCTCTCTTGGGTTTTATGTGAATGTAGTTGTCCACGTTGGTGTCAGGAGGATGATATCATAAAAATTCAAGAGGAAACATGTAGTCATGGTGATGTGCTTATTATACCAATAAGGGCCATCACTTTAAAAGCATAAACATCATAAAAATATTTCAAATTGTACCCTTGAAATATGTGCATTATTGAATGACAATTATAGCTAAAACAACAACAAAGAATATGTTCTTGAAAGGGTGGTTACAAATCTTAAATAAGCTACTGTGCATATGACACATACGATAATTCTTGCATTTAGTAAGTACTCAAATTCTACCTGGCATTTGATAGTTCTGAGGAGAAGTTTTTGAATTTTCTTAGCACACATAAGAGAAGAAAACTGAGGGCTAGATGTTGAACACAGCATTTTATATAAATACACTATGCAAATATATGATGCAATAAAGGCGTGGCTTGACAGTGTTCTTTGTGTTTTAGAGTAGAAACTGTGACCCCTTTTCTCAGTCTCAATCTATAAAGTTTGTGTACTGATTGCTAAGACATGCTAACAAACCCTTAGTAACAACAGCTGCTTAACAAATATCTATCAGATTGAACTGAATTATTCACCATCTTTGTCTCTTGGACACAGGAACATGAACTTTATGATGATGTCTACATATAATTAGCTAATGTCAAATCAGCTTTGGAGATTCCTTACCTTGAGACACAGTCTTCTCTGGTGTGAAACACTTAGGTAATGATAGACAGGAAGTAGTGACTTCTGGACAGCATATCTGGGGAACTCCAGAGACTGAAGAGGGAAGTGTCTAAGAGGTGACACTGTGCTGGGTTGGGCGGGGTAGGTCATTTTTAGTTCCCGTGGTTTCTACAAATCTCTTCCTAAGTGTAGGAGACTCTTCACCAAACAATAGATCTGTATTTTCTCTGTTCATCTTGTTCTCCTTTTTTCCTTCTTTCCTTCCTTTTTTTTTTTTTCCTGAGACATGGTTTCTTTGTAGCTATGACTTTCCTGAAACTCACTCTGTAGACTAGGCTGGCCTCGAACTCACTGCTATTAACAATGTGCTCCACTATCACCCAGCTGTACATCTTGTTCTTGTTGCGTGGGGGAGCTAGATGTCACTGTGTGGGAAGAACATTCTTTATTCCACAGTACACATGCTCAGAAGTTAGTATGACTCTGAGCTAATAACTGAATAACTCTGTGCTTGGTCATGATGAGTTTAGTCAGCTGTCATTGGTTTCATACTGGGCTAGGGTTACAAAACATTATCATTTTGGGGAATATTCTAAAGTCTGTGTAGAATTGGCCAAGTTTGTCATCTAATGGAGGGAAAGAAAGTGTGTTTTTACTGATCTTCAGAGCTGACTGAAACATTGTTATCCTGACAATAGATGTCTGGGACATAGATGTTAATCAAAATAGTTTCTGATTTTAAAAGATTATAAAGATTACACAGTTATAGATATGTGCCAATAATTCTTAATAATCAAAGAAAAGCATATCAAATTCATAGTGAAATACCATGGTATCAACAGAGATGCCGATCTGGCCGCATCATGCATTGGGGAGGACATTGAGCAATAGGATTCTATGCAATATGGATGGGAAGGTAAACTGATGCAACCATTTTGAAACTGACCTGGCATTGTTTCCTACTAAAGTGAATCTGTGTGTACCCTACGACACAACCTCTTAAACTGTGGGTCATGACCCCAAAAGAGATTGAGTACGAGGGGTCACAAAAACAGTAAAATATTTGTGAATTCAAACGATGGGAAATTAATTCACAATAAAGCTTCTAATGAATCCAAAATGTTTGTTGCAGTGCCTGCCCACAGTTTGTTGTACAATTTCATTACATCCATGATTTTAAAGACACTTGGCCCTGTGCATGCTACCACACCACATGATGCTGTGGTGTGTTTAAGTGTCAGTTTAACACATCGCTGCAACCCTTTAACACAGTTCCTCATGTTATGGTGACCCCAGCCACAAAATTATTTTCGTTGCTACTTTATAACTGTAATTTTGCTATTGTTAAGAATCATAATGTAATTATCTATGTTTTCTAATGGTCTTAGGTGGCACTTGTGAATGAGTCATTTTATCCCCAAAGGGATCATGACCCAAAGGTTGAGAACTACTGATCTAGCCAGGTGGTGGTGGCACAGGCCTTTATTCCTAGCACTTGGGAGGCAGAGACAGGAGGATCTCTGTGAGTTCGAGGCCAGCCTCCTGGTCTACAGAGTGGATTCCAGGACAGGCTCCAGAGCTACAGAGAACCCTGTCTTGAAAATTCCCAGAGAGAGAGAGAGAGAGAGAGAGAGAGAGAGAGAGAGAGAGAGAGAGAGAGAGCACTGATGATCTAGAATCACCCGGGAAGGGTCTCAGTGAAGAACTGTTGGCTTATGGGCATATCTGTGATAGATCGTCAAGACTGCCTTAATTGATGTGAGAAAATGCAGCCTGGAAGTGGACAGAACTTGAGTTTCTTGAGTTGGGTCCCTAACAAAGAGTAGGGAAGCTAATTGAGCACCAAGAACGCACACCTATATTCTCACCCTGCTCTTGACTGTGTTTGTGACTAGCTGCTTCAGGCTCCTGCCCTGATTTCCCTGAAATGATGAACTACACTTGGAATTATGAGTTGAAATGAGCCATTTTTCCACATACTTTTTTGATTAGAACATTTTATCATGAAACCGTAAGTGAAACTGGAACAGATGCCAGGAAACGCTCCCCAAAGTCCTTGACTTGAATTTGAAACTAATACACATTATGAACTCCAATGCTTTTTATTGTACAGGCAAACTTATTTGCTCATGTAAAATATTATCACTTAATTATAGAAAAGAAAGCCTTTTAATAGCTTGCCACTATCTTTTCTCAGCATGTAAAGATCAGGATAGAATATCTAGGCACTGAGTCAGATGGCAGATTTTTAAAATTGCTGCTTGAGCTGCTGACTTCACTTTTGTAAAAATCATTAAATCAATTTCGGTTCAAGATAAGGACAGGATTTCCAATAATTTCTGAAATAGATTTCAACGTACTCCTGCCGATTTTGTACTACGCAATTACATAAGATGACATTCTCAGAGTTAGTGATTATAAAGTCAAATACCGATTAACTCTGAGAAGTATGAAGATGCTCCATGTTCTGCAGTCACATGTATTCAGCCAAAATTAAATTCTTTGTTTAACAACAAACAGCACATTTATTTCATTAGTGTACAAATCTTTCTTCATCTGTAAGAAATGATAGAATCACATGTAAACAAAATTGTTTTAAAATAAATTTCTTTATGATTAGTAAATGACACACACACACACACACACACATTATACAACTAAATGCCTGGGGTATCATAAAATTTCTTGGGTGAAAAAGGATCATAAGTGGAAAAAGTTTTGGAAGCCCTGACTATGACAAAGCTTACTTCTTGTTCTATAGTGCAGGGAAAGACTTTTTGCATATGTATTCTAACTCTAATATATTTTAGTGTATGCTAATATAACAAGCAGTAATTCCCACAGAGCAACTCATGATTTATCTCAAGCAAAATGAGGAAATAAGCCAAGTGTACTCACATAACAGAAACTGCCCAGCAGTGACTATAGATGCTTTATAGCTGCACGTATCCACCTGTGAATCTCCAATATAAAGTTGAAGGAGAGGACACAGGACACCACATGAGTAGACACAGAATTTCTTCTTGGAAATGCTAATTGGAAGATGTTTATTGACAAATCCCCGTGGGAATATCCAGATCATGGGTGCAAACACAGGCTTGACGCTAGGTATTTTGGCAAAAGAGGGTGTTTGATGAAGCCATGGCTAAGAATGACATCAGCGAAAAGCGGTAAGAGGGTGAGTGACAGTGGCTGCTATAATGAACTCGTGGGTATGGTAAGTGGTATGATGGACAGGAAAGGTGGTGTGAGGGAGGAGGAGGAGAAAATCTTTAAAAATCTTTAAACCCTTTTTACCCTTGTGATTATGAAAGTCATTTAAAAAGTGGGTAACCACGAAAACATATTTATTTTATTTTATTTATTTATTAAAGATTTCTGCCTTCTCCCCGCCACCACCTCCCATTTCCCTCCCCCATCAAGTCCCCCTCCCTCATCATCCCTAAGAGTAATCTGGGTTCCCTGCCCTGTGGGAAGTCCAAGGACCACCCACCTCCATCCAGGTCTAGTAAGGTGAGCATCCAAACTGCCTAGGCTCCCACAAAGCCAGTACGTGCAGTAGGATCAAAAACCCATTGCCATTGTTCTTGAGTTCTCAGTAGTCCTATTATGTTCAGCAAGTCCGGTTTTATCCCATGGTTTTTCAGACCCAGGCCAGCTGGCCTTGGCGAGTTCCTGATAGAACATCTCCATTGTCTCAGTGTGTGGGTGCACCCCTTGCGGTCCTGAGTTCCTTGCTCATGCTCTGTCTCCTGCTCTTGATTTGGACCTTGAGATTTCAGAAATAGAAAACACTATCCTGAGTGAGGTGAGCCAGACCCAAAAAGAGGAACATGGGATGTACTCACTCATATTTGGTTTCTGGCCAAGAATAGGGAATGTTGAGCCTATTATGCGTGATCCTAGAGAAGCTAATTAAGAAGGTTAACCCAAAGAAAAACATTTAGGCGATGAAAGGAGACAGAGACAAAGACCCACATTGGCGCACAGGACCGAAAACATATTTTTAAAAGATTTATTTTGTATATAAATTAGAGTTCTATCTGCATGTTTGCCTTTATGTCAGAAGAAGGCATTATGTTTCAGGATTCCCTGAGCTTGGCCTAATGTTTCCCTTGGGTCTCTGTATCTGTTTCTAACAGTTACTAGATGAAGGCTCTCTGACGACAACTGGGATAGTCAACTGATCTGATCACCTGGGATGGCCAGTTCAGGCTATGTATCCACTATTGCTAGGTGTCTTAGCTGGAGTCATCCTTGTGGACTCATGGGAGTTTTCCTTTCATCTGATTTCTCCCTGACTCCCAAAAGCCCCCCTATCCAGTCATCTCTCTCAGTACTCTCTCCCCTCATTCAAGTTCCCATGCCCAGCCACCCCCAGTCTACCTTAAAAATATGCTTTGTGTCTCCTTCTTGGGGAGATCCACATATCCCTGCTTGGGTCCTTTTTTTACTTAGCCTCTCTGGGACTGTGAATTGTAGCATATTTCCTTTATTTTACAGCTAATATCCACTTATGAGTGAGTACATATCATATTTGTTTTTCTTGGTCTAGGTTAACTCACTCAGGATGATTTTTTTTCTAGTTCCATCCATTTGCCTTCAAATTTCCTGATGTCATAGTTTTTAATAGCTGAGTAATACTCCATTGTGCAAACATACCATATTTTCTTATCCATTCCTCAGTTGAGGGACATCTAGGTTGTTTCCAGGTTCTGGATATTACAAATAAAGCTGCTATGAATATAGTTGATCAAGTGTCCTTGTGGTATGAATGGTTGATCATCTTTTGGGTATATGTCTGAGAGTAGTATAGCTGAGTCTTGTGGCAGATTCATTCCCAATTTTCAGAGAAACTACCATATTGATTTCCAAAGTGCAGCCCGAATTCCTAACTGTTGAGCCATCTCTTTAGTCCCACAAAAAACATATTTTTAAAAGCTATGGTTTGATTCTCTTAACTAATAACCATTAACTTAATGACTGTTAACATTAGGTGATGTTTCCTTTCCCCCTCTACTCATGTATGCATATCAACACTTCAGAATACACTGGGATCAAAGTCTAGTTTAAAATTTTGTTGCTTTAAGAAATCTAATGTTGTTCTTTGGGCACATAACACCATCCAGCTCAGTCTGTCTGGCGCTGGGGGCAAATCCTCAGGGCAAGCAGGCAGGCGAGACCTCCTTTGTCTCACTGGCCCGCCTGCACCAACCAAGGTAGGCGCTTTGTTTACGAACTACCCAACCTGCAAGGAGATCTGATCTCGGCAGCAGGAGAGACAGCAGTGCGGTGAGTTTGTGATCAGCGGAGGCGGAAGCAGCCCTGGACAGGGAACTCTGAAGTTCCTCATCCCCCTCCCTATACTCCCCGGGCTCCCTGCAGGGGCTCTACCCCCCCATACTGCCTCTCTCTTCTTGTCCCACCCAGCTTGCACCCAGAACCCTTCTTCCTTCTGTCCCCTTTCCTTTTGGGCACATAACACCATCCAGCTCAGTCTGTCTGGCGCTGGGGGCAAATCCTCAGGGCAAATAGGCAGGCGAGACCTCCTTTGTCTCACTGGCCCGCCTGCACCAACCAAGGTAGGCGCTTTGTTTACGAACTACCCAACCTGCATGGAGATCTGATCTCGGCACCGGGAGAGACAGCAGTGCGGTGAGTTTGTGACCAGCGGAGGCGGAAGCAGCCCTGGACAGGGAACTCTGAAGTTCCTCATCCCCCTCCCTATACTCCCCGGGCTCCCTGCAGGGGCTCTACCCCCCCATACTGCCTCTCTCTTCTTGTCCCACCCAGCTTGCATCCAGAACCCTTCTTCCTTCTGTCCCCTTTCCTCTTTGGGCACATAACACCATCCAGCTCAGTCTGTCTGGCGCTGGGGGCAAATCCTCAGGGCAAATAGGCAGGCGAGACCTCCTTTGTCTCACTGGCCCGCCTGCACCAACCAAGGTAGGCGCTTTGTTTACGAACTACCCAACCTGCATGGAGATCTGATCTCGGCACCGGGAGAGACAGCAATGCGGTGAGTTTGTGACCAGTGGCAGCGGAAGCAGCCCTGGAAAGGGAACTCTGAAGTTCCTCATCCCCCTCCCTATACTCCCTGGGCTCTATACCCCGCATACTGTCTCTCTCTTCTTGTCCCACCCAGCTTGCATCCAGAACCCTTCTTCCTTCTGCCCCCTTTCCTCTTTGGGCACATAACACCATCCAGCTCAGTCTGTCTGGCGCTGGGGGCAAATCCTCAGGGCAAGTAGGCAGGCGAGACTTCCTTTGTTTCACTGGCCTGCCTGCAACAAGCAAGGAGAGACATCACTAGAACACCAGGAGAGCTAGCACTGCAGAGAGCCATCACTGGGAAGGTACATCAGTAGGCAAGGAGACCTGATCCGGTAAAAGAACATCCAGAGGGGAGCATTCGGAGAAAGAGATGGGCAGGCGCCAATGCAAGAATTCACCTAACAATCTGAAAAACTATATGAAACCACCAGAACCCAGCGACCTCCCAACAGGTGGACATGAACACCTTAATCATGAAGAGGTAGAAAAAATTGACTTTATGAAAGTGATTGACGCCCTTAAACAACATGTAAAAAATGCCCTTATAGAAATGGATGAGAAGTATAACAGAAAGTTTGAAGAATTGAGTAAATCAGTGAATGATACCCTAGGAAACCAAGGAAAAACAATCAAACAGATAATGGAAACAGTACAAGACTTAAAAACTGAAATGGAGGCAAAGAAGAAAACACAAACAGAAGGCCAGCTGGACAGGGAAAATCTAGGTAAACGAATAGAGACTACAGAAGCAAGCATAACCAACAGAATACAAGAGATAGAAGAAAGAATCTCAGATTCTGAAGATACCATAGAGAAAATAAACACGCTGATCAAAGAAAACAGCAAGGCCAACAAATTCTCATCACAAAACATTCAGGAAATATGGGACACAATAAAAAGACCAAACCTAAGAATAATAGGAATAGAAGAAGGAGAAGAAGCGCAGCTCAACGGTCCAGAAAATATATTTAATAAAATTATAGAAGAAAATTTTCCCAACCTAAAGAAAGATATACCTATGAAGGTTCAAGAAGCATACAGAACACCGAATAGGCTGGATCAAAAAAAAACATCCTCTCGCCATATAATAATCAAAACACAAAGCATACAGAATAAAGAAAGAATACTAAGAGCAGCAAAGGAAAAAGGCCAAGTTACTTATAAAGGTAAACCTATCAGACTTACACCTGACTTCTCTATGGAAACCATGAAAGCCAGAAGGTCCTGGATAGATGTACTGCAGAAACTAAGAGACCATGGATGCAAGCCCAGACTACTATACCCAGCCAAGCTTTCGTTCACTATAAATGGAGAAAACAAAATGTTCCAGGATAAAAACAAATTTAAACAATACGTAGCCACAAATCCAGCCTTACAGAAAGTAATAGAAGGAAAATCACTAACCAAGGAGTCCAACAATGACCACAATATCTCAGACAACTAGAGACCCTTCACCAGCGCAACACAAAGAAGGGGAACACACAAAATTTACAACTTAAAAAATGACCAGAGTTAACAACCACTGGTCATTAATATCACTTAATGTCAATGGACTCAACTCTCCTATAAAAAGGCACAGACTAAGAGATTGGATACGAAAACAGGATCCAACATTCTGCTGTTTACAAGAAACACACCTCAACCACAAAGACAGGCACTTACTCAGAGTAAAGGGTTGGGATAAGGCTTATCAAGTAAATGGACCTAAGAAACAAGCAGGGGTGGCCATACTAATTTCTAACAAAGTTGACTTCAAACTTAAATCAATCAGGAGAGATAGAGAGGGACATTTTCTACTCATAACAGGAACAATTCATCAGGATGAAGTCTCAATCCTGAATATCTATGCCCCTAATATAAAAGCACCCACGTACGTAAAAGAAACATTGTTAAAACTCAAGGCAGCCATCAAACCGCACACATTAATAGTAGGAGACTTTAATACTCCTCTCTCACCAATGGACAGGTCAAGTAGACAGAAACCTAACAGAGAAATAAGAGAATTAATGGAGGTAATGAATCAAATGGACTTAACAGACATCTATAGAATATTCCACCCAAATAGGAAAGAATATACCTTCTTCTCTGCAGTTCATGGAACCTTCTCAAAAATCGACCACATACTCGGTAACAAAGCAAACATCCACAGTTACAAAAAAATATTAATAACCACCTGTATCTTATCAGATCACCATGGATTAAAGCTAGAATTCAGCAACAATGCTACCCCCAGAAAGCCTACAAACTCATGGAAACTGAATAGTCAACTACTGAACCATACCTGGATTAAGGAAGAAATAAAGAAAGAAATTAAACTCTTCCTTGAAGACAATGAAAATAAAGAAACAACATACTCAAACCTATGGGACACTATGAAAGCAGTTCTGAGAGGAAAGTTCATAGCACTAACTGCCCACTTAAAGAAAACAGAGAAAGCACACATTGGAGACTTAACAGCCCACCTGAAAGCTCTAGAAAAAAAAAGAAGCAGACTCACCTAGAAGGGGTAGAAGACTGGAAATAATTAAACTGAGGGCTGAAATCAACAAAATAGAAACACAGAAAACAATTGAAAGAATCAATGAATCAAAAAGCTGGTTCCTGGAGAAAATCAACAAGATTGATAAACCCCTATCCAAACTAATCAAACGGCAGAGAGAGAATTTGCAAATTAATAAGATCAGAAATGAAAAGGGAGACATAACCACAGACACAGAGGAAATTCAGAGAATCATTAGATCTTACTACAAAAGCCTGTATGCCACAAAACTGGAAAATGTAAAAGAAATGGACGCTTTTTTAGATAAATACCATTTACCAAAGTTAAACCAGGACCAGGTGAACAACCTAAATAGACCTGTTAGTCGTGAAGAATTAGAAGCTGTTATCAAAAACCTCCCTTCCAAAAAAAGTCCAGGACCAGATGGTTTCAATGCGGAATTCTACCAGAACTTCCAAGAAGACCTAATACCTATTCTCCTTAATGTATTTCACAATATAGAAACAGAAGAGTCATTGCCAAATTCCTTTTATGAAGCTACAGTAACTCTGATACCAAAACCACACAAAGACCCAACCAAGAAAGAGAATTACAGGCCAATCTCACTCATGAACATCGACGCAAAAATCCTCAACAAAATTCTGGCAAACCGAATCCAAGAACACATTAGAAAAATTATCCATTATGATCAAGTAGGCTTCATACCAGAGATGCAGGGCTGGTTTAACATACGCAAATCTATCAATGTAATCCATCATATAAATAAACTGAAAGAAAAAAACCATATGATCGTTTCATTAGATGCTGAAAAAGCATTTGACAAAATTCAACATCCCTTTATGATAAAAGTCTTAGAGAGATTAGGGATACAAGGGTCATACCTAAATATAATTAAAGCTATATACAGCAAGCCGACAGCTAATATCAAATTAAATGGAGAGAAACTTAAAGCCATTCCACTAAAATCAGGAACACGCCAAGGCTGTCCACTCTCTCCATACCTCTTCAATATAGTTCTCGAAGTTTTAGCAATAGCAATAAGACAACATAAGGGGATAAAGGGGATTCAAATTGGAAAGGAAGAAGTTAAACTTGCATTATTTGCAGATGATATGATAGTGTACATGAGCGACCCCAAAAACTCCACCAAAGAACTCCTACAGCTGATAAACGCCTTTAGTAATGTGGCAGGATACAAGATCAACTCCAAAAAATCAGTCGCCCTCTTATACACAAAGGATCTGGAAGCAGAGAGAGAAATAAGAGAATCATCACCTTTCACGATAGCCACAAACAGCATAAAATATCTTGGGGTAACTCTAACCAAGGAAGTGAAAGATCTATTTGACAAAAACTTTAAAGCATTGAAGAAAGAAATTGAAGAGGATACCAGAAAATGGAAGGATCTCCCTTGCTCTTGGATTGGGAGAATCAACATAGTAAAAATGGCAATTCTACCAAGGGCAATTTATAGATTCAATGCAATCCCCATTAAAATCCCATCAAAATTCTTCACAGATCTTGAAAGGACAATAATCAACTTTATATGGAGAAACAAAAAACCCAGGATAGCCAAAACAATCTTATACAATAAAGGAACTTCTGGAGGCATTACCATCCCTGACTTCAAACTCTATTACAGAGCTACAGTAATGAAAACAGCGTGGTACTGGCATAAAAACAGAGAAGTCGACCAATGGAATCGTATAGAAGACCCGGATTTTAACCCACAAACCTATGAACAACTGATTTTTGATAAAGGAGCTAAAAGTATACAATGGAAGAAAGAAAGCATCTTCAACAAATGGTGCTGGCACAATTGGATGTCAACCTGTAGAAGAATGAAAATAGACCCATATCTATCACCATGCACAAAACTCAAGTCCAAATGGATCAAAGACCTCAATATCAATCTGAACACACTGAACCTGATAGAAGAGAAAATGGGAAGTACCCTACAACATATGGGCACTGGAGATCGCTTCCTATGTATAACCCCAGCAACACAGACATTAAGGGCAACATTGAATAAATGGGACCTCCTGAAACTGAGAAGCTTCTGTAAAGCAAAGGACACTGTCATTAAGACAAAAAGGCAGCCTACTGACTGGGAGAAGATCTTCACCAACCCTGCAACAGACAAAGGTCTGATCTCCAAAATATATAAAGAACTCAAGAAACTAGACTTCAAAAGGATAATTAACCCAATTAAAAAATGGGGCACTGAACTGAACAGAGAATTCTCAACAGAAGAAGTTAAAATGGCCAAAAGATACTTAAGGTCATGCTCAACCTCCTTAGCGATCAGAGAAATGCAAATCAAAACAACTTTGAGATATCATCTTACACCTGTCAGAATGGCTAAAATCAAAAACACCAAGGATAGCCTTTGCTGGAGAGGTTGTGGAGAAAGGGGTACCCTCATCCATTGCTGGTGGGACTGCAAACTTGTGCAACCACTTTGGAAATCAGTGTGGCGGTTTCTCAGAAAAATTGGGATCAACCTACCCCTGGACCCAGCAATACCACTCTTGGGAATATACCCAAGAGATGCCCTATCATATGACAAAAGCATTTGTCCAACTATGTTCATAGCAGCATTATTTGTAATAGCCAGAACCTGGAAGCAACCTAGATGCCCTTCAATGGAAGAATGGATGAAGAAATTGTGGAATATATACACATTAGAGTACTACTCTGCGGTAAAAAACAATGACTTCTCGAATTTTGCATGCAAATGGATGGAAATAGAAAATACGATCCTTAGTGAGGTAACCCAGACCCAAAAAGAAGAACATGGGATGTACTCACTCATAATTGGTTTCTAGCCATGGATAGGGGCCACTGAGTCTATAATTTGTGATCCTAAAGAAGTTAAACAAGAGGGTAAACCCAAGGAAAAACATATAGATATCCTCCCAGCTATGGGAAATAGACATGACTGATGGGCAAAAAATTGGAATCTTGGGGGTGGGTTGGGATGGGGATGAGGGGTGATGGGGAGAGAAAAGTGTGAAGGAGAGGATGAGGGGAAATGGGGGAATCGGGGTGATTGGGGATAAAGGAAGGTTGGATAGGGGAGCAGGGAAACTCATACCTTAGGTAAGGGAGCCACCTAAGGGGTGGCAAGAGACTTGAACTTGGAATGGCTACCAGATGCCCAGGGCAATGTCCCCAGTTAGTTCATTGGGGCACCTGAGGATAGGGAACCCGAAATGAACCTATCCTATAATCATACTGATGAATATCTTGCATATCGCCATAGAACCTTCATCTAGCGATGGATGGAGATAGAGCCAGAGACCCACACTGGAGCACCGGACTGAGCTCCCAAGGTTATAATGAGGAGCAGAAGGAGAGAGAACATGAACAAGGAAGTCAGGACCATGAGGGGTGCACCCAACCACTGGGACATTGGGGCCGATCTATTGGGAGCTCACCAAGGTCAGCTGGACTGCTACTGAAAAAACATGGGATAAAAACGGACTCTCGGAATGTGGCGGACAATGAGAGCTGACGAGAGGCCAAGAAGAATGGCACAGGAACTTTCAACTGGCGATAGATCGAGAGAGAGACAGAGACCCAAATTGGAGCAATGGTCTGAGCTCTTAAGGTCCAAATGAGGAGCAGAAGGAGGGAGAACATGAGCAAGGAAATCAGGACCACGAGGCGTGCACCCACCCACTGTGACAGTGGAACTGATCTATTGGGAGCTCTTCAAGGCCAGCTGGACTGGGACTGAATAAGCATGGGTTGAAACTGGACTCTCTGAACATGGCGGACAATGAAGGCTGATGAGAAGCCAAGGACAATGGCACTAGGTTTCGATCCTAATACATGAACTGGCTTTGTGGGAGCTTAGCCTGTTTTGTTGCTCACCTTCCTGGGCCTGGATGGAAGTGGGAGGACCTTGGTCTTCCTGTAGGGCAGGGAATTTGGACTGCTCTTCAGTATCGAGAGGGAGGGGGAATGGACTGGGGAGAGGAGAAGAGGAGTGGGGATGGGGGAGGGGAGTGAGGGGAGGGGGCAATGTGTGGGAGGAGGGGTGGGAAATGGGAAACGGGGAGCAGTTGGAAATTTTAATTAAAAAAGAATAAAAAAAAAAAACAAAAAAAAAAAAAAGAAATCTAATGTTATATATACTATTGGAATTTCCCACATATTCCTCAATGCCGTCTCAGAATATAATTACTAATGAAAGAATTTGTGACTAATTTGTCATTGATGATGTTGGAGGAACTGACATGTGTTGTCTGAGGTTTTCTGCTCAGTTTCTGCAGTCGTTAAGTAAGTCCCAAAGAAATCACACAGAGGTCTACGTTAATCATAAACTGATTAGCCCATTAGCTCAGGCTTCTTATTAACTCTTATAACTTATATTAGCCCATTATTCTTATCTGTGTTAGCCACTTGGCTCGGTACCTTATTCGGTGGGGCAGTCACATCTTGCCTCTTCTGTGGCTGCGACAGGACTGCTGACTATGACTTCCTTCTTCCCAGAATTCTTCTGTTCTTGTCACCCTGCCTCTACTTCCTGCCTGGCTACTGGTGAATCAGTGTTTATTTAAAATATAATTGACAGAATACAGACCATTGTCCCACAGGCATGTTGGTTAGATGCCAGATAGATAAATGAGAAATAAATGACAGTTAAAGTGACATATCAAATATATGCTTTCAAGAAGTTCAATGAATGCAAGAGATATGGGAAAAGTGCTGAGCAGAGAAGCAATGGTTGAAGGAAATGTATGGAAGTGTAGGAGACTTGGATGTGATTGTAGGGTAAGAAACAATCTCAGAGAGGAGTAGATGAGTGTGATGATTAATGGAACAAATTATAAGAGGAGTTGTGAGGGGCAACAGACATATATAGTCTGCAGAGCAGACATAGTCTCCACTGAAACAAGACTATAGTAGCAGGTGGAATATATATGATGCAATGTCAAAGTACAGAGAAGAAAAGGTTATCAAATTCACATAAAGTAGGAAAATAGAAATGAAAGAAAATGAAGAAAGGGTACAGGGTTTCAGTTAGGGTTTCTATTTGTGTGAAGAGTCACCAAAGTCACAGTAGCTCTTATAAAGGAAGGCAGCTTACAGTTTCAGAAGTTCAGTCCATTGTCACTATGGTGGGGAGCATGGCAGCATGCACACGAATGGGGTGCTGGAGGAGTAGCTGAGAGTCCTACATCTTACAGGCAGAAAGAAGTCAAATGGGCTTCCTTTAGAGACACTGGGCAGTATCCTGAGCATAGGAAACATCAAAGCCCATTCCCACAGTGACACACTTCCTCCAACAAGGCTATACTACTCCAACAAAGCCACACCTCCTAATAGTGCCACTCCCTAAGAGATTATGGGAGCAAATTACATTCAAACAAACCACACTCCACTTCCTGGCCCCCATGAGCTTGTAACAATATCATAATGCAAAATTCATTTAATCCAACCTCAACAGTTTCCATAGTCTTTCACAATCTCAACAATATTTTAAAGTTCAATGTCTCATTTGATATTTATGAAATCTCTTAACTATAATCACCTGTAACAATCAAAATAAAAAGGAAGATTACATACTTCCAACATATAATGCCAAAACACATGGAATAGAGCACAGAGAGGAAATATTGGATCAAAGTAAGACCAAAAACCACCTGGGCAAACTCCAAACTCTACATCTCCATGTCTGATGTCAAACCATTCTTCAGATCTCCAACTCTGTTCAGCTTTGTTGGTTTTCATCCCTGTTAGCAGATCTTCTAGGTAGGTATCCCATGACTCTGGTATCTCTAACATTTTGGGTTCTCCAAGGCAAGCCAGGCTTCAACTTCACAGTTTGTGTAATGACTTCTCTACTAGGCCTTCATTCATGGATACCCCTGTCACATGCCTGGCCTCAGGGACTTTCTTTAGGCATGGAGGCAAATTCCATAACCCATTTCTTCTATTCTTATTTCTAAAGCCAGAACCATGTGGCCAAAGCTGCCAAATTCTGTTGCTTACTGGGGCTGGAACATGGCCCCTCATTCAATTACATCTTCACAACCTTTCTGTCCTTCATTACCTAAGCATGGAGGTCCTGAAACCTGTTCTGTATACCAGGCTGCCCTCAAACTTAGAGATCTGCTAGCTTCTGCCTTCCCAGTGCTGGAATTATAGGTGTATTTTTACCACACCCAGCTCTAAGCTTTTCTTTAGTTTCTTTTCACAAATTGAAAACCCAGCTGGGTGGGATCTTGCCTAGAGGTCATTACTGCCTTTGTTCCATTTCATAATCTGTTTATTGCCTTGGAAAACAGGACTTTGCTACATTTCACTTTCTGGTGCTTCTTTTCTCCTCACAATTTGACTTTTGTAATTTACCCTGCTAAGCTTGGTCCTTTTCATAATAATTTGTGTTTTTAGATTTCCTCTGTCAGTGGAATTAATTCAAAATTCTTTAGCCTCAAGCAGACTCTTTGGGGAAGGGCAAAGGGCACCCACTTACTTCACCAAAATATCATAAGACTAGTTTCTAGGCAACATACTAACATTCTTCTCTGAAACCTCTTGACCCCCACAATTCATCAAATCACACTCAGCTCCACTGTCTTCCATGCTCCTACTAGCATCGCCCATTAAGCAGTGTTTGAAATACTCCACTGCTTTTCTAACCCAAACTCCCCAAATCCATATTACTCCAAACAGAACTTGGTCAGGCCTATCACAGAAATACCCCAGTACTTGGTACAAAATTCTGTCTTAGGTTTTTATTGCTATGAAGAGATACCATGATCATGGCAACTCTTATAAAGGAAAACTTTGAATTGAGGTGGCACCTTACAGTTTCAGAAGTTCAGTCCATTATTATGGCAAGGAGTATGATGGCATACAGGCAGATATGGTGCTGGAGGAGTATCTGAGAGTCTTTTTTTTTTTTTTTTTTGGAATTTAGACTGGCATTTACTGTGGAAATAAATATAAATGTTTCCAAAAAGAACGGACTAAGATTAGAACTACCTTATGGCTCTGCTACATCACTCTTGGAGCTACTTGAAGGCTTCTAAGTCTGCATATTGCAGAGATGTGTGTTTTTGTACTACTTTTTTTTAAAAAAGAAAACAAACTATCTTTTTTCATTATACTTACCAATCCAAGTTCCCACTCCTTTCCCTCCTCCCATTCCCTTCACTTACCCCCTCTACCCCCATTTATTCCTCAGAGAAGGAAAATCCAAGGCCTTCCTCACTATATCTAGGCTGAGCAAGGTATTCATCCCCACTATATCTAGGCTGAGCAAGGTATCCATCCAAAGAGCCGGTAAAAGCAATGGGGATAAATCCTAGTGTCACTGCCAGTGGCCCCACAGTCTGCTCCAGCCATGCCATAGTCAATCACATTCTGAGGGACTAGTTTGGTCCTATGCTTGTTCCTTCTCAGTCCGGCTGGTGTTGGTGAGCTCTCATTAGCTCAGGTAGACTGTTTCAGTGGGTGTACCCATCATTATCTTAACCTCTTTGCTCATATTCTCATTTTTCCCACTCTTTAACTGGACTTTGGGAGGTCAGTCTAGTTGGGAGTCTTACATCTTACAAGCAACTCAGTTACTGGGAAGTATCTTGAGCCTAGAAAGCCCCAAAGCCCGTCCCCACAGTGATGTACTTCCTTCAACAAGGTCACACACATTCCAACAAAGCCACACCTTCTAATAGTGCCACTTCCTATGAGATTATGGCAGCCAATTACATTCAAACTACCACAGAAAAATATTGGGGTTATTGATAATACCCCCATGCAAAAATCGTAGGGACTGAGTTAGAGATGAGTTAGAAATTTGTGAATAGTAGTAAGAGCCTATACTAGAAAGAAGTGAAGTCAGCTCAAGAACACACAGAGAAAATATTTGCCAGAACTGGGTCTTGCCAAGGCAAATATCCTGGAAGGAGTACAGAAGGGAATTTGGCTAATAACTGAAGCAATAACTCTGTCATTAGCAGGGCCAGTATGGGATGAGGAGCAACACAGGCAGCTGAGTGGTTTTAGAAGTTAGAATGTGAGCAAAATACCAACTATGTGGATGCTGAAACTAATCAAACCTTTCTGCACAGTGGATTGGAAGCAGACTTTAAGGCAAAGACTAAAGGGCTATGGATTATGTCAAGGGCTATGACAAGGCCTAGACGATGGTAGGGCAAGGCAGTAATGAAGATATCGGAAGCTAGAGAAGGGCGCCTTAAAGCCCAGGCTCTGCTGAGAGTTGGTAGAGGGAGGAATTGCTGGGAGGAGGCGAAATAATGCTGCCTTCTAAGTACAGAGTCAGCGTAGACAGCACAGGAGGCTTTGGCTTGCTGTCTGCTCAAGGGTAGGAGGATTCGTCTAATAGATGGTCAGGGATGCAGATGTTCTTGTCCACAGTGGACTGTATTCCAGAGGCTGCAGTGTTGAATGTGTGTCTAAAAGCCTCACATCTCCTAGGAGTTCAAGGACCTATCTTTCTCTCTAATATATCTTTAGTATACCCCAACGACATCACTATTAATGTGTTCTTGACTTAATGTCTGCAAACCCTTAACGTCTCCCATGTTCTTTATGCTTTCCTGAGCCGTAGGTGAGGGACAAGAATGATTCTACAGAACTTCCCAGCCAGGTTAAAAGAATCAGTCAATGTAAAGGGAAGGACAGCAACCAGAAGCAGCCAGAGACAACAGCAGTAACAGTGTCAAGAAGAGACCCCGAAACTCTCACACTTTGTCCTGCTTCTTCTTTTGGTGTTTCCATACAGTGTTAGCAAACCGAAAATAAATGTCTTCACAGCATTTTCGAGGGTGTGTGGGTCTGCTGTGTTTGATGTCCGTGGGAATTAACCTTCCAGTATAGCAATCGAAAGCCAGATAAAACAAAGGATTTAAAAAAGGTTTTTTTTTTTTAACAGTTAATTTTTACCTTGGTTTTATCTTTAGTACATATATTAGTCACCACTGTTTGAGTTGTAGGCTGTATCTCTTTTTATATATTTGTGCCCTTTTCTCTCTCAATCCAGGGTGCTTTTGAATCTGTGCATATAAAAGATTCTCTAGCAATACTATGCAGCATAGACACGGGGCGGAGGGGCAGGGAGTGAATTTAGATACAGAAATTTATTGAGGCTGGGGGATTCATATTTCAAAGAACTTTATTCAGATTATTTGCCTGAATCGTAAAATGTGAACATGTTAAGTTATAAATATCTTTATTAGGCTGTAAAGTCTGCCTAACATCACTAGGTACAGTACCGAAACATGGAGTCATTACAGAATATGTGGTGCATGGAGAACTGACAGTATATATTTCACAGGATTGTTCTGCACTGGTGCCAGGAAAGGATAGAGTGACTTGGTGACTTAGTAAAAGAGTACATCATGGAGAGTCTTCTTTTATACACCAAAAAAGGATCAAACAGATCAATACACTTTGTGTGTGTGTGTCTATCCATTATCTATCTACCTATTGATTGTCTATATCTATCTACCTATGTACATGCCTACCTATGGGGGCAGGGTTTTGCTGTGTAGCCCAAGATGACCTTGGACTTAACAATTTTCTTACATCCAACTCTTGAGTTCTAGGATTATAGGCACTCAACTCCATGGTCGACTATTTTTTTTTTTTCAGTGTAACAAACAAGATTCATATAATCTTGTCAATAAGAGAATTTTTTTAGAAGGTACGTGATCAGTGATCAAGTATTTTTTAATGATGTACGTATGAAAAGGCAGAAGGTCTGAGGTCAGTAACCCTTCTCTTGAGCTTTCTGAGAGGTTTCTACAGAAGTTAACTGTGGGTCAAGATTCAGCAGAGAGATGGTTGGAAAACTCATATAGTCACTACCTCTAGTAAAAGCCCTATTTGGTTGCTTCATTCATGTGTTATTGGATATTCTTTAAGAAGAGAATAGAGAGAGCGTTTGCTTTTTGCCATGTGCTTAGCACTGTTAACTCTGCCCATACATTGTTTCATCTAGTTCTTACAAGGGTCTGGTAACATGGACACTGAATTATCTCATTTTATGGTGAGAAACCAAGCCACAGACTAAAGCCAGGATACGAAAGATTTAAGAGTCAAGTCAGATGTTTGCAATCTGGTGATGGTGGTCTCATGGCTGTCATTCTTTGGGCATGGTTTGAGTGCAGAACCACATAGGCGGGCTGAATAATTCACTGTGGTTCCAGCACATCCCTCCAGTTCGGCACCAATAGCTGCTGCTCCAGCAGTTTTTAAATGTGATTTGATAGCCAGGTTTTAGACCTGTGCAACAATTAGGAGACATGCTAAAGGTTTTGTCTAAAGGGACACAGGTTTTGTTGCTTATTTCGATAAAATTTGTTGTTGATTTCAATAAAATGTGATAGGTTTACATGCCAAATCTCTATTTTATGTTTTCTTCTGCACTGAACTCAGGCTAGCCCTCTTTCTCTTGCTTTGAAATTAAACCTTAAAATATTTTTATCAAACCAATAAACAGAATGTAGAAAAATAAATAATATTAAAAACAATAACACATGAAAAAATAAAAGTGCAAAGGTTAGTCAGAAAAGAAAAGGGAAACTAACTCAAGCAAAACCAAATGAAATTTTATACGCAGACAAAACATCCCTAAACAATGGCCATTTCAGACCATGGGAAGAATAAATACAAGTTTGAATGCTTCAAACCTTTGTTTTATATTTTGATAAAATTCACTGCAATTGATAATGTCTCTACTAAAAGTTCTTGGTGCAATGGACTGGGCAACTCCCTCTGTGACTTTCCCTCCTGTCTGAGATCACCTGTAAGTGTTCTACAAAAGAGAAGGTGGCAGAGTCTAAAATTTGGAAATGCCACCAAATTCCCTTTGTTTTCTCAATGACAGCTATGCTGTGTTTTATAAGTTCCACTTTGTAAGAGTTCTTCTAAATTAAGCTTTGGGATCTGTTCTTTCGGGCATCCTGCTCAGCAGTCCTGGTGCCTTGTGATAATACTTCTGCTCTGTTTACCAATAGTGTGAGCTGGCCCTTGTGGTTGGGGCCAAGTCAGTCTGGTAGTTGCTGAGAACTTAATTCATCTGATTTAAACGAGAGTGCCATGACCCTAGAAGGGGAACCTGGAAGACCCAGAGTTCCTGAGACATATCATCTGTGCATGGGGAAATAGATCATAATGAAGTTTAAAAACCACAGTTTGGGTTTTCCCTGGTATCCCTGTGCAGAATGACTTCTAGTCATTGTCTTTTGTGAAAATCACATAATCATCATTGTTTAATGGAGAAACTTTGGCATTAGTGACTTTGCTGTTTATGGTCTCTAACCTAATTGGCATAGTTCCATGAGGTTGTTCTTTCTGTCTTAGCTAGGTTTCTATTGCTGTGCAGAGACACCATGACTAGGCAAATATTATAAAGGAAAACATTTAATTGGGGCTGGCCTTACACTTCTGAGATTTTAGTCCATTATCATCATGGTAGGAAGCCTGGCAGCGTGCAGACAGTCATGGTGTTGCTGAAGGAGAGGAGATCCATAGGCAGCAGACAGACAGAATGTAGTGATATTTTTGTTTGTGTTTTAACAAATAAGGTTTGCCTGAAGATCAGAGTGCAGAGTTAAGTCACTAGAGGCTAGGGAGTGGTGGCACACACCTTTAATCCCAATAGTAGGAGGGTGGAGACAGGAGTAATATGGCTGGGCAGAGAGAGGAATGTAAGGCAGGAGACAGGAACTCATTGCAATCTGAGTTTTGGTGAGACAGTTGCAGTCTGAGTTTGGTGGGAACACAGCCTGAGAACAGGATCGCTCCTTCGATCTGAGCATTGGTAGAGATAAAGGGACTCTCAGCTTCTCTGATCTTTAGCCTTTACCCCTGTATCTGACTCTGTGTTTTTATTATTAAGATCTACTAGAATTCATGCTGCAAGAGAGATTGAGCCACCGGGCCTGTCTTGAGCATCTGAAACCTCAAAGCCTGCCTCAGTAACACGCTTCCTCCAACAAGATTATGATGTTTGGAATCTCCAGGGACACCCCCCCCCCCATTCCAGACCCTACCTTCAGCACACAGAGCAGCATCCATCCCTGAAAAAGCTTGCCAAAAGTCAGCTCCTCCTTAGGGTTGCTCAAGACCACGCCTGTAGGCTACTTAAGATCCGGTAGCCTTGTTTTACCATGTGATACCTCTCTTGCCCTCCTGAGGGTCACCCAGGAATGCTTTTCTCTGTTCATTAAACCCGGATTTATTAATTTGGTTTAATTGGCTTATTACATCAACAGTGGTGCAATAAATGGGGATTCAAAACTTATCCCACACCTCTATAACAAAGCCACACCTCCTAATAGTGCCACCCTTTATGAGCCTATGGGGACCATTTTCATTCAAACCATCACACTTTCCAAACTTGTGATTCTGTTAGGATAGTGACTATTCCTAAATCCTGCTCAGGACTAAATTTGTTTGTGTAAAAAGCTGAAAAAAAGAATTGTGAGTCTATATACAATGATTGAATGTTTCTTCATTGAAAAGTTCATATACAAATACTTGGTAAACAGAGCAGCTGCTGTTATAGTAAGCCTTGGACTAAGAGGTTTTCAAACAAATATACAATTCACAGACTAATTTAAAATTGTACTGAAATGGAAATTATTTTGGTACTGGCTAACTCATGTGTTGAATTTAGCACCAAATGAAATTTAATTATATAGATGATAATATAGCTGAAGAATACATGTACAATGAAAGCTAGATAAATATATTTTCTCCATAATTATCATGAAAAAACTATTTGTTGAAAAAAGTTAATGTTACTGGGTTGGCAAGATGGCTCAGTGAGTAAAGGTGCCTGCATGCCACTTTTACTTGACCAGAGTTCAATCCCTATAATCCACATGGTAGGAGAGACCTCATTCCCACAAGTTACCCTCTCACCTCCATACAGGCACCCAGGGCACAAGCTTGCTTTCCCTCTCCTCAGTAAATGTATACATTTTTAAAAAAATTACTGCTATTGCATTATGAAATTTTTCTTGCTGTGATATAGAGAATCAGTAGTCACAACATATTTCACGTGCTTCATAGGTATTTTGCTGTTAGGTTAGGGCCTCAGGACTAGTTCTCACTAATGAACAAGGAGTAGAAGAAACACATGTCTCTTTTGGGACAAGGGGAACCAAGAGGCCACTACTGCAGATGGTACAGGCATCACAGAGTAGAGCCATTCCTGGGAACACTATAAAAAGTAAACTTTTTCAGAGCGCTAACTCCCCCCAACCCCAACTTAGCTAGCCTCTCTAACTAAAACAGCAGTTAGGTAGGAAGTACCGAGTATCAGTTATTAAGTTATTACAAAAATATTAAACCGAGTAATTGTTGTTACCAGGGCACTGACCCAGACCACTCAGTGGGTAGAAAGCAAAGTTGATTTAGGGAAACAAACTTCTGGGCTGACCTCAAGAACAGAGGGCAGCCGACCGGTGAGAAGATCCGTGGATTTTATGTGAGTGGGGGATGATCGTTGAACTGATGTAGGTTGTTTGGATTAATCTGGAAACATATGGATGCCATTGCCTGAGGTAGTTGACCTCTGAGGGTGCATAAGGGAGGCAGTGGCTTTCCTGGTAAACAAAAACCCGCTTTGTGATCCCAAGGAAATGCCGAGTTTAGTTTTCTGTTTACCTATTCAGGGGACATTGACAGCAGCACTGCCATTTTGAGAGCCTACTTTGGATCTAACAATTATGAGATCCTTTCTTTTGCTCTGATGGTCTTTGTGCTATGGAGGATACCTGGTTCTTGCCAGCCAGCAGCTGAGACACCCTGCTGTTTCATCTTGAAGCCCTGGTCCTGTTTGTCTGAAGCTGAGGATGACACTGTAGTGCCTACCTGGAGTAATCTCAGTTAATACCGTTCACAATTCTCACATCCCTGTCTTGTCACAAGAGCCACTGGCTCTTGGTACTTTTGTATTGTAGTATTGTATTGTATTGTATTGTATTGTATTGTATTGTATTGTATTGTATTGTACTGTACTGTACTGTATTGTATTGTATGTGTTTAATCTTCTCTCATACAAGACATCACAACCGAAGCCTCTCCTTCCTGTCCTCCCAATCTTCACCCATCTCCTCTCTCACCCAGATCCATGGCTCCTCTGTTTCCCTTCAGAAAAGAGCAGGCCTCCCAGTGGTATCAACCAAACTGGGCATAAGAAAATGCAGAAGGTTAGGCATATACCTTCATATCAAGGCTAGAGGAGGCAGCCCAGTAGGAGGAAATAGGTCCCAGGAGCAGGCAAAATAGTCAGAGACAGTCCCCACTACCATTGTGAGGAGTCCAACAAAAACCCAGACTAAAGGACCATGGGCATATAGGATGCCTCTGAAGTCTTGCCCAGTCTTCAAAGTATAACTGAAATTCTCCTGGGTTTTGATGCCTGTGAAACAGTTGACACACCCACATTCCTTATGTTCCTTTCTGAAACTTTAAAAGCCGGAAAACAGGAAGCTTTATCAGCAAAACCAGGCGTGATCTGAAAAAAATTTGAGACAAAATTTGAGTTGAAATGACTTGTCTTCATTGAGTTCTTCTCTCAGTATTTTCAAATCCTACCTGGGGTGCATGTCCATGCTTTTTTGATTGTGATATTGTGACACACTACTTATGTTTTTCTGGGCAGTACATTCTGTCTAAAACTGGAAGCCTTCTTAGTCCAGACACTCATCTGCCTTCAGCGATTAAGGCAATGACCTTGTGACTTGGTTGTTTTCCCTCTGGAGAAACCACTTTCTGCTTCAGATGTTGTGATTTCGTTGAATGTGCTTTAAACGGAACTAACTTCTAGTCTAGGCTTGGAAATTTGAATAATGAAGAAATACGTTTTAGTGTATGGACACAGATTTCTACAGGTCTCAAACTTAGTTGCCCAGCATTGCGCTTGCTTTGTGTTTCTGTAAGGGAGCCCAGGCTGTATTGCGAGCCTCCTCTCCCTCTGCCTGCTATCAGGCAGCTTAATTCTGCCAACTTAGTGACTTCTCCAAGGCTTCATGCAGTCAGTCCATTCAGAGAAACAAGCCTGAGTTTCCTGTTTCTGTTTTGGGGTTCTCATTCTCCATCTTCCCACACTCGTCTTGGAGGCACAGGAGCTTTCTAGTAGCTTCCTATGGCCTGTTTAGACACAGCCCTGGGCAGTTTCTCTCTCACCCTGCAGTTTTAACTCTGCCGTCACTAGAACCTAATGTGGGGTATGTACTTTAAGATTACACTGGACTCATTGCCCCTTTGATATATACTGTGCAGAGTGATTTATACCTTTTCCAGTCCATCTGTCCTCTCTCCTCTCCTTCAAGAGGTTAGAAGGGCCAGGTGCAGGCGTGTGTCTTCTTTGATTCTAGAAAGATTCTTTTTTTTTTTATAACAAACATAATTATATTTATTATGTTGACATTTGGGCATATATATTTATACGCATAAGTTTATTTTAGGAGATATTCTGTAAAATATTATTTTATTGAAAAAAAATTTCCGCCTCCTCCCAGCCTTCCATTTCCCTCCCCCTCCTCTCCTCTCCCCCTCCCCCACTCCTTTCCCCCTTCCTCTCCAGTCCGAAGAGCAGTCAGGGTTCTCTGCCCTGTGGAAAGTCCAAGGTCCTCCCCCCTCCATCCAGGTCTAGGAAGGTGAGCATCCAAACTGGCTAGGCTCCCACAAAGCCAGAACATGAAGTAGGATCAAAACCCAGGGCCATTGTCCTTGGCTTCTCATCAGCCCTCATTGTCCGCCATGTTCAGAGAGTCCGGTTTTATCCAATGTTTTTTCAGTCCCAGTCAGCTGGCCTTGGTGAACTCCCAATAGATCAGCCCCACTGTCTCAGTGGGTGGGTGCACCCCTCGCGGTCCTGACTTCCTTGCTCATGTTCTCCCTCCTTCTGCTCCTCATTGGGACCTTGGGAGCTCATTCCGGTGCTTCAATGTGG
Organism: Chionomys nivalis; assembly: GCF_950005125.1. Classification (NCBI taxonomy): domain Eukaryota; kingdom Metazoa; phylum Chordata; class Mammalia; order Rodentia; family Cricetidae; genus Chionomys; species Chionomys nivalis. Next base: position 56,866,395 of record NC_080088.1, on the reverse strand, counting down.
GTCTCTGTCTCTATCTCCATCCATTGCCAGATGAAGGTTCTATGGTGATATGCAAGATATTCATCAGTATGGCTATAGGATAGGGCCATTTCAGGTACCCTATCCTCAGCTGCCCAAGGAACTAACTGGGGACATCGCCCTGGGAACCTGGGAGCCCCTCTAGGTTCAAGTCTCTTGCCAACCTTAAGATGGCTCCCTTAATTAAGATATATATTTTCCTGCTCCCATATCCACCCTTCCTTTATCCCAACCATCCCATTTCCCCAAGTTCCCTCCATCCTCCCTTTCTCACTTTTCTCTCCCCATCTCCCCTTACTCCCATCCCATCCCCAAGATCCCAATTTTTTGCCTGGCAATCTTGTCTACTTCCCATATCCAGGAGGATAACTATATGTTTTTCTTTGGGTTCACCTTCTTATTTAGCTTTTTTAGGATCACAAATTATAGACTCAATGTCCTTTATTTATGGCTAGAAACCAATTATGAGTGAGTACATCCCATGTTCATCTTTTTGGGTCTGGGTTACCTCACTCAGGATAGTGTTTTCTATTTCCATCCTTTTGCATGCAAAATTCAAGATGTCATTGTTTTTTTTACCACTGAGTAGTACTCTAATATGTATATATTCCACACTTTCTTCATCCATTCTTCCATTGAAGGACATCTAGGTTAAGGTTATGCTCAACCTCCTTAGTGATCAGGGAAATACAAATCAAAACAACTTTGAGATACCATCTTACACCTGTCAGAATGGCTAAATTCAAAAACACCAATGATAGCCTTAGCTGGAGAGGTTGTGGAGTAAGGGGTACACTCATCCATTGCTGGTGGGAATGCAAACTTGTGCAACCACTTTAGAAATCAGTGTGGAGGTTTCTCAGGAAATTCGGGATCAACCTACCCCAGGACCCAGCAATACCACTCTTGGGAATATACCCAAGAGATGCCCTATCATATTACAAAAGCATTTGTTCAACTATGTTCATAGCAGCATTATTTGTAATAGCCAGAACCTAGAAAGATTCTTAAAGAAATAAGTTTTTAAAAAGAAAAGGAATAATTGACTTTTTTTCTAAATTTATTTCAATGAAAATTGAGTTTTGTTTTTCTTTTGCACTTAAGAAGGAAATCTCATAAAGCTGTAAGATGTTTTGCAAATTTACAGAATATTCTTTGAGGTGTAAAATATGTGCAACCCAAGCATGTGTGAATGGGATTCTTTGTTCTCGGCTGTGATTGTTTTGGCTCTGACTCAGAGGGATTAATGTTATCTGATCCCTGGGTAAAGGGTGGGTGGGATGCGCCTACATAGCACATTAGAGTCCCTTCTTGTTCCTACTGAGGGTCATCCAATCCCTAGGCTGCAAAGGCCAACTCCCCTGCGGAGTTTGAAGCTGTGTTTGTTCTTACATGAATGTTTTCCAGAGTACTTTCCAGAGGGACTCAGAGGAGGCCACTGAGCAGAAGGCCCCTTTCTCACTCACTTCCCAGTGCTGGCCTCACCTACACCGAAACCGTGTTTAGTGAAATAGCCTTTTCTGCCTTGGGGGCCACATAGGATGGGACTTAGAGAATGCTTCTAATGGCAAATGGATGGAGCTAGAAAAGACCATTCTGAGTGAGGTAACCCAGACCAGAAAGACAAACACGGTACTCACTCAAGTGGATATTAGACATAAAAGCAATGGATAGCTAGGCTACAGTCCACAACCCCGGAGAAGCTAGGTAAAAAGGAGAACCCTAAGGAGGGCCCCAGGAAAGGGAAATAGTTAAGATCTCCTGGGTAAACTGGGAAGAGGAGTAAAAGGGAAGTGATAGGGGATAAGGACATGAGGGCTCTAGATGGCTGAGTTGGGGAGGGCCAGAGAGGGGGAGCAATGAAAGAGATATCCGGATAGAGGGAGCCATTATGGAGAAACCAGGTGCTGGAAAAATTCCCAGGAATCCACAAGGAAGACCCCAGCTAATACTCTTAGCAGTAGTGAAGAGGTTGCCTGAACTGGCCTTCCCCTGTAATCAGATTAGTGACTACCCTAATTGTCATCGTAGAACCTATATCCAGTAACTGATGGAAACAGATGCAGTGACCCATAGCCAAGCACTGGGCTGAGCTCCTGGAGTTCAGTTGAAGAGAGGAGGAGGGATCATATGAGCAAGCGGGGTGGGGGGTTAAGATCATGATTGGGAAATCCACGGAGACAGCTGACCTAAGCTAGTGGGAGCTCACGGACTCTAGACTGACAGCTGGGGACCCTGCCTGGGATCAAGCTAACCCTCAGAATGTGGATGACAATTTTGTGGCTTGATCTGTTGGAGTGGGGTGGGGGGACACAGGCAGTGGACCAGGACTTATCCTGAGTGTATGAACTGGCTTGTTGGAGCCCATTCCGTATGGTGGGATACCTCGCTCTGCCTTGATAAGTGGGGAGGGACTGGGTCCTGCCTCATCTTGGTATACCAGACTTTATTGACTCCCCAAGGGAGGCCTTACCTCCTCTGAGGAGTGGATGGGGGTGGGATGGCGGAAGTGGGTGGGCAGAAGAAGGGGAGGGAGAGGAAACTGGAGCTAGAATGTAAAATTTAAAAAATTTACATAAAAAAGAATGTTGCTAAGAAAAAGTATTTCGACAACTCTAACTGGTCATATTAGTGGCATTCCAGATCCTCGCAGTTGTGTGGAGATGCATTCATCTCTAACCAACTGCTGACTGACAGACTCAGCTTCTCCTTTTTCAGAGTGTGAACAGTTAATTCAGTATCTTCTAACTTAGTGATGAAATCCTCCAGGTACATATGCTCTTGAGAAAGGATTGTGTCCCAATGAAACCACCATTAATTGAAAAGATCAAAAGTTAAAAAGTGCATTTAAAAAACTTAGCCTACCAAATTTCTGAGCTCTGTGGCACAACTCTCTGTGGTACAGGATGTTTACCCATGGGACTATATGGCTAAGTTGGGGCTATTTATCATGGGGAATGAGGACTATAAGGCTGAGCTGGAGCCCCTTAACATGGTGACTAAAGTCACTACTGTATATCATCAACCCAGGAAAAGAGTCTAAATTCTAAACTCAAAATATGGTCTCTAGAGTCTGCAATGATGATATATACCTGTACTCCCAGTGTTTAGGACATATAGGCAAGAGTGTCACTGGTCTAAATAGTGAGCTAGTTCCAGCTAGGGCTAGTGAGTCCTGGTCTCCAAAATAACCAAGCAAACAAAATATGTTGTCTGCTGGACACATACCATTATCTACAATGCCATCACAAAGTCCTGATCAAACCAGAGTTTCTTCTTGCTCTTGCTCTCCCATTATCTTCTAAAGCCTTGACTGCTTGTTCATGGGGCCCAGAGTAGAAACGTTTAGAACAAAGATGTCCCTACTCCAAGAATTACCATTTTAATCACTATGTCTTTTCCTTTTGGGCCAGACATTGAGAGTGGGAGGAAGTTTCTGGCACACTCACAAGGCAAACAGGGACAGTGTGAATGTTCTGGGCAATCACACTGGTACTGTTTGCACATCTTCTTTTTGTTTGTCGCCCATGACCTTGTCCTAACTTTCACCCTGTCCTTACTGCCCTCCGATCTTGTCTGTTTTTAACATGTTATCCAGTTGCTCCTTTTCTGAATGCAGTATCAGATCTTACCACCCCAACCCTCTTTGGAGATTACGAAAGATCCTTTATTGACTTCACATTTTTATAGGGCATAATTTGAACTCTTTGTTTAGGGTCACACGATTATTAATGATATAGAGACCAAGACTGGTAATTAATAATTACTTTGTGTCCCTTTCACAATACTTAATACAATAGGGCATTTTGCGACAATTCTATGGGCTTAGTAGTTTTATTTCCAGATTAAAAATAAGGAGACAGAGTTTTGAGAGATGAATTATTTTTCCCAATTAAAGAGTAGAACATTACTATTATTTACCACTCATCTTCCCCCTGTATATTCAAAACACTGAAGTGGCAGAGTTGAGCTAACCACTGTTTTCCATGTCCCTCTTCCTCATGCTGGACTGAGAAGAAATTTGAAATACTGGTCAGTCTCTAATGAATTCCCAAGATTCAGATCACTTGCCCCTTCTCTTTAAACATTTTGTCCCTCCGAAGGAGGGTGATATATACTATTCCTGTGAGCCAATAATCCTCTGCAGGCTTTTGTATCATGAGATGGTAAATTCCAGGTATGGAAAGTGTCTTCTACCCTGACTCATAACCCATACCATCTACTGATTTCATTAGAAGACATTCATTTCAGGAAGGTGAGGAAAAATTGAAGAGGGACGGTTAAGCTACAGCGCTGTTTTTGCTATAGATGATCTAGTGACTAACAGCTTTCCTTTTTATTACAAAATTCCTTTTTAATATAAGAAGACTAACATGCCTTTGTAATGAGTGGGTGCATACACATTCAAATACCCAACAAGGAAATTTCTCTTATTTTCTCAGAATAAATCTTTTAAATAAAAAATTAATTGTGGCAAAATATATATAAATAAAATTGAACACTGTGGTGGTTTGAATGAGAATGACTCCCGTAGGCACATATATCTGAATGCTTGATTCCCAGTTGTGGTGCTGTCTAGGAAGGATTAGGAATATGGCCTTGTTGGAGGAGTGGTACCACTGGGTGTAGGCTTTGGGGGTTCAAAAGCCAGACCCAGCCTCTCTCTCTGTGTCTCTGCTTGTGGATCAGATCTAAGATCTCAGCTACCACTCCATGTCATGCCTGCCTGCCGCTATGCTTCCTGCCATGACAGAAATGGTCTGAGTCTCTGAAACATCAAGCATGCCCCCAATTAAATGCTTTCTTTGTTAAGTTGCCTTGGTCACAGTGTCTCTTCACAGCAATAAAACAGTGACTAAGACACCATCTTAATAATTCTATCATAGATTTCAGAAATGCTATGGACGGGAGCAAAATTTTTGATGGTTCTTGGTTTTAGTGATAAAATAACTTAAACATGGGTGCAGAAGGGAATGAGAGAGAGAGAGAATGAGAGAGAGTGGGAGAGAGAAGAGGGAGAGAGAATAAGAGAGAGGGAGAGAGAGAAGGAAAGAGAGGGAGAGAGGGAGAAGGAGATGAAGAGGGAGAGGGAGAGAGAGAGAAAGAGCACTTCTGGGTAAATGTGCCAGCAGATGGAAGAGGCAGAAACAGGAAGCTATACTTTCAGAGGAAATGTAAAAAGATGCCACTTGGAGAGAGAAGATGGGCACACTGGGAGAACAGAAAGAATGAGACCCAGGACATTTGTTCCTTGTAGTTTTTATTGAAGGGAAGACAGGGCCATTCTCCCAGGGTGATGTAAGCATTTGGTTTAGAAGCAAGAGTCTCCCTTTTCAGACTAGCTAAACATGAAGTATTCAAAGTTAATACTATCTGCCTTAACCTTGAGTTCACCTACATGTACTGGAACTCAGGCCCTGTCTAAGAGAAGAAGGAATAATTATTAACTGTGTTTATTGTCATCAGTTTACCTTTTAGCTTTAGGGCCAGGAAGGAACAACTAGCAGTATAAAGTGCCATGAGTTTTTCTTTTAGTTCTGTTAACGTGGTCAGGATAGAATCACTAACTAACTGTGCTTACAGCCATCAGTTCACCCCTTTCCTTGTGACCAGTTTCAGCCCCTGCCAGTGGTTCCTCTCTAACATGATAGTTAGCTGCGAACAGCTGATCTCCATTTCTGACTGAAGGCCTGTGCTGCTTTCTTCTCTACCTAGCTGTGGAGGCCACACAATACATGGGAAGCGGCTCAAGAGGGTTTGCGTCCTAGGGCTTGAAATCTGCCTTTTTTTTCAATTTTCTAACTCCCTACGTGAAAGTCTGCGGGCCATTACCCTTAGGGGGTGGGGCTTCAGTGCGGTCTAAAGTCCATCTCTCATTAAAGGGACACAGTGGAAATCTGCATCTTTGAATTTTCTCGTCAGCTGTGTTGTGCTTCCCTGTACTTTAGGCTTCAGGCTGGCCTTCTGTTTTTTTTTTTTTTTTTTTTTTTTTTTTTTTTTTTTTTTTTTTTTTTTTGAGGCAGGATTTTCTATTTAATACCAGAATACAGGAGGGTTCTTGGAAGGACATGGGAGGACCACCCTATCCCTGCCACTTCTGTAAAGGGAGCCACTGACTCTTCTACCACGCTGTTGGTCTCAGAGAATGCTCATATATTAATATTCATAGGTATCAAATGGTACCAGGAAAGAAGATGGATGCAGAAGGCCCCGTTTGTTTTTTATTCAAAAAAATTTTTTTTGAGGCTCTGGAACAACTTTTTCAGAAGTCAAAAGAACCTACCCTCCAATGAATGGCAAGCTGTAAATCTGGGCAGTTTCCCCTAGGAGGAAGATGGAGAAGAGAAAGGAAAAAGTGTCATGTTATTAAGTTGACATTGAGAACAGTCACATGGTAGACAAGTAGTTATTTAGTAGGGAAGGGAGCTTTAGCGAAAGAGCAAGGAAACACACGATGTCACCGAAAACACATGTGGGCTCTGGCCAGCATCTGAGAAAAGACAAGTTATGTTTTTGAGTAAGGGCTCAGGATGACTGGCCGGCCCAGCAGAGCCTCGCAGTGGCCCTGTGTTGAATGCCCCTCTCACTCCCGTTCTTTCTGCTGAGTAGCGCCTACAAGTGTAAACTGTTTTCACGTTGCTATGTGGTCAGTTTCTAGGACATTTCTGTCTTGCAAAACCGAAACGAATACTTATTTATTAAACAACTTCCCATTCTCTGCCTTCTCGCCTCTCTCATCGGCCATCCTACTTTCTGTTTCTGTGAATGATGGCTCTAAATAGATCACATAAAGAAACCCATACGCAGCATTTTAAAAATATTATTTTGAGAGTTCCATACAGTGTATTTTCAACACATTCTCCTTTCCCCAAACTCTACAATAACCACCTCTCTGCCTTCCCATTCTTTGTCACTCAGCTTTGGGATTTCTTCTTTCCCCGTGGAGTTCAGTTTGTGCTGTACTTGGCAGTCTTGGGAGTGGGGACTGCCAGAGTATATGATCTTCTTATCAGGACTGACATCATTAAAGAAACCCGACTCTCTGTCTCCCAGAATCTATCAAATGCCAACAGAGATTTGGTGTTCACCTTTCCCTGTGTGCTAAGATTTTCTCTGACTGGAGCCGGCATAGGACCTGTGCTTGCTCTCACAGTCCTGGAAGCTCGCATGTGTCTTCTCGGCATAGGTCCTGTGTGTGCTCTCACAGTCCCTGGAAGCTCGCATGTGTAACTGCCCTGCTGTATCTGGAGCACACCATTTCCTTGGTGTTACTGACCACTTCTGGCTCTTACATTCTGTCCCCTCTCCTATAAAGATTCCTGACTTTGCAGGGAGGATGTGATGTACTTTATTTCATTTTATAGACTGTCTTTAAAGTTCATTCTTATTGTAGTGTGTGTCAGAATTTACTTTCTTTTAAAGGCTAATTAATATATTGTTTTATACATTTACCGTCTCTGTTTGAACACTTTGGGCTATGGGAAATAGCTCTACTGTGATCATAGGTATGCAAATATCTTCAAGTCTTTGTTTTTGATTGATACACACACACACACACACAGAATTACTGGCTCATTTTATGATTCTGTTTTTTAAGCTGCTAAAGAACACCATGCTAGTTTGCAGATTATTGATATTATTTTACCTTCTTGATGCACAGTTTCTAATTTCTCTATATCATTTTAAATACCTGTTGTTTTTTATTTTTTTTCCATAGTAGAAATCTGAATGCACACTCTAGATGTGACTTACATAAAGAGAAATGATCAGACAGGTTCTTAGTATTATAGGTTTCTCTGAGTCATGTGTATTATACATATTGGTTTTTTATATCCTCTTCTATTTTGATAAAAAACATAGTGATGCTCATGGAAAAAGCATAACTGAGTTCAATAAAAATGTTTAGGACTGGGTCAGGCATGGTGGCACAAGCCTTTAATCCCATCTCTTGGGAAGTAGAAGTGGATGGATCTTTGAGTTTGAGGCCAACCTGTTCTACAAAGAGAGTTCTGGCACAGCCAGGGATACACAGAAAAACCCTGTTTCAAACAAACAAACAACAAACAAAATAAAAACAAAAAACAAGTAGACAAGCAACCAAAACTCCAAGACCAAAACAAAATAAAACAAACACACAAAAAAAGGTTCAGGGTTGGTAAGATGGTTCAGTGGGTAAGGGTGCTTGCCACCATGGCTACCGATATGAGTTTAATTCCTGTAAAAAACGGTAGAAAGAGAGAACGGAATCCCACAAGTAAGGCTCTGATCATGTCCTGATTCTATCCCTAACCCTCCCAAACAGATACAAGTTCATGTTTTTGTTTAAGTAAAGCCTATGTAAAATCAGGCAATTGACAGAAAAACTATAGCCCATGAATTCCTAGAGACGTCTTCCTTAAGTGTATTCAAGGTGCCTAAGATGAACTTCCCAGTTTCAACAGTATTAGCCTTTGAGAGATCTGGCTATATCAAATATTAGAATCATTCAAATTTCTAGATGTGTTAGTTATTTCCCTTGTTGCTGCATCAATTACATCAGAAGCATTGATATACGGAAGGGCAGGCTTATTTGGTCCCATGGTTTGAGGGGATAGAGTCCAGTAAGATAGAGAGAGCGTGGTGGCTGAGAGCAGCTGAGTTAGGGCACCGGGTGGTTGTGGTGCGGCTTCCTCATGCATTTACAAGCCAGGACAGAGACGAAATAAGATTGGGGAAGGATGACTGTAACATCTAGGCCTGCCATCCAGTGACCTCTGCTTGCCAAACAGACTTCACCTTTTAAAGTTTTCATAACTTCCTAAAGCAGTGCCACTTGTTGGGCAACAAATATTCAAACGCATGAACCCGTAGGGCACATTAAACATTCACACATAACATTCTACCTCTGACCCCCATAGGCTCAGGACCACCTCACAATGCAAAATATATCCAGCTCAACTTCAAGCAACCCCACAATTCTACAGTCCGAACACTGTTCAAAAGTCCATTGTATAAAATCTTCTATGAGACTCAAGGCAATCTCTTAACAGTGTGCCATGGTAAAATTAAAAAAAATATACATACTTCCAATTACTCTTATATGAATGACTTCATTCCAAAAAGGAAGAAGGGAGAAATAGCATAGAAAGATGACAACAAAGTAAGGCTGAAACCCAGAGGGACAAATCCCAAACCCTGCAGCTCTATGGTCCAGGATTGCAGTGGTGTCTATCTGGGTTCCATCTCTTCAGTATTGCGGTCTGCAGCATATGTGGCCCCTCTCTTGGTCCAGGTCCTCCCGACATCCCCAGCTTTTTTCAGTGGACATTTTGGTACCTTCAACATCCTGGGGTCTCCACTGAAACAGATTTTGCCTTCACAGATTCGTACAGCCTACTTGAGAGCTCATGTAGGGAATCACACACCGTCACACACTTCCTGACTTCACTGAATTTCTGAAACCTTGATTCAAGTCTGTGACTTCGTAACTCTCCTATTTTGCATGTCTGGAAAACATGTACCCCTCAAATGATGATGAGTTTTACTGTCACCTTGGGGTGTAGCCCAGTTCCCTTGTATCACAACTGCAATCGCCATTATGCGTCTCTGTGGCTGAACCTGGGCAAACACTTCCGTAAGCTGATGTTTTCTAATAGAGAACCCTGGCATTCTTCTGCCAAATTAATATGCATTTTGGACTCTTCGATGGGTAGGATCTTATCCTAAGTAACTGCAGAATGACCCTATTTCCATTTCCCCTTCATTGTACTGATATTTTCATCATTTTGTCTACACCCATATCATAAGAAACTATAAACACACTCAACCATCTTTCCTTTACTTGAAAACCCATACATTTTCTTGTCTTTTGTTTCACTTCCATTTTCTCTTCTTGTAAATCTCTCAGCAATCACAAGTTATGAGAAGCTAAGTATGACTAGAAACCATGCTACTACAGTTTAGACATTATGCTGTTTTGAAATTAATACCATTAATCAAATTAACCAATTACTTTTCAATTCAGTCTTATTAAAAAAATGAGAACATAGCTAGATACTTTTCTAGAACACAATCTGAATGTCTTTGAGCCCAATTCCCATTATAATCCTTGTTTCCCTTTGGCATTCCCAAACACACTCCTTTGTGCCTATCATTCTGTGCGCACGCTGGGGTTCCCCTCTCTCTAGAATGACCCTTTCGACTCAACTTCCAGCCTGCTTGGGCTTGTCTGTCTACAGCTCCAAATTCCCACAGTTCTGCACTCCAGCTCCAAAGGCTCACAAACTACAGTGGCAAGCCAACTTCTCAGAATACAATTTTATTTGTTACCTTTCTCATTGCGGTGACCAATCACTTTACAATGAGCATCTAAAGGGAGGAGAGGCTTGCCTTAGTTCGTGGTTTGAGGGGAGACAGTAGTACATCAGAGAGAGGAAAGCTAGGAGGCCAGGTCTGCCTTTGCTATGGTAGTCACAGTTGATGGTGCAGCTTCCTCATGTTTCCGCCGATCTGGAAACAGAGGGACCATACAGGACAAGGCTATAACCTCAAGGTTCCATCCAAGTGACCTAATTCCACCAGCCGATCTTTGTGTCTTAAAGTTCTATAGCTTCCCCCAAACAGCACCAACACATGGCAAACCAGTTTTGAAACACACAAGCGTGTGGTGGACATAACACTTTCAAACCACAGCACCGATAAACTGAGGGCTTACGATGGGGCTGTTTCCAAGCATACAACCTGATGTCTGGCGAGTGTTGGCTTGGGGTCTCAGGGTAGGGCAGTTTTGGCAGTTAGTCCATCAGGGTCTCTATGATCAGAGCAATATGGCGAGGTTAAACAAAGAGTCAGCTTCCCCCAAGGGGTGCTCTTTTTTTTTTTCTTTCCCATCTCATTGGTCAGACACAAGTTTGAGGAATTTCTACAGGATCCAAGCTTGAAGGAGTTTGAGTTTCAGCAGTAGTCAGCCATGGGTAACGAACCAGATCAGCGTTGTTCTTGCCAGAGAAATTTTTGTTCAGTTTTTCATTAGTGCTAATGAAACTCACTCTGGTCAAAGGAAATCACATGACGCCCCACAGCTGTTTCACTGAAAGAGCGGCTAGCTCGAGCTGCAAAGCTGTGTATAACCTTGAGCTTTGGGAGTTGGTTCAAGTCCCAATAAAAAATAAATAAACTGGATTTAAAACTGATAATTAGTAATCGAGACTGTTCGAAATACTCAAGAAGCAATGGCTGAACAAGGTTTAGAAGTTCTTAGAAGGTGGAAGACTCCTGAGATGTTAGAAATGAGAGCTCCGGGGTTCTTTGGGCCACCAGGAATTACTCAGATGACTAATGCATAGCAGAGAACCGTGTGAGTGTACAGTTGCCGTAAGTACCCCCTGACAAAAGGGCTTCGAGGACCAGAAACAGGGTTCAGAAATGAAGTCTGAGACACAGACATTCAAATGAGCTTCATTGACTCCCTCCTCCCCCACGGTATGACAGTATTGTAAGGTAAATAAGAAGTGAAGTCCCCAGAAGGTCTAGAGAATGCTTTGCTTGGACTTCTGTCCACATGTGTCAGTAAGACTCTCACTCTCCAGGAACTTGCTCTCACACCTTTCCGAATATGGTCCACTGCTCCCTTCTGGGAAGACCGAGGGAGGATGAGGCAGATAGGTGAGAATCCTGAATTACAGCCCTGGAAGCTCACCAGAGGAAGGCTGGAAATTCCCAAGTTGCCTGCGTGACTGGCCATTGATGAGTCATCTCTAGCCCAAAGGCCATGTGTAACTTGGCCAACTTTAGGGAGGGCTCTGCCACTTGGTTTCAGAATGAGAGATGAGAAAGTCTCTGTGTGTTTTGTTAATAAGCTCAAATATTTTCATTTTAGTGGCTAAGACTAGTATCAAATTTTGTACTAGTTAGTAAAGTTACTAACACAGTTAGTAAAGATAATAATGTATTATAAGGATACATGTATGTATACACACACACTCACACCCACACACACTCACAACTATCAAGGATGTTAGGGTTTATGGTTAATTTTACTTTGTTTCTAATACCCTTGTAATACTTAAATTTTTTTAAAAAAGATTTTAATTCCATAATGTAAAATAATTTTTTTGTTTGGGAGAAAAAAACATCCAGTCAGTACTTTTATTTTTCATAGATTGGCCTATATAAGTGACAACAGATCAGACTATTTGAATGTCATTTTCTCTGTGGCAATCTTCCACACACCTACTATAAATAATATTTAGAGACAGGTAAAAATTGGGTCTATAAGTTAAAAATCTATAATACATAAAAATATTTCTCTGGGAATAGTGATGTTCACCAAGCATTGAGGTTTGGTGCAGTTTTGCATATTTCTCTTCAGGGAGAATCATGACCTAGAATTTCGTTTTCGTATCTTTCCTCTTGATATGTAGTCAGCAGCTATATTGGTAAACTTGATAGTGCTGAGGTCTTATTAGCTCAGTTTTACCAGATATTATAATATAATTTCTGAGACTTTTTTTCTTAAAAAAAGATTCATCCATTATTCAAAATCAATTATGCATTTAGGTTTAAATTAATTTGTTAAAACCTAATCTAGTCGTGAAATAAAATTATCCTAGCATAATTTTTATTTTAAGTGGAGGTACTGAGTGCCCAGAGGACTTTCAGCTCTCCATTCTTCTCACTGTGGTAGGGCTACCAGGCTGCCCGCTGCCTTTAGAACATGGCTCCCGTCCCCACACATATTTAGACTCTGGGACATATTAGCACATTTTTATAGTTCAGGGTTGCATTGAACCTTGTCTCTGATCTTCAGCTTATCACCTCCTCTTCTGAGACCTTTTTTGCTTGACCTCTGGGTCCCCTTTACTGGTACCAGCTCCTCTTTTTTTTTAATTAATTAATTTATTTATTAAAGATTTCTGTCTCTTCCCCACCACCGCCTCCCATATCCCTCCCCCAATCAACTCCCCCTCTCTCATCAGCCCTAAGAGCAGTCAGGGTTCCCTGCCCTGTGGGGAGTCCAAGGACCTCCCACCTCCTTCCAGGTCTATTAAGGTGAACATCCAAACAGCCTAGGCTCCCACAAAGCCAGTATGTGCAGTAGGATCAAAACCCAGTGCCATTGTTCTTGACTTCTCAGCAGTCCTCATTGTCCTCTATGTTCAGTGAGTCCGGTATTATCCCATGCTTTTTCAGACCCAGTCCAGCTGGCCTTGGTGAGTTCCCGAAAGGACATCCCCATTGTCTCAGTATGTGGGTGCACCCCTCATGGCCCTGAGTTCCTTGCTCGTGTTCTCTCTCCTTCTGCTCCTGATTTGGACCTTGGGGTTGTAGTCTGGTGCTCCAATGTGGGACTCTGTCTCTGTCTCCTTTCATCGCCTGATGAAGGTTAATATCCAGGAGGATGTCTATGTTTTTTTTTGGGTTCACCTACTTATTTATACCAGCTCCTCTTGTACCACTTATTATTATTACCTTGTATACCACTTATTCCTACATGACCAGCTTCAATATGAAAGGCAACATTAATTCAAACAGCTTAGCCCATTCTAAGAGACTCACATCAAATGTAAATCCATCTAGATTAAGCACCGAGACCTAGACGGAGTGGGCCTCCTACTTCCACCTTCAAAACCGTGTCAACAATACCAGTGTAATGGGGGCAGGAGACAGAACCCTTGACTTGATGAAAGTAAAAAGGGCCCTCATTGTGAAGCTTCCTACCGGCGTGGAGCTTATAGGGGCTACCACGGGTAAGAGCAGCAGACAGCTGCCTGCAAAGACCACCACAGTGACAGGAGCTGGTAGCATCTTTGGAGGAGGAAGATGGAGAAAAACCTCAAAGTCCAGAAGCTCCCTCCACAATACTCCCTCATGACAGAAGGACTTTCCAGCACCTCTGCTATCTCAGAGCCTGAAACAGTTTGCTGAAGACAGAGAAAGTCAAACCACACCCCTGGGGTGGGGGTAGGGAGTTCAGGGGAGATGGATTCCCCAGTTGCCCTTGCTTGAAGCTTCTGCTTAGGCAGGGTCCTACCTCCAGTCAGTGCCCCTAACTGCAGCTGCTGCTCAGGTCTCATTCTTGCCTCAGCCACCAGAGATCTGAGATTCTGGTATTTCAAGACCTGCCAGAGACAGGACCCCTTCTCCCGCTACTGAGCCTGCAGACTTGCTTGCTGCAAAAGGTCCTGCTGTCATGGGCACTCTAAAGCCCAGTGAGAGTTTTTGAGCTTGACACCCTGAAACCTCCAAAAGCACAGGGCTGTAATACCTGCGACCACCCCGACAGGCACCCCAAGGCCTCCTGAAGAAGTCTGTTGCTGTACTTTTGCTTTTGAGACTCACGGAGTTCTTTATTCCTGCCTGACAAGTAAAGTTACCCTTATTTTTTCCTTTGCTGTCTGCTATACTTCCAACTTCATACTTTCTTTCTGTTCTCTTTCTTTACAACTCACTGAGCACAATTTATGCTTCAGGTAGGCATGTGAGTATATAGGCCATCCTCTGCATGGGCAGCACACAAAAGGTTGTACCCTCGAAGAAAAGGGGTTCTTCCTCTCCTAGCTTCCATCAATTGCGATAACTTCCAGTCTGGGGTATCTGGTGAGCCCGCTGACCACCCATCCATCATGGAATGTTTGCTGGTTTGTGCAAGTCATGTCCAGGCAATCATACCTGCTGTGAGTTTATGACTAGTATTGGCTCTGTTACTCGCTTGTTTCGGACAAACCAGACAACAGTCCTACCACTGAGCTACATATAGTCTCAGCCATTATTTTTATTATTACTGTGTTTATTATTACTGTGTGACTCGGTAATTTAATGTTGTAAACTACTAATAGATATTTGCTTGCATATTAAAAGATCTATTTGATCAAATTGGAGCACTCCAAATTTGTCAATATAATTCTGAAGATTGAAAATTAGTCTGATTATTTACTTCTCATTCTTTACGGAAGAAAAAATTGTACTTGTTAATCTCTTCTTTCCTTGTGATGACTTCACAGATACTCAACTTCACAAAGAAATGAGGTCCAGTTGTCTGCTGTTCTTTCTTTGCTGAGAGGTTATTGAAAAGCCTCTGTTTGAGGCAGAGACCCATATCGGAGCACTGGACTGAGCTCCCAAGGTCCAGTTGAAGAGAGGAAGGAATGAGAATATGAGCAAAGAGGTCAAGACCATGATGGGTTCATCTACTGCAACAGTTTACCTGAGCTAATGGGAGCTCACCAACTCCAGCTGGACTGGAAGGAGCAAGTATAGGACCAAACTAGTCCCTCTGAACGTGGTTGACAGTTGCAAGGCTAGGGCAGACTGCAGGACCACTGGCAGTGGTACCGGGATTCATGTCTACTGCATGTACTGGGTTTTTGGGATCCTATTCTCTTTGGATGTATACCTTGCACAGCCTAGATGTGGTGGGAAGGGCCTTGGACCTTCCACAAAGCAATGTGCCTTACCCTCCCTGAGGATTAGATGGGGGTGGAGTGGAAGGGGGTGTGGAGGGAATGGGAGGAGAGGAGGAAGTGGGAATTTGGATTGGCATTTTTAAAAAATCTAATAAATTTTAAAAAAGAATAGCCTCTGTTCTTAACATGTCTATAGGACATAACAATCGCAGGATCTTTTAATGGCTTTCAGTTTCGGAAAGAGGATTTGTGTTTGGACAGGATTATTTATGATAATCCCTTGAATTCAAAATTAATATTTCACTAATCAAAATTGTTAATTTAAAAACTTGACTTTTCTTCAACCATTAACTTCAAACCCATTAACAATTACATAACAATGAATCTGCTCTACACAAAATTATATCTTTATTCTGGTGAAAAAACTCACTAACAATCAAAGAAAATTTCAGTTCTGCTTAGCAATACTATAGCACAATAATTAAGAGATGTAGTACCCAGGTCAGAGACACTCAGTGTTACTGATCTGAACATTGAGAGTACTGCAATAGAATTCTAAAACAGCAATAGTTTAAAGTAGTATTTCTGCTTATTGACAAAAGCTACTTTTAGAGAACAAATAACTCTTGTATAAATACCTAAGCATTATCATTTGTGAAAGATAATTTCTCTGAAAGTGTTGTGTTTTTCCTTTAGATGACAAACCCCCAGTCTGCCAGGATTTCCCTACATGGTGTTGGAAGGCATTCCAGAGGTTTTATGTTACCTTTGGCAACTTTGCACATACCAGTTTGTAGGGAGTAAGTATGTTAAAGTGAATTTTTCATGTGCCATCAAAATTACTTTTGTTAAAGATAATTTCAATATAAAATTAATTTGAATTTTTCTTTCCTTAGGCACTCAAAGCATGTAGTGTTAAAATTTTTGGTAGACATGGACCTAAAGGCAAAGCCCCAATAATGTTAGCTATAAAATATTTATGAGTATTATTGATTATATATAATAAATAAATATATCCTTAACTTTCAGTATGTCACAATGTGACCTTATTTGAAAATAAATTCCTTGCGGATACGATTGTTTAAGGTGAGATCATATTGGAAAAAGATGGACCTCATCCAGTATGAGAGATGTCCTTATGAAAAGCTGCCGTGTGAATGCATAGAGGATACACAATGTGAAGATGCAGGGGAAGCAGAAACACATCACCATGCCAAGGAATGGCTGAGGCTACCCAGAAGCTGGGAGAGAGGAACAGCAGAGACTGTTTCCCAGAGTCCTCCAAAGGAAGTAACCTTGGGAACCTCTTTTCTCAGCTGAAACTTCAGCTGTGCAAGGCCACGGGTATCTGTTGCTTAAGCTTGTGGAAGTTTGTCAGGGCACTTCAGCATTGGGGAAGCCAGTGAGAAAGAAGTGGACTCTGAAAGTAGGCGAAAGAGAGCACGTGGTATAAAATGATGGTGATAGATCTTAGTGTCCTTAAACAGATTTAGCAAAAAAAAAAAAGGTCTCATAGTTCAAGAGCTTTTTGAGCGTCAAGGTTTTCTTGTTTGTTGTTTGTTTTGTTTTGCTGTGTGTATGTGTCTGTGTTGTGTATTTATTTTTTATTCAAGTCTCACTGATTTCCATAAACAAGTTCTAGCATGTTCTCTCCAGGTCCCTGTCCCTACAGTTCTGAATGTGTTCTCTCTTGGCTCCATGCACACTTGTCAATAACACACACTCAGTTCCTACCACTCTGAGAAGCGTGTGTAGCTCCAGCTTTCAGAGCATGCCCAGGTCAGAGGTTAAGTCGTGTGACCTGGGCTAAGGCGGGTGGAAACAGCGAACTAAGGCACCTCTCAGGAGGAACACATAAATTGATTTCTATTAGTCATGAAAGCTTCCCAGAGGAACTGACTCGACTTTGTTGAGGAAGGAGAAAGAATGGAAATGAGAAGCAGACATGGTGAGGGGAAAATACAAAATAATTTATTAAAAATAAGAACATACATATCAAAGACTAGAATAAATGTGGGTAAGTTAGCTATTCTATTAAAGAGTAGGGGCCTGTATCACTGTCATCATTTTTCATTCAAAGTTATTTAATTTATGTATTTATGGAATATAATGTAGCAATTTAATATAGTAATATATACATATATACAGTATATATATTGTTTAAACAAAGTAACATTTCCAATTCCTTACATAGTTATCTTTCTTGTGTGATAAGAATCTTTCAATTCCTTTCCTATACTTCTAAATACCTTAAAGAAGAGTTTCTGCAAAGGGGGTAAAAAGGGTGGAAAGAGCTGGGCGGTGGTGGCGCACGCCTTTAATCCCAGCACTCGGGAGGCAGAGGCAGGCAGATCTCTGGGAGTTCGAGGCCAGCCTGGTCTACAAGAGCTAGTTCCGGGACAGGCTCTAAAGCTACAGAGAAACCCTGTCTCGAAAAACCAAAAAAAAAAAAAAAAAAAAAAAAAAATCAGATAGAAAATTTTCCGTAAGGAAGGAGATAATTGTGACTTTGTTTCATGCAGGTTAATTGTGGCTGAGCCAAAGGGAGGAGTTGAGAAATAATTGACGGGTAGCTACGAAAGGAGTCAGTGGCTGGCGGGACGCACGATCGGGAGGGAAAAGCACTTTTGGTGCTTGGCTTTAGGGTTATGGAACTGGGTGGGTGCTGAGGTCACTTATTGGGCGGGTCATACAGGAAGTGGAACAAGACTCGGCCAACAAGGTGTTGAGTTCGGGTTTACCAGAACATGTGAGGGGTCCTGAGACATCTAAAGGACCAGCACTTCTCAGCCTCCTCCCCCTCTTTACTTTTCCCATCCGCATGCATTCTTGTCTATAATCCTCCATTGTCTTCACATAAAGAAAGGTTCGAGCACTTCAGAAGTATCGCTTTATCTTTGCAGCGTGGAGCTGAGGAGTTGATTGATCTCTGGATTATCTGCACAGTCAACTGTCTCAAGCAGGATTAATTTCTTTAAATTCAATGAGTGTTTAAAGCAATGGAGCAGACTGTGTTTCTAGTGGACACAAGAGCCCCAGATCTGAACACTGCTTACACAGGCTTTCCCGGTCACTGTAACACGGCTCTTCTAGAATGTCTCTGATGGTGCAGATAAGAAGCGTCAGAGCCACTGCTGGGACTCATCAACTTCTCTGTTGTGCTGTTTTCCTTCCTGTACGGAAAGTGTTTCCTTGAAGACAATATAATGGATCTCTAAATGAGGCTGGTAGAGTTCATCTGGGACACGGTACTGAATGATGAATGGCGTTGAATCAATCAGTCACGTGCTGACATGGTCCATCCGGTAGCAGTCCTCATGGAAGATGTTTCCTGTCATTAAGTGCGATCATTGTGTGCAATCCTGACCAGCTGGGCAGGTGATTGAATCTCATTTCCTTCACTTTAATTGGCCCATGAAACCACCCAATCTACAGAATCATGATGAATCAAAGAAATATGTGTGAACTCATTTGTCGCGCCAACTAACACATAGTAAGTATGAAACAAATGTCAATTTCTCTTCCCCCGCTAACTGTTTTAGGACTGAACACCGTGCCGGCAGCCAGAGGGTAGAAGTGAGGGCACATCAATAGCGTAAATGCACTCACCATCTTAGGTAGCGCCTTCCAAGCTCTCTTCAGTAAGCACCTCCCAGTCATGCAGAGCTCCCAGAAATAGCACACAGAGTTTCTCACACAGGAGGTTTGCTCTGTTCTATGTGCCTTGGCTGTATGTGATTATTTACTCTGGGCGTTGCTCACCCCAATAAAGCAAACAAAAAGGTGCCATTAACCCTCTGGTGACTTTGAGACAACAATAGGAAATACTTTCCTGCCACTGCCTACTCCCGCCTCTGCCAGTAAAGCCGGACATTCTAGCACCAGTGTTTACTCCTGAGCCAAAATGGCCAAGACAGCATCTCTAGAGCACTAGAGCCACTTACTTTCCTTCCCTGATGTGATGGGAATCTTTTTTCTGCTGTCATATTTATTCTTTTGGTTGCTATTTTCAATCCCTTTCTCCTGGGAGATTTAATTATGAGTCTACAGGCTCTAAGACAGAGGAAAATTTGATTAACTATTGTCACACAAGAAGCCTTACCTCCTTCTTACCATTGAATCTTTCTCTTCAGGTCAGTACCTTTATGTGAGGCCTCTATTCTTAATGGATAAGTTATTTTTTAAGAATTATTTTTGCACTGAAGAGAGTGACCTCTGTCCCCATGCGTGGGCAACACAGTAAAGCTGACCCCGAAGGTGTAGGTGTGGGAAATTTGACCCTGAGGACAGGAAAGCAGGAGAACTGGTCCTGTCTCTTGCTCACCTCTGCAAGGGGTGAATTCGTCACGATGCAACTATCCAGGCCCAGAATGGAGGGCTATGAGTTGGCCCATCCCATTATCTAACCCATCTGAGGTCTGCTGGAGCATGTGAAGGAGATAGCCCTGCAGACCCAAAGCGGCAGGATCTCCACAACACAGAGCAACAGCAGCATAACCAAGACGAGTTCCCAGGAGGGCGCAGCGTAGACAGTGTAGCAGGAGCCAGAGGCCTCAAACCAGACCAATGACTTTTTGCAGTCAGCTCTTGCAAGTAAAGGTATATGGGTAAAAGGGTTTATGGCGTGACTCACTGTGTCACACCACAGCTTCTATGATGAGACTGATTTTTTTCCTTCTCTCTTAAATTGTATTGTATTTTTTGGGGAGAGTTTCAAGGGCAAAGGGTGGCTATGAAGGGATGGGAAAATTAATGGGATGGAGATGCATGATGTGAAAGACTCAAAGAATAAATAATAAAAGATGAAAAGGGAATTATTTTCAATTTCTCTTGAAAACAAAATTTCCTCTCTGTTTCTTAGGATCATCCCAGCATCCTCTCAGATGACCACACTTGAATACCTCTTGGGTCGTTGTTGAGGATTCTGCTGTAGTTTCACATGGAAAAGGATCTCTAGAATTTCCCTGTGAAGCTGGGCAAGGGGAAGATGGAGAAGAAGCCTTATGAAATGATTGTGAAATTAGAGGGTGGGAGCCTGGGGGTGTGGGACCTCGAATGTGAGTAGATATTGCTGGAAATGGATGCTGACTTTTTGACAGAGG
Organism: Chionomys nivalis; assembly: GCF_950005125.1. Classification (NCBI taxonomy): domain Eukaryota; kingdom Metazoa; phylum Chordata; class Mammalia; order Rodentia; family Cricetidae; genus Chionomys; species Chionomys nivalis. The sequence continues at coordinate 56,845,892 of NC_080088.1, read as the reverse complement.
ACCAGAAAGAAGTAACCAATGGTTGTGTGGAAGAAGAGACCCTGAAACATTTCCAGAGTGAGGCTGAGTTTTCCAGAAAATCTGTGCCCACAAATTTATTTGTGCAGTAAAAGTTAAAATATTTCATCTTTAATGCAAGGCTTTAGAGTTTTGTATTTGCTCCTTACCCCCGTTTAAACCTCCAGGTCTCTAAACTTCTTTGTCGACACAGGAATTGATGCCCTCTTAATTTTCCTCTAGATATCAGGCTAGCAAGAGAGTTGCTATACCTACCTACTTCACCCGTATGGAGGGTGGTGACAGACAAGCTAATCCTCACAGACACACTCCTAGGGCAATCTGTCTTGGAGGAAGAAGGAAGGAAGAATTTGGGATTTCTCAGGGAGAGGAGAGAAAGATGTTGTTCTCATCCTCTAGACTTCTTTTGAAGGTGTCGTCTCCTTATGCCCATGCTGAGTTTGTTGCCTGCTTTTATTGTCACCTGGACACAAGTTTGGGTCGTCTGGGAAGCAGAAATATTAACTGAGAAAAACTGCTCTATAGGAATGGCCTGGAGGCAAGTCTATAGGACACTTTCTTAATTGATAATTGATGTGGAAGGGCCACCACCTCTGGCAGGTGGTTCTGGGTGGTACAAGAAAGCAGGCTGAGCAAATCACGAGGGAGTGAGCAAGCAGCAAGCAAGCACAGGGAACTTTTTCAGGGCCTCTGCATCAGTACCACCTCCCCGTTCCCACCCTGTTTAAGTTTCTGGTCTGACTTCCCTTGGTGATAGATTGTTTTGTGGAAATGTAAACTGAAATAAACCCTTTACTCCCCAAGTTGGTCGTGGTGTTTTATAACGGCAATAGAAACTCCAAGTTGAGGAGCAACATGTGTTGGGAACTGAAAAACCAGTTTTTCCTCAATCTATTCACCATCAACGTTTAGACTCTAGATGTCTAAATGTATTTATTTATTCATTTATTTATTTATTTATTTATTTATTTATTTATTTATTTGTGTGTGTGTGTTTATACACACCTGTGTGTGTGTGTGTGTGCCTGTGTGTCTGACCCTCAGCATTGTGTTGGGAAATGAACTTTGATCCTTTGGAAGAAAACCAAGCACCTTTAACTGCTGAGCCACCTCTCCAGCCCTCTAGCTTTAGATAGTTGGTAGTATATTAGAAGTCTCATTTCTGAGATATGAAATTGAACATTGAAGCAAATGAACAGCAGGAGCAGCTTTGAGAAATGCTATCAAAGGGTTTGGTTTCCATCACCTTTCAGTTGTCCTGTCCTGTTTTTGGTCAATGCCATTGTACTAACTGACCTTTGGCTACATAAATGGACTCGTCACCAAGACTGGTGCTAAGAAGAATCAGGCTGTCTTATTCCTGATGACAATAGCTGTCCTAATATATGATTATTAATAATAGACATGGTTTAGTCAATGACAGGCATCATGCTTTTCACACAATTACACAAAAAATAATAGAACTAGTCTAGAGCAGGTATATTTTTTGGGAACCTATGTTAAGTGGCCATAGCTACATGGAAATATAACCTAAGTCACAGAGAATCATGGAACTGGGAATCTTGGTTATTTGCATGGACCTCTCTGCCTGAGCACATTATCGCTGTACTAAATGCTCACCCAAATCGATATCAGTGAAATCTGTTAAGGAGGAAAGTTCTGAAGTAGGACCTCTGTGGAAAGCAGGGGTTCCAGATGGGCCTCATGAGGGCACTGCTTGCATCAGGGTTTCATTAGATGAGCAACCATGTTGTCCCACATTTGGTTTGTAGAGCAGCACTCAAGGCCATTTCAGAAACCCCTGTCATGGCTTCTTCGGTGTTTGTGAAACACTCAGTGAGCCTCAAACACCAATCCTGTCTGCCATCTCTCTGCCTCCTTCATGGCTGCTGGCTCCTGCTTCCATCTTGGCTAACTCCTACCTTCTGTGGTCATCAGTCTGAAGATGCTTCTCATTCCCAATCAGGATGAAGGGTACATGGAGAAAGAGGTACTTGACTTTGGGAAACTTTTTTTTTGACTATGTAAATGATCAGGTCTGTGGGTGGGGGGAACACATCAGTATAAGTGTCAGGACTGAGAGGTACTAAGGCCATCACAAACTTCCTGTTCAGCTGTGACCCACAACACCAGCTCTACTCACTTTCTATCGACTTAGAAGCCAACACATTGTTCTCAAACCATGAGCACATACCCTTCTAGGTCTGGTCTTTTCTGAGATGAAGAGTAAGCATCTTGCCCAAAGCTTCGTTGACAGCAACCACCACTTTCCTCTGGAGAGACCACTGTTTACAAATGTTCTATAAAGAACATGTTTGGACCAGAAGCATAAGAGCATACCTTGAACTTCTCTGAATGAAGGTACACACAGTGCCTCTGAGTTCCATTTCTTTGCACCGAAGTTGCCTGTTTGTTAGTCACAAGTTCGGTAAAGATGACTCACAGCTCAAGAAGAGACTGAGGGATAGGGGAATGGCTCAATGGTTAAGAGCACTTTCTGTTCTTCCAGAGGACCCTGGTTCAATTTCCAGCATACACACCATGGCTCACAGCTATTTGTAATTCTGGTTTTAGGATACCCGACACCCTCTTCTGACCTTCATGGGCACCAAGCATACATGTGGTACACATACAAAAATGTGTCATACACAGAAAATAAATAAATAAATCTATATTGAAAAAGAAGAGACTGGACTTACAAGAGAATTGACAGGCAGCTCTGAAAACATATATACAGGAATCGTTATATGGACAAGACAAGTTATATTTAAGAATATATATGTATATACATAACAGGTATGCATGCAATAACAATTAATGAAAACAGAGATGGTGAATTTAAAGAAGAACAGGGAAGGGTATGTGAGAGGGTTTTGAGAAAGAAAAGGGAGAGAAATGTGATTGAGTATAATCTCAAAAAAGGGGAAAAAAAAGAATTACGTAGGTACCTATGCAAGGGGCTCCAAGCCATTCTAACTAGTAGTCACATAAGCAAAGGGAATTAGACCAAACGGATGTCAGAGGTCATATATGGAGAGATGAGTATGTGATCAGACACTAAAACAGTGGCCCCTGCGTCTGAACAGAGCTTTCAGAAGAAACTAACTGTGCTGATCTGTTGGTGTTGGACTGACAGCCTCCAGAATGCAAAGAAAGTAAGATTCTGTTGTTTCAGCCACTCATCCTTTGGCATCTTATTATGATACCGTAAATAGTGATATGACAAGTTTTCAGAAAACAAACAACAACAACAAAAAGCAATGAGTCAAATAAAATAAGGAAGCGAGAAGCAGAGCAAAAGGAAGTTTATGTGAATGAAGATCCCATAACAAGGAAGTGGACAAATGAAAAAAGAAAAGTAGAGAAACAGAAACCAGCATTAAGATGTTGTGAAATATATAGTCCGACAACAGAGCCTCTCTGCCAAGTAGTATTGGCACGTGCTTTCAGACTCAGGGAACATAGAAGAGCTCTCTCTCTCTCTTTTAATTAGTTATTTTACATCCCAACCACAGTCTCTTCTCCCTCCTCTTCTCCTACTCTCTCCTCTATCCCTCCCTCAATGGATCCCCCTGGTCCATATTCTCTCAGAAAGGGCAAGGCAACTCAGCATGAGGAACAAGTTCCCAAGAGCCAACCAAAGCACCAGGGACAGTCCCTGCCCCCATTGTTAGGGGTCTCACAAACAGACTAAGCTACTCAACTGTCATATATATATATATATATATATATATATATATATATATATATATGCAGGGGTCATAGGTCAGTCCCATGCTGGCTCCATCAGTCACTGCATGAAGGTTCTCCTCTGACAACCAGGGTAGCTACCAGTCCCATCACAGGTATGCATCCACTGTCACCAGGAGTCTTAGCTGGAGCCATCCTTGTAGACTCGTGGTAGTTCCCTTGCATCAGGTTTCTACCTGACCCTATAAGTCTCCCTTCCCGTCATCTCTCTCAGCACTGTCCCCCTCTGCCCACCTCTGCCCACCTCCCAACCTGATCCCTCAAGTGCCCATGTCCATCTGTCCCAGTCCAACCAAGAGATCTCTACTTTTCCTTCCCAGGGAGATCCTTGCACCCCCCTTGTTGGGCCCTCCTCATTACCTAGTATCTCTGGGTCTGTGGATTGTAATATAGTTATTCTTTGCTTTACATCTAATATCTACTTATGTGTGAGTGCATACCATGTTTGTCTTTCTGGGTCTGCGGAAGAACAGCTCTTGACCATTGTCCACGGAGAATGAGGAAGAAAAAGATTGAAGCTGGTTGTGTATGTAAACAATCATAATCTAGAATTTAACTTCTTGAGAAGACAAAGTATCTGTGGGTAGTTGTGGATGAGGAACTGGAAGTTCATATTAGTAACTCACATTGTGTCTATGGTCATACATTTTCCTACCAACAAAGGATGAGTTGTTCTGTGTCTAATCAAACTACTGAACACTGTGACCCTGTGTTAGGTGTGGTGCCTTCAGCATTTTGACCAATTGTGCATTTGTCCACTGACTGTGGGGCATTGTAAAAGAAAGAAAGAAAGGAAGGAAGGAAGGAAGGAAGGAAGAAAGGATGGAAGGAAGGAAGGAAGGAAGGAAGGAAGGAAGAAAGAAAGAAAGAAAGAAAGAAAGAAAAAAGAAAGAAAGCAAGCTGCTCTGACCAGAGTTGAGAGAAGCCCAGCTCTAGGGGCAGACACATAAATGTTTAGGAGGCAATTTGAAAACATAACTGTTCAGAAAAAAATAAAAATAACAGGTTCTACTCTAGGGCCTGTGACTTCACCAGGCTTTTTTTTTTTTTTTTTTTTTTTTTTTACCAGGATTACAGTACCAAGCATTAAATTCCATTGTGTGGAACTGGTTTCATATCCACTCAGAGTGGTTAGTTACCCCATAACAGTTGTGCCACTATTATACCAGTAGACGTACATTGTCTTGCTGGTCAATATTGCATCATTGAGAATTCAGAACTAGGTAAGGTCATTGATGTCTTCCTCTCCATCCTCAGCAGCCTATAAAACGCCCTCTGGCACTTTGAAAGCCAGACAACAAGGAGGAAGTTTCCCAATCTCTTTGAGATTGATATCACTATGTTATGCAGGCAAAGTGTGATGTCTTCAGAAATAGGATCTTATTCTGTAACTATGGTGGGTAACCAAGCTTGTGCTGTCTTATACGTGGCACCCTGGGCCAGTAAATTCATATAGAGTATCCCAGTCTTGTATTCTGATTTTCACTTAACATCTCATGTCCTCTACCTTCTTTATTAGCTAATTCAAAGTTAAAGAATTAAGAGGATAAACAGGAAAGACGAGTGGTAACGATGGCTGAGCAAGGTTTGAGAATTGTTATTTTCCTTTATAAAATTGTACTTAAACATTATTTCTTAATAAGGTTTTTCTAAAGCCCTTACTAGACCACCTTTATCCCCACTAGCAAAACAATCTAAGTTTACAGCTTCCAGTTAATCCCAGCCCTTATTGACTCACGACCTCGGTAGTCTGACTTTTGTCCTACATACCACGGAGACATACCTGCTGCTCCAGACACTGACACTCGCAGTCACTGAAGCCTGAAGCCTCTTTGTGCTGTCAGCATCTTAGGACACCATTTTCCTGCACGTTCCCCCTGCCCCGGAGCTCTCAAAGCACCACTCGGCCAAGCGACAAGGCCTTTTTGAGTGCTTAGTGTGCACCAGGTACTTCCTGGACTATGACACGTTCATAGCTGATTGAAGTGAATGATTGAAGTGACAGCAGGCGTGAATTTGATAAGTTAAGAGGAAAACAATTGATGAGAAGAAAACAATGTTCTAGAGCAGCCCTGATTGACTGAATAAAATGCAAGGCACAAATGTGACTTTGAACTTTTAGTAGCCACATTTAAAAAGGAAACCAGACTTAATTCATTTTAAACATAGGTTCAACATACCATCATTTTAAAATGTAATCAGTGTACAATTATTGAGGTACACTTTTTATATTAAACTTTCAAGATGTATATCTTTATAATTGTATCTACTTGACATAAAAACATACCTTAATTTGAACTAGCCATATTTCAAACACTTAAAAGTCTGGTGGGCACATTGAACAATCTAGAATAAGATGTACCAAGCAAGGGAATGACATTTTTATGTTTTAGAAGTAGAATGAGTTCTCCTAACAATTAATCCCATTTAGTAATACAACAAACTCCAAAGGGAGTTCTTTAGTGGGCCTGAGACTGAAACTGCGGCTGATATGGTTGCTATCTTATTACCTTCATCCAGCTTTCCCCCTTAAAAACAAAAGTAATGCAGAGAAGAACAACAATTTAGACAAGGCAGCATTGTATAAAGTAATGTTTAAGCTGGTATCGTGGTGTAGACCTGAAAAGCCAGGAGGCTTGAAGCCGGAGAGCTGTGAGCCAGCCTACAAAACAAGGCTCTGTCTCAAAAGCAAGCAAGGAAGCAAATGAGCAACAAACAAATGTTTAATCCTTTTTATTTAAAAAACTTAAATTACATGTAGAAGAGTTTGTGTGTGTGCATGTGAGCACAGTGATTGCAGAAGCTAGAAGGGGGCATTAGGTTCCTGAAAGATTGAATTACAGCACTTGTAAACAACCCAGGGTGGGTGCTGGGAATCGAACCCAGGTCCTCTGGATCGGCAGTACTGCTCTTTACTTCTGAGCCATCTCTCCAGTCCAGTGTTTAATGCCTTTGTCTACTCTATCTTTGGGTTGAAAAATGCTAACAGATTGAAATATATCCTTGCAAATGTACATTTAGAAAAAGGATATTCAAACACACATATGTGCACCCCCAACACAAACACACACACACACAAACACACACACACATACACACAGAGAGAGAGAGAGAGAGAGAGAGAGAGAGAGAGAGAGAGAGAAAGAGAGAGAAAAGATTTTTTTTTAAATAATAAGGCCGTAAAAGGTTTGAGACAGTTTGCTTTCTTTCCCTCTCTTTTTGTATTTCTATCTCCCTGTCTCTCATCTCTGTCTCTGTTTCTCTCTCTTTCTCTGTATAGGATGGTGTTTGATCCCTGATGTTTACTTTGCTCAGAAGCTTGATTTGGTTAGAGTACCTAGCAAGCTTGCTTCAAATATCCCTTGCCTTTGACTCTCAAGGAAGTGGGAATTATGAGTGTGTTTCCATACCCACTCAGCTTTTGAAAAAATGTATATTTTTCTGTCTGTCTGTCTGTCTGTCTGTCTGTCTGTCTGTCTGTCTGTCTGTCTGTCTATGCATAGGTGTGTACATGCCAGGACGCAGGGTACAGAGGCCAGAGGACAGCTTACAGGAGTTGGCTGCTTTCTTCTACCATATGGGTTTCAGGGATTGCATTTAGGTGTCAGGTTCAGTGGCAGAAACATCCTTACCTGCTGCACTGTTTTAAGAGCAGGTTCCAACCTGGCTTTTGTGTGGATCCTGGGATCTGAACTCCAGTCTTAATGCTCTTGTAGCAAGTGCTCTGTTTGGTTAGCGCTCACCCCAGCCTTTCCCTCTTTACTCACTAAGCTGGTGTGAATGTCTCTGAAGGTCAATAAAGGCACATCTCTCTCATCTCAAAAGGGGTGCATCCTTTTCTGTGGAGCTGATAACTCATCATTTACTCAAGGATTTACCCATTGAGAGGAAACATGCTCTTGAGGCATTGTTGAGTCAGCCAGGCTTGAGGTGACACAGCAACTCCGGCTACAGCAGCTGTCTTAGTGGTTATTATCCAAATTTATATTTATTTTTTCCCCATTTTTTCCAAAGGCTATGATCTCATCTCCTTATTCCAGGAGAGGAACCAGTGGCCAGAATCAAGGTCCTGTTGCTTTGAGGCATGATAACATTTCATTTTCCTTTTGACTTTTCCAGTCTCACTCTTGCTTCACTTTCCTGGAATCACTTTTCAGATAAGTGGTCTGTGGTGGTGGTGGTGGTGTTATCTTTTAAGTGACAGCCATACATACAGAGGCAGCCTTATATGTATTTATTTTACATACTAGTGATTTTAAAATTTAAAGCATTGATGCGGGATTCCCCTCTGTATGCTGTGAATACCACTAGTTAATAAAGAAAATGGTTTGGCCTGATAGGATAGATAGGCGGGACAAACTAAACTGAATGAATGCTGGGAGAAAGAAGGGCAGAGTCAGAGAGAAGCCATGGAGCCAATGGAGCCAAATGCACTGAAACTTTGCTGGTAAGCCAAAACCTCATGGTGATGCACAGATTGATGGAGATGGGTTAAATTAAGATGTAAGAGTTAGCCAATAAGAAGCTAGAGCTAATTAGCCAAACAGTCACACTAACCAGCAGGGTTAGTTGAGATTCTTGCCACTCTGAGTTGAATAAACGCTGTGTCACTTTGCTGTAACTTTCCTTCCAGGCACATTAGATTGATATGGTCTGGCAAGGGACCAGAGGGTTTCCAGTTACATTAGTGGGATGACTATCTTTTCATGTTTGAAAAAATTTCTATAAATCTGTACAAAGAAATTCTATATAGATAAGATATAAATAATAAAAATAATTTAAAAGAAAATTTGTTTTTGCCATATATGAGGGAAGACTATCAGAAGCTCAAAAAGAAGATATTTTTATTTATAAATGTAGATGGACAAGTTTGGCAGTGCTATAATTGTGCCTCTTTACAAAGCCTTGGTGCTTCTAAAAAAAACCAAAACCCTACACTGTTAACAACTATACCATAAATAAAGCCTAAAGAGAAAGATGGAATAGAGAAAACACCCACAAAACATACAGTCAGTCAGACTGTTACAGTCAAATACGTAAATGATTAAAGCTGAAGAGAGTGTGTGACAGGCCATTGTCCCTTCTTTTGGCAGCATGACTCCATGTCATTTTTATTTTCCCATAAATAAAAAGAGGTCGATTGTCAATATAACTTTCTGAAGAGAATTTGCTCAGACCTAGCATAATCAACAGAGAATGCAGTCAAGTGTTGCGGGCTTGAAGGCCTTGTTTTTTTTGCAATAAAATAGAAGTTAGAAATGATTTAGTACTTTTTGTTGGGTATAATCTTAAGACTAATCTCTCTGCTGACGCAAATAATTTCAATCAGACCAAATTAGACCAAATCAAAGATGCCCATGTTTAATAAATGTAGTGCTCCTGGGTGGTCAGCAGCATGGTAGAGAAAAGACAGAAAGGGAGAGACCATGCAAAACCCACCACCACGTGTTCCCTTTTCTAGCACAAGCCTAAATAGACTGTGTGATTGGTCCTGACCCTCCCTGGGGGAGGGGTCAGCATTTGGCGGGCTTTCCCGGAGGTGGAGTCTGAACCAAGGCAACTCCTGGGGGAAGGGCCTTGAAATGGAGTGTTCTGCTCCATTGGCTCCTCATTGGTGCCCCAAGGATGACTGCCAGGGAATGGGGTGACGCTTCCAATCAATCATCCCAGAGTTCTTGGATATAGGGGTGTTGGGGGCTGGGGTGACACTTACAATCAATCATTCCAGAGTCCTTGGTTTTAGGGGTGTTAGAGGGCTGGGGTCTCACTTTTGACCAAACATCCCAGAGTCCTTGGATATAGAGGTGTTAGAGGATTGAGGTCTCACTTTTGACCAAACAGTTTTTACTAACTAGTACTGAGAATAAGTTTGTTGTGTTATTTATATGGCCCTGTAAGCATCTCCATTCACGTGACCTGCATTGTTTATCCGATTACTCCCAGAATATTGCACTAGGCAGTTTCTAAACCTGAAATATCTACTTTGTTATGTGCAGTTTCCTCTATGATACTATCCATGAGGTAGAAACCCTCAAACTACCTCCATCCTACATAATTTATTTTGATAACTTAAAAACACCTTTTAAAGGAAAAAACCTCTCTCTCTATATATATACATACTTATATACATATACATACACAAATGTTGCAAAGGAACAATGTCAGATGGGTTAACATTTCTATTTCTTCTGCACTCCGTGCACCATGGTGAAAATAATAATATTTCCTTGTCCCTGTTTACACTGGCTGAGTACTATAAAATATGGCTCTGTTCCAAAGCTGGTGACTTATCGAGTCATAATTCTGTTCATGCACAAACAAAATATTTTTCTATATTTGCCCTTTGGACAGGATGTCAGTGGGAGGAGATGGTGTGAGACTTCTGATCCATGACCTGAAGCAAGCACATCCTAGGCTGTATTAATATGGGTTTTCTCAGTTCAGATATTAACGTTATGATTTGAACAGGGCAGTGAAGAACAAACATGGGTCTCCCGTGTTTTCCTCCTCCACAGTTAGTTACTTTTCTTACAAGTTTACTTATTTTTAAACATACCCAGAGTGATGGAAAAGACCTCAGACTTGTGTCCTCAGGAGGACAGTAACAGTAAGCTATAAAAATGAGTTCTGAACTTCTTCAGAAATGACTCCGTGTCTACCAAGCAGATATTTAAAAAACTGAGTGGATTTCCCTGAATTTTGCATCAGAAACTCACAGTTTAAAGACACTTTTGGTAGCTTAGGGTCAAACCTAAATTTCACAAAAAATTAATGAAGATTAGAAAAGATAAAGAAAGCTTCACTACCACTTTTTCTACATAACTGATATTTAGATCATGAGGTCGTACAAGCCTCGGAATGACCTTGTAGCCCAATTTGAAAGGGTGTGGCCTCTTATTGCAAGTGATGACGCTCTGTGCGAACTCCACCGGATGTTTGCACAGTCTTTTTTTGCGTGTTTCTTTTTTGAGACAAGGTTACACGTAGCCCAGTCCAGCCTTCAACTGATAAAGTAGCTGAGGATGACCTTGAATTTGTGATCCTCTTGCTTGTCTCTCCTAAGTGCTGGAGTTACGGGCATTTAGCACAACACCTAGTCTTGTTTTTATGGTATTGACATAAGAGATGGCAGCATAGGTTTATCTGTGTGGCGCTAGCAAGAAGGTCAAACAATGATCTCAGCTGATGACTGTCTTCACTGACGTCAAGGATAGCTTTTTGTCTGGTGTATTTTTAGATTCAAAAGGCCCAGTTGGTGTGTTTAGTAGTATCAGTCTCGACTCACAGATTTTTTAACTCACATCATTGACTTTTAACAGAAGGAATGATGGGTCAGAAAACTTTTTTTCTCACCCAAGTCATCATTTTACTCAGCAAGGGGGTTATAGATCATTCCATCCTTGTGCAATTTAGAGAAAAGGTGACTGGGCAGCACAAGCACCACTTATTACCAAAACAAAGCAGGAGACACTCAAGTTCTCCAAGCTTCACTTTTCTTCTAATGGAGATAGTATTCCTCTGCACCATGTGGCATGCTTTCTGGGTTACAAAGTCTGAGCTCAGAATTAGAACATCAAAAAGTCCCATCCTAAATGAACTTAAGCAATAGAGCATTTATTTCCTTACAAATCTAATTGGAAGAGCAGAAATAAGATGGGTCCCAGGAGGCTCCAAGTTAGAGACTCCAAGATGTCCTTGATGACAAGGGATATTTTCTTGTCAGTTGTAGAGGTCCTTTTGAACTTTGTAATTAAGAGATGATTTCCAGAAGCAATAGGGCCAGATGATTCCTTGCTTTATTTAGTTGAAGAAAGAAAGGCGCTTTTAATTTTACACTCTGGAATACAAGACCTTGGCTATGTTGTTTGGGTCAACCTTGGTCATGTGTGACCTTTGCATTCTGCTCCAGATACACTCAGGGCAATGCCTTGCTTTAATCAACTTATCATTTGATGGCATACAGCATAAAGAAACTAGTCATAGTATCTACCATGTATTTACAAAGTAACTGTTGAGGACTAATTTAGATATACAGTATCTGGTAATAAAGGGCATTTACTTAATGGTAGTTGCAACATGTTCTGATTAATTATAAATGGATTAGCCACTTTGAACTCACTCATTGGTGTGTTCAGTTTTATAGCTTACCCTGTTCGACGTAAACATTGTGATAAGGAAGCTGAGATCTTAGCATTGACTCCTATCCAACTAACTAAATTTTGTTCAAAGAAAATAATCCTGAAAAATACACTTTTATACCTATAGGGCTAGGCCCTATAAAAATTCCACACATTTAGTGTCCTTCTGTCTATGTGTTGCTTTTACTTGTTAATGAATAAAGAACTGCTTTGAGCTTATAGCAGGGAAGAACAGAACTAGGCGGGGAAAGCTAGGGCTGGGAGAAAGAAGGGCAGAGTCAGAGAGATGCCATGGAGCTGCCACCATAGTCAGACATGCTGAAACTTTGCCAGTAAGCCACTGTCATGTGGCAATACAGAGATTAATGGAGATGTGTTAAATTAATATGTAAGAGTTAGCCAATAATAATCTAGAGCTAATGGGCCAAACAGAGATTTAAATAATACAGTTTCTGCATGATTATTTCAGGGCTAAGCAGCCAGGAACCAACAAGCAACATGCTACTACACACATTTTTCACTTTTTGTAGGAAAATTTAATTAAAAATACACGAATGAGTCAGAACAATTGCATTATCTCTGTGGAAATGATTGATTGCTTTTTTAAAAGGGGAAAATAGATTCTTCTCTCATTAATACATCCTGACCACTGTTTCTCCTCTCTCCACTTTTCCTTACCATTTTCCCCAGATCTACTTTTCCTCTATTTCTCTTCAGAAAGGAGCAGGCATCCAAGAAACAACAATCAAACAGGACAAAACAATATACACCAAATAAGGAAAAAGCCCTCATATTAGAGCTGGACAAGGCAAGCCAATAGGCGGAAAGGAGTCCTATGAGCAATCAAAAGAATCAGAGACAAAATGTTTATAAGAAAAAGTATGAGAAGACTGTCTTTGTTTTTAAGGTTCCAGGTTTGAATCAAGGACCTTGCATGTGCAAGGACTTTACCAATGAATGATACTATTAGTTTTTAAGCAACCCATTTTTATTCAACACAGATAGATTGATAAGGCCAGTTTTGTATCTTCAGAACAAATAATTCAGTTCCCAACTAAAATTATTAGTTCTTCTAGATGGAAGTACTTGTGGACTGAGTGTCCAGATGATGCTAAATGCCAAAACCCTAATTCTTGTTAAATATCCAGATCCCAAAGAAAGAATAAGATTTAGTATCTTAGCCAAGTTACTCCACTTCACCACAGCACATCATAACTTAGACAAGGTATGGTTGTTTGAAAGAAATGGTCCCCAAAAGTAGAGGCACTATTAGGTAGTGTGGCATTGTTGCAGGAATTGTGTCACTCACTGTGAAGGCAGGCTTTGAGGTCTCATATATGCCCAAACTACTCCCAGTGGAAAAGTCTATTTCCTGCAAGATGTAGGCCTCTCAACTACTTCTCCAGCACCATATTTGCCTGTATGCTGCCGTGTTGATAATGGACAGAACCTCTGAACTATAAGCCACCACAATTAAATGTTTTTCTTTATAAGAGTTGCCATCGCGGTCCTGAGTTCCTCGCTCGTGCTCTCTCTCCTTCTGCTCCTGATTTGGACCTTGAGATTTCTGTCCGGTGCTCCAATGTGGGTCTCTGCCTTGCGAGGGATGCATGCACTGAGACAATGGGGATATTCTATTGGGAACTCACCAAGGCCAGCTGGCCTGGGTCTGATAAAGCATGAGATAAAACCGGACTCGCTGAACATAGCGGACAATGAGGACTACTGAGATCTCAAGAACAATGGCAATGGGTTTTTGATCCTACTGCACGTACTGGCTTTGTGGGAGCCTAGGCAGTTTGGATGCTCACCTTACTAGACCTGGATGGAGGTGAGGGGTCCTTGGACTTCCCACAGGGCAGGGAACCCTGATTGCTCTTCAGGCTGAGGAGGGAGGGGGACTTGATTAGGGGAGGGGGAGGGAAGTGGGAGGCGGTGGCGGGGAGGAGGCAGAAATCTTTAATAAATAAATAAAATAAAACAAAAAAAATAGAAAAAAGAGTTGCCATGGGCATGGTGTCTCTTCAAAGTAACAGAAATTCTAACTAGGACGGAACTCGGTACCAGGAATTGGGTATTGCTGTGATAAGCTGGGTCATGTTTTCATTTGGAAGAATTTGAACTTTGGTTCTTTGGATTAGGAAAGCAGTGGAATGTTTTAAGCATTGCTTAATTGGCTATAGTTGTAGGAGCATGAAAACCAATGGTGCTGAGTCTGATTTGGTATTCTGTAAGGGCCTTGATTAAGAGGTTACAGAGGAAAACAATATTAATATGTGACCTAGAGATTATTCTTGCAAAATCTTGGTGAAGAAGGTGGCTGGCTTTTGCCTTGTCCAAAGAGTCTGCCTGAGGCTAAAGTGAAAAAGTTTTGAATTAATCCATTGTCAGAGGAAATCTCAAAACAGCCTAGTATTGACTCTATCGTATGGGTATTAGCAGTTACTCGTATGAAGATTTATAAGGAAAAGGAGCAAGCTGAAGAAGTAAAAGTATAAAATGTACAACTTGAGGAAAAAAGAAACAACAGAAAGTGGAATTGAGCTAAGTCCTGTGTTTAAGTAAGGAGATAAACAGATTAAGAAATGGAATAGAAGGAGTGGTGACCTCAGGTCAAGATCTCACCTAGCTAAGCTTCCAATTTGAGAAAAGGAATTAAAGAAAAGCTTAGAGATAGGTGTGGTAGTGCGTGCCTTTAATCCTAATACTCCAGAAGTAGAGATAGACAGATCTCTGAGTTTGAGGCTGGTCTAGTCTACAGATCCAGTTTAAGGATAAAAAGTTTAGATAGTGAAGGAAACCATTGAAAATGGAAAGTTGGTAAAGATGCAATTGAATGAGGGGGCCACGTTCTAGTCCCAGCAAGCAGCAGAACTTGGCAAATTCATCTGCGTGGTTCCAGAGTTAAGGATAGAAAGGGGTCATGGAATTTGCCTCCACATCTCAGGAAAGTCGCTGAGGTCAGGCATGTGTCAAGTGTATCCCCTAATTGGAGGCCTAGAAAGGCCATTGTGTGAAGCTATAAAATTGAAGCCTGGATTGCCTTGGAGAACCCAAGATATTAGAGATGCCAGAGTCATGGAACACCTGCTCAGGAGAGCTGGAGCTGGGCATGGAACACCTGCTCAGGAGAGCGGCAGCAGGGCATGGAACACCTGCTCAGGAGAGCTGCTAGCAGGGAGATGAGCCAATCTAAGAGAATGAAGTATGTTGCAGTCAATAAAGCTGAAAGGAATTGGAGATCTGAAGAGCATTTTGACATCATTCATAAAGATGAAGACTTCGGAGTTTGCTCAGCCTATTTTCACTCTTGCTTTGGTTCAGTATTTCCTTGCTATGTTCCTTTCCCTATGTTTTGGAATAGTAATGTACATCCTGCGTTATTATATGTTGGAAGTATGTGATTTGCTTTTGAATTTTGAATTTACTGCACATTACAGTTAAAAGATTGCATGAATCTCAGAGGAGACTTTGAACTTTAAAACATTGTTGAGACTGTGATAGACTATGGGGACTTTTGAAGTTTGACTGATTAATTTTTGCATTATGATATGGCTACATGCCTTTGGGGGCCAGGAAGTGGGATGTGGTGGTTTGAAAGAAAAGCCCCCAAAGGGAGTGACATGATTAGGAGGTGTGACTTTGTTTGAGTAGGTATGGCCTTGGGAGAAATGGGTCACTGTGGGGGTGGCTTATGACGTTTCCTATGCTTAAGTTACAGGCAGTGACGCAGTTCACTTCCTGTTGTCTGCAGATCAAGATGTAGAACTCTTAGCTACCTCTCTAGCACCATGTCTGCCTGCACACTGCCATGTCCCACCATGATGATAATGGACTGAACTTCTGAACTGTAAGCAACCACAATGAAATGTTTTCTTTTATAAGAATTGCCTTGGCCATGGTGTCTGTTCACAGCAACAGAAACCCTAACTAAGAAACCAGGTAAAGGATGTTTGGACATGAACATAATTCACACAAATCCTTTCTTCCTCTAAAGAGAATGAGCTGTACAATGAAATATGTTGGCCCATGTGTACAAATTATTCTTTGAGACAATGAAGTATCAATAATTTATCAAGATTATGGAACAGCTGACACCCCAATCATCATAGTTTTAGAATTTACTAAAAGGAATATTTACAAAATTGAGGTAATGGAGGAGGAAAAGTACACAAGAGTATGCAGTCATCAAGAACCAGTAAAGGTCAGAGGAAGAGAAAGCTACCTGCCGCCATGCGTAAACCTCTGTCTCTGTCACTTACCCATGCTCCTCATTTGCCAAGGCTTCCAGGAGTTCCAAGGATTGACAAGCCTGTCTCTTCAGAGGAGTCTCTGCAGCTCAGTGAAAGACAAGAGGTTGGATTTTGGATCTGGAGACTTCAGTAGACTATTTCAACAGACACATTATTCAGTATACCAAGAAGATCCAGTCACCATCTAGTCAAGCTCTGGAACTCAGAGGCATGAGGCAGTTTGGGGGACCTCTTAGGAACTGGAATCTTCTGTCTTCTTCTTAGTTCATTTCCCGATCAGCAAACAGAGTAGCAGCTTTCCTTGTGGCGTTTTCGTAGATAGTTACTGTTTGACCCTCTTTTACCTACTCCCCCACATCTTCCAGCCTGCTCTCTCAGCTTGAACCCTTCTTCTCCTGGTATTCTCCTTTTCATTTTGGTATCACATGTCCTTTTTTTCTGCTCTTCATAGTCACTTGGAACCCGTATCAAAATCTATGAGGCTAAATGAGTATATCTATATCTATATCTATATCTATATCTATATCTATATCTATATCTATATCTATCTCCCAGGACTGAATCCACAGAAAAGTCCTTCTCTGGAAACTCTTTGGATAAACATATTTTCAATATTGAATTATGTTCAACCCTGAACAAAGTTATGGATGAAAAATCCTGTTTTTATAAAGTTCATTTTTGTTTATTGTCATGTGTAGGGGGTGTGGGAGTGTGTGGGTGTGCCTGACACTGCTCCTGTGTGGCAGTCAGAGGACAAATTGTGAGAGTGGAGTCTTGCCTCCCACCCTGTCACAGAGGAGGGTTTGTCACTGTTTATGTTTTCTTGTGTGTTCCATGTTGCCTGACCCACAAGCTTCTGGCCAGTTCTATTGTCTTTACTCTCCATCTCTGCTTGGGGGGCGTTGGGATTACAGATTGTTCCATGACATCACACTCAGACTCGGATAGCAAATGCTTTTATCTGCTGAGTCATTATTCTGGCCCTAGGTTAACATTTCTTAAGACAGCTCTATGTATCTGGAACTTTAGGGATGGATATGACATGGTAGACAGATTTTTGGATTTTTAAGTAGATTCATTTTTTTTCTTTTAATACTGATGATTCTTATTCTTTCTGTAACATGCTGTGGTGTTTTATGTAGTACTGTCCCAGCATGCTCACGTAGATAGTTGCCCCATGTAGAATGGAAACATTGCTTTAAATGGATGATGTAAAATGACTAAAAACAACAGACGTCAGTATCTACAGATAACTCAAAAAAGTGGTAAAGTTTGGCAAACCATAGTCCCAATGGTTCACTCCACTTGAGGTTTATCAGTTGTGGTTTCTTCCTCTTCCTCTTCCTCCTCTTCTTCTTCTGTTCTTCTCAATGTAATACAAAATATATTAACTCTCTAAAATTTTCTTTCTTCTGCTGTAAAGTGAAATAGATACTGTTCTTCACTGGGTCTTGAAACTGACTTCAGAACCCAAAGCAAAGCAAGGGTAAAGGGTCAGAGACTTCACAGCAGGTAAAGATAATCCATGGTGTCAAGTATTGGCATGGGTTAAGCCATACAGATTGGAGATTCACATCCACACTTTCCTCCTAGTGTTCACCTAGTTTTCTCCTTCTCTCCCTCTCCACTTTTTTATGCCATAAGCTGTAATATTAATTTTGTATCAACTGTAAAAATGCTAAGTGCATTAGAGAGGCTACATGAGGGAGAAGGAACCATGGACAAACAAACAGACTAAAACAACCAAAATCTCCAATAACAACAACAACAGCAATAAGACAAAGAGCTAAACAGAATCAATAACAAAAATGCAATGTAACTGATGCTCAAGAGGGATTCCAGAGTTCTTCACGCACCAATTAAGAAAGTCCCTTCATAGCATCCACACCAGTACCTTCAGGATGGAGGGGATATTTCAGAACTCTATTCTGGCATGTCCTGTTGTAAAGAGGAGTGCCCCTACATTGGAGCATCACTCTGTAGTATCAGGAGTGAGGAGTGGGCCTGCTTTTAGTCCCAGTGCCCAGCTAGTTTAGCCCCAAAATAACCACACAGAAATTGTATTAATCAAAACACTGCCTGACCCATTATCTCCAGCCCCTTATTGGCTAACTCTCACATATTAATTTAACACATCTCGAATGATGCGTATTGCCACTTGACTGTGGCTTACCGGCAGGAGTCTAACCAGCATTCATCTTGGACAGGAGAAGCATGGCATCTGCCACACTTCCCTTCTTCCCAGCATTCTGTTCTTTCTACTCTGCCCGCCTAAGGGCTGCCCTATCAAAAGGCCAGGGCAGTTTTCTTTATTCAACCAATGAAAGCAACACATAGAAAGAAGACCCTCCTACACCAATCTCCCTCATCTCTTTTTCTCTCTCACTACTCATAGCTTTAAGAATACTTTTTATTAAAAGCTTTCTCCCTGATCCTCTCTGTTCTTACACGAATGTCAGAGTCTCATTCAGGTGCAAAAACCATGAATGCCATGCAATTGAACATCATTGGGGTATCCTTGATTTTATTCTTTTCTCTATGGCACATTGTTTTTGTCATACTTGTTTCCATGTCCTCACTTCTAGGATGAAAAACTCTATGAACACCATCTTGCTCATTGTGCTATCTCCAGTGCTTGGAGTAGAGCCTGGCATATAACAGAATTCAAAAATGTCTCTGTTGAGTGAATGCTATGTCAGAATAAACACTCTTTATAAGGGCTAATTTTTGAAGTTGTCACCTTAAGACAATAAAAATCTGCCAGACTTAATGGTGCAAACCACCCAGCACTTAGGAAGGATTGTGGGCTTGAACTAATATGAGCTACATGGTGAGTTTCAGGCCAGCCTAGGCTACATAGAAAGATCTTTATTATTTCAAAAACCTAAATATAAAGAAAAGATATTTATTTCAATTTGGCAGCTTTATTTGCCAAATATTTGATTTTCAAACATCAAGTCTTTAACAACACTGAAATTTAATTGTGAAAGTCAGTTTCTAATTTTAAACATCTGTATCTAACTGAGGGCATGAAGAACTGGAAGACTATTCAATGAGAGCAGTTGGCCTCCACTCCTGTCTCATTTCAACCTATAAAGAGCCAACTACGGCACTTAGTGAGTGAGGAGAGGATGGAAATTCAGAAAGGGATCCCATGTCTAGCCCTAACTTGTTTGATCTTGAGTCCATCATTTAACTCCTATACTAGATATGGAACAAAGAAAAAGATGCTTGCCTCTTGGAAACCCCATGGATTTCTTTGTTGTCACAGAGAAAAGTCTCTTTGTGAAGATAGGGTACAGTGTTTGCGTACTCAAGATTTTGACAAAGTTAGCTAGTCTCTTGCAAACAAGGGGAGCATGCAGTGGTGTGCTGAAAGGTGTTTCCCTCCAGAAGCAGGAGTTATGGTGGCACACACCTCTACTCCCAGCACCTGGGAGGCAGAAGTAAGGGGATTTCTGTAAAGTTAGAGGTCTACACAGTAAGTTCCAGGACAGCCAGGGCTACATGGAGAAATCCTATTTCAAAAACAGAAGAGAACAAAACACCACTCTGAGCTTATTTCACATTGGTCTCACTTTGTTTGCTTGAATCCACAGCTGTTTCAAGGCCTGGGACAATACTGACTTCAAACTACCAATGGTGGTCTGGTCCTGTGAGTAGGAGGAAGACAAGCATGGGCCAGGGACCTTTTTACTAGGGTAAGGATGAGAAAAGTTATGTTGTGATTGAGATAGAATTCTTATTTACTGTGGGAGAGGCTAGACCTCAGTGTGCCGTTCTTAATATCTAATATATACAATATATACAGGTTAATACCTGATTAACTCAACACTGACTTCACTTACCATACAGTGCAGTGTGTTAGGCAATCAGGCTTATGCAACTGCTCTTTCACTTATTTCAGTAAATTAAATTGAACAGTTATCAAAACTGACTGGTTACATTTTAATAGAGTACTCTAATATATATTAAGATAATTGTTTACTTTCTTGCACTCCAGTTTTCCTATCAAAAAGTGGCTTATATAGTGCTTCTCAAACTTACACACACACCTCACATCCAATAACTCTTTAAGAAATAAAAAGAATGAGAAACATTTTTACATGCTAGAAATACTGATAGCTATCACTTATTAAGTGACATTATTAGGGTGTAAGATGTCTGTCTTAAGCATTTTATACTCATTCTATTTACTCTCCTGAACACTTATATAATGTGTGTGCTACTTTTTCATCTCAAGTTTATAGGTGAAGAGAGTGAGAGAGGCTTAGAATTCACACAAGATGGCACCATTGTTAGTATCAGAATAAGATCAAAACCCAGGGAATACAGCCAGAGACCACTCCGTAAGGAAGTGGGCACATGCTGAAAACAATACAAAATAGTTTGTAAAAGATTAAAAATAGTTTGTAAAAGATTAAAGATCTTTTTTTTTTTTTTTTTTTTTGATTTTTTGAGACAGGGTTTCTCCGTAGCTTTTGGTTCCTGTCCTGGAACTAGCTCTTGTAGACCAGGCTGGGCTCGAACTCACAAAGATCCACCTGCCTCTGCCTCCTGAGTGCTGGGATTAAAGGCGTGCACCACCACCGCCCGGCAAGATTAAAGATCTTATTCTGTCATTTTATTACACTGATGTGGTGGAATATTAGTTTGAGATGTGTTTCCCTTGTTTATACTGTGGAATGTTTGTTTAATGATGCTAAAATGTATTAAATTCTTTGATGTTGCATTTGTGAAGAATCTGTGAAGCTGTGATTCTTTGTCTGCCTAGGACACCTGATTGGTCTAATAAAGAGCTGAACAGCCAATAGTTAGGCAGGAGAAAGGATAGGTAGGGCTGCCAGGAAGAGAGAATGAATAGAAGAGGGATGAGCAAAAAAAGAGAAGGATAAACGGATGTCAAGGGTCAGCCACCCAGCCACCCAGCCATACAGCCAGCTACGGAGTAAGAAGAAAAATGACATATAGAATAGAGAAAGGTAAAAAGTCCGGAGGCAAAAGGTAGCTGGGATAATTTAAGTTGAGAAAAGCTGACTAGAAACAAGTCAAGCTAAGGCCGGGCATTTATAATTAAGAATAAGTTTCTGAGTATTTATTTGGGAGCTGGGTGGCAGGCCCCCAAAGAGTAAAAGAGTGAAAACCCCAACTGCACACCAAGTCAGATTTCTTCTGAGTCTTGGTACCCAGTGAGCAATAAATAGCCAAGGAAGACCCTGCCAATGTCCCACCCATGGTGGGATAAGCAATCAGCAGTAGCCTCTGGCTGCACCCACCCTTCTTGCTGTTCCACTAAGAAGTCTAGATCTGGAGCATTTAAAGGACACATGATTCCAAAACATAATTTCAGTTCAGTTTAGCTGCCTCTTTCTCAGGGAAGCCTAAAATGTCTTTTGTTTCCAGAAAGGTCTTCTGATGTTAAGTGTGTTGCCTTCAAACAGTTTAGTGGTAAATCATTTGTTTACAGTCCGAAGCAGGACACCACAACTGTGTCCCCTGTGAAGGTGTGAGGGCCAGAGTCCAAACCTCCGTTTCTACTTCAACTCCTGTAACAATTTTCTACACAAACCCACTTTGAGAATCTGTGTGAGTGTTCATAATATATAAATATCTACTGGTGGGTTTTCTTGTTGGTTTTGGTTTTTGTTTTTGTTTATTTTAACTGTTTTGGGGGCCCACTCGGCTCCCAAATAAATACACGGAGACTTATTGTTTCTTACGAATGCCCGGCCTTAGCTTGACTTGTTTCTAGCCAGATTTTCTTTCTTTCTTTCTTTCTTTCTTTCTTTCTTTCTTTCTTTCTTTCTTTCTTTCTTTCTTTCACAGGGTTTTATATATTTTTTTATTGATTTTTTAAGCAAATCTTTTTTTTTTAATTTATTTATTTATTATGTATACAATATTCTGTCTGTGTGTATGCCTGCTGGCCAGAAGAGGGCACCAGACCTCATTACAGATGGTTATGAGCCACCATGTGGTTGCTGGGCATTGAACTCAGGACCTTTGGAAGAGCAGGCAATGCTCTTAACCTCTGAGCCATCTCTCCAGCCCTTTTTGATTGATTTTTATTGGGCTCTACATTTTTCTCTGCTCCCTTCCCTGCCTCTCCTCTCCCCTCCAACCCTCTCCTAAGGTCCCCATGCTCCCAATTTACTCAGGCGATCTTGTCTTTTTCTACTTCCCATGTACATTAGATCTATGTATGTCTCTCTTAGAGTCCTCATTGTTGTTTAGATTCTCTGCGATTGTGGTTTGTGGGCCAGTGTTTTTTTTTTTTTTTTTTTTTTTTTGCTTTATGTTTAAAAACCACTTATGAATGAGTACATGTGATAATTGTCTTTCTGGGTCTGGGTTACTTCACTCAAAATGATGTTTTCTAGCTCCATCCATTTGCTGGCAATTTTCAAGATGTCATTTTTTTCTGCTGTGTAGTACTCCACTGTGTAAATGTACCACATTTTCCTTATCTATTCTTCGGTCGAGGGGCATTTAGGTTGTTTCCAGGTTCTGGCTATGACAAACAAAGCTGCTATGAACATAGTTGAGCACATGTCCTTGTGGCATGGTTGAGTATCCTTTGGATATAAACCCAAAAGTGGTATTGCTTAGCCAGTTTTTTCTTAACATAAATAATTGCATTTACCTTTTGCCTCTGGGCTTTTACCTTTCTCTATTCTATATATCTTTCTTTACTTCTTACTTGTTGCTGGCTGTGTGGCTGGGTAGCTGACCCCTTCTTTCCTTTTCTTTCTCCTCCTCTCTCTTCCCCTACTTATTCTCTCTGCCTGGCAGCCCTGCCTGCCCTGCCTGTTTCTCTTTCCTGCCTAACTACTGGTTGTTCAGCTCTTTATTAGACAAATCAGGTGTTTTAGACAGGCAAAGCAACCCAGTTTTACAGACAAAAGTAACATATAAGAGCACAGCTCATCTTTTGCACCATTAAACAAGTATTTTACAGCATAAACAAATGTAACACATCTTAAAATAATATTCCACAACATTCTGGTGAAATACATTAGTAGTCAGGTGTGTGACATGGGGTCAAATTCTTTAATTGATAAGAAAATGAACTTTAGACCCAGGGATAAATTTATTATTGCAATCTTTCAAGAATTCTTTAAAGAGTCATAGATGTAATTAAGAAGACACTAGGATGGGATTTTGCAGCTATCAGGTATTTATTTTATGTCGTTTTCTTCAGGTAGTAAATATAAGAAAGAATCAAAGAGAGTTAGTGTTTCTTTTTTTTTTTTTTTAATTCCTTTAGAGAAAAGGGAACCTTTTCATAACTTGGTCTAAAGTTTGGCTCTTATTCCAGGAAAAGAAACCTGCATGGAAAAACCCAATGAAAAGGTCATTCTTAACTGAAAGCGAAAGAATAAAACTCAGTTTGGAGTGAGGCAGAAGGTGGGAACAACAAACAGTGTTCTCCAAGATGCAGACATCTGAGCAGCCCTCTGGTTGTTAAGGAAGTTGTGAAGTCGGGTGGCGTGTCTCTTGATGGAAATTACTCGGTCATCTGTGGGGAAAACAAACTAAGACAATGTAAGCACCTCAGAGAGAAAGCATCCAGCTCTGCAGGAAGGGAATCCTCATGATCTGGCCCTTTTATGGGAACCTTCTGTCTTTCAAGGGAGTGTGTTGCATGAAGTTCCCTTCTTCGTGGATCTTAGTGTTGTTAACAGTGGCTTGAAGAATTTTCTCAGCCATCTGCCACTGGGATCATTTCATGTTCTGGGAGGTGATTTGAATCTAGTTGAAAGGCAATGTGTCATTTTAGAATTGAATCAGTGTCACAAGAGGCACATTTTTGGGTTCTGTTGTGGCAAGGATAGACCATGGAAGTTGTTTTCTTGCTGGGGTAATTTGGATTCAGAATGTTCATCTGGCTTTAGTGCGGTTTCACCCACTGCGTCCACAGTGTTGCTCTGGCCAGAAGTTTGGAAACTGTGTTTCTTGGATTCCTGATTTGACAAGGCTCTGAACTGGGAGGGTTCTGCCCACATGGAGCGCTTACACTGGAAAGGTCAAAGTCGTTGATCCTCTGGCGGTGGTGACAAGACTGTGCTATACAAGGGTGTTTTTTTTTTTTTTTTTTTTTTTTTTTTTTTTTTTTTTTTATTTTTTCGAGACAGGGTTTCCCTGTAGCTTTTGGCTCCTGCCCTGGAACTAGCTCCTGTAGACCAGGCTGGCCTCGAACTCACAGAGATCCTCCTGTCTGCCTCCCGAATGCTGGGATTAAAGGCGTGCGCCACCACCGCCCGGCACAAGGGTGTTTGTTAATTGGCTCACATGATTAGAGAGGCCAAGAGATCCCACGATAGGCTGGGAAGGTGGGGGTGTGGGTAGTCTAAGTTTGAGGACTTCAGAATCAAGGAATTGTTGGGTCCGAGGAGTTGCGCAAAAACGGGGACATAGCACCAACGTCTAATAGACCAGAAGCAAAGTTTAACCTCTCAGTCTGAGACTGTAAGCTCGGAAACCCAGGGGCCTTGCTAGTGCAGATCTCAGTCCAGTCCGGAGCAGCTGCTGTGTTGATGCCCCCGGTCAGCAGGATACTCTGGCTCCTGAAGAGAGGATGAGCGCATTTGCTTTTCCTTGTTCCATTGTTCCATTTGTAACTCAGCTGATTGGATAGTGCCCACCTATGCTGGATTACAGTGGATTTTCCTTAGCCCACAGATTCCATTGCTCAGTTCTAGGAACATTTTCTCAGGCACACTTAGCAGTAACTCTTTCCTGGCCAAGTGGGTAGCCATTAGTACAGTCAAGGTGACATGAAAATTAACCACTATCGTTAGTTAAAATGCTTGCTATGGTTTCTAATTTCCTACAGGAATCCTGATGGACACAAAAGATTTTTTTTTTAGAAAAACACATTTATACTTTTCTAATGAAATTTTTATCCCTGGTTACTAGAGTTAAAAAGTAAACTTTGAGGGTTGGAGGGATGACTCAGCCATTAAAGGCTAGACTTACAACCAAAAATAAACTTTGGAAAATACATTATTTTAAAGATTTATTTTTATTTTAAATTATGTGAATGTCTCTCTCTGTGTGTGTTTGTATATTTGTGGGTGCTCATGTGGTTGCAGGTGTCTAGGTAAATGGAGGTCAGAGGTTTCAGATCCCCCAGAGCTGTGGACACGGCACAATGAGAGATAAACTACCTTCCTTCTCTGCCGTGGCGCCACGTAGCTAGTATAGACCTGACCGGGATTTCTTGCATTTCTGGGGCTTCATTGGGGCTTTTCCCCAGAGGGACACTTTATTGGGGAAATTTCTCCTACCTATAGCCTGGGTTCCACAGATGATTCCAAGGAGGTAGCCCTTCTAGAAAAACTGTCTACCTAAGACTATTGGCTTTGGTCCATGGAGGTTCTCTCTAGATCTTACTCTTGAGACAATGAGAGCCAGCCTGATTTATCGCAGGGTAAAAAGGGGAAGATCCGTATGTCTTCCTAGAGGAGACAGCAGAGTGGGTAAAAGGATCCTGGTCCGGCTGAGCAATCTGAGTAGTGTACAGCATCTGCATCTAAGCCCCAGGGACTTCCTGTCTAGGGAGAAAGAGAGAAAGGAGGTGGAGCAGGCGAGAGTGAGTACTAGACACTGATGCTAGTGTCATTTATGTAAATGTAAAAGAGAAACACTTGCATAATGAGACTTTTATAAATAGATAAACTGTGACCCCACAAAGTGTCATTTGTCATAGAGGAAAAAGACTTTCCTAGGAGGTTGCAATCCAGAGTTCTGATTCCCACCTCAGTATAGAGGGTCCAAGGGAGTTACACATCCTTTGTGGTCATACATCCCTTGTGGCTTTAATGGCCTTCTGTATAAAAAACTCCCGCCAGAGGGGACTGAACAACTGGCATCTAGTTCTGTGGTTTAAAAGTTTGGTTGTTTATCTAAGCTCTGCATTTTATTTCTAGTTTTCTTACCTTACACTAAAAGTGTGCACGCGCACATACACACATACACACATGTTTAGAAACAGAGCATACATTTATTGTATTTGTCCTGGTTTGGGTAAGTCAAACGATAAACTCAGCTTCATGTCTGTGTTTCCCAAATGGTATTCTGGCTTCTTAAAAAAAAAAGAGAGAGATTCTGTGGAAAAAGGAGGAAAAGAATGAAGGCAAAAGGGCAGGAAAAGTAGCATTGATTCAGGATCCTTAATGAAGCCAGGAAACCATTGTCAATCAGATTTCAGGAATGTTTTCCAGTCATATCTGTCAACAGTTGAACGATTGAACTGGGCTGCAGACATAGTCCTTTCCCCCGGATATGAAGTGACCTTTGGATTGGACCAAACCCACAGTTTCTGGAAACATTATTAACCTCTGTTAACCTTCAGTATGATGGACTCCTTCCCAAAATATCCAGAAACTAAAACACACCCCATTTCTTTCTTACAAGACAGCTCAGTGTTTGCTAGCACACGTCACAATTCATGACTAATAAGAGATGTGGTTTCCAACCCCCTAGAAGTTTAAAGCTATAAATACAGTCACCATCTTGTAAAACCTTTGCGTATATCTTTAAGATTGCTTAAACTAATGCTTTCCTGGATTATAGACTTAATTAACTTCCAAAATTGTTCTCTCTCTCTCTCTCTCTCTCTCTCTCTCTCTCTCTCTCTCTCTCTCTCTCTCTCTGTGTGTGTGTGTGTGTGTGAGTGTGTGTATGCAGGAATGTATGTATGTGTGTGTGTATGTTGATAATCATGAGTTCATGTATTGGAAGGAATCCATTTCATCTTCTCTGGGTCAGGTCATAAAGGAAACAGCTCTCTTACTGTTCTAGCCTTGGATATGAAGCACAGCAACTGCAGAAGTGGAAGAGCTAAGTTTTATGGTTAATCAGCACTTAGTTCTACTGACATCAATTCTTTCTTTCTCCTCAACCAACGCAGAGGACTTCATACCTAACTGTCAAGGGCAATGATGAGCCCCGGAGATGGCAGGGACTCTGAGTCACCACATTTTAACTCGGGTTGAAGATAATAAATTACATATTTAATGGGCTATAGTAAAACCACCAATGCGCTTCCAGACCACAGTGTAAAATCTTTTATTCCAAAGAACAATTTAAATTTTACTAGAAGAGCCCTTCCTCATATTCTTTTATTCTATATTTTAAATCTCATCATAGAAGCATTTATATGTGGGAAAACTGAAAGAAAATTTTATAATGCTATAAAATTGCTTCTAGGTCTTTGATATAAAGCAGCTTTTCTACTTCCTTTCTTCCTTCTTTCCTTCTTTCTTTCTCTTTCTTTCTTCCTTCCTTCCTTCCTTCCTTCCTTCCTTCCTTCCTTCCTTCCTTCCTTCCTTCCTTCCTTCCTTTTTTCTTTCTTTCCCCTCCTTTCCTTTCCCCAACCTTCTCTCTCTCTCCCTTCCTTCCCTCCGTCCCTTCTTCCCTCCGTCCCTCCTTCCCTCCCTCCCTCCCTCCCTCCTTCCCTCCCTCCCTCCTTCCCTCCCTCCCTCTCTCCCTCCCTCTCACTGTTCCTTCTCTAGACTCTGCTTCCCATCTCTCTATAAGAATGCTAGGATTATAGAAACATGCTAGCTAAAATGTCAGGGGCTTCATTCACACTTGTGAGGTTGATGATTTACCTTCTCAGCCATTTCCCCAACCTAAACTGTTAAACTGTTAATGTTTAGGATTCTATAGGTAAAAGAACTGAGTTAGTATGTGAGTTCTCTCTAGACACAATTTTACAATGAAAAGGGAGAGGTTGGGCAAATATACAAAAGCACGACTTACTGCCCAAATACGATAATGAGAGAGAAGATCTGAAAAAAAAAAAAAACATAGAAATGGATATCCAGATGCAATTGGTTTTTAAGTTAGAGGAAGCGTATGGTGTGAAAAGTGGATATTAATGGGAACTACTGTTCAGTGGACAAGTCATGGAGTCTGGGTTAGAAAGACAAGAAATGCTCTAGGCTGGACTTTCAGGTTTGTGAAGCCTGCTGATATTATTTCAATTGTCCTAATAAATTGGCATAGAAGATCCATAGACCAAATACTATGAGCTGTATTGGAGGTAGGGGACAATTACAGCAAAGAGCTGAACCAAGCAAGCTATGGAATCAGCAGGGGCATGGCTCCCTTCAGGACCTGTGAGGAATGGAGTCTACTGCACTAGAAGACTATAGTCAATAGATTGATCACTTCCTGATGGCATAGTAGCTCAAACCAGAAACCATAGTAGCTCAAAACAGAAGGGAATAAATTGCACAACTTCCTCATGTTACCTGAAACCTTTTCAGAATTTTCATCCTAATACTGCCCATGTTAATTAAAATAGAATAATTCAGAGAATTAAAGAGTTTGAAATAAGGGAATTGCAAACTGTTGGGTGATGTTTTATTGACCATAATAATCGAGTAAGACATTTTTTTTCTGTACTGTTTCTTTAAGATACAAAGCTACAAAACTGTACTTATTTTCATACAATCTAATAATCTCTGGTCCACAGTAAATTCTTTTGAAAAAGATGATAGGACTTATGGAAAAATAAGTGTTTTCTTGAACATACCAGAAACACCTTAAGTCATATTGAATCTGTCCTTTGATCACAAGGGAGTTCTTACCGAAAGTCTTTAGTTCCTGGAGAGGCAAAGTTTTCATGAGAGATATGTAGCCATACTTTGGGAGAGAATATCTGCAACCCATTCAATGAAAATTCAATGAAATTAGCATGTGTCATAAGCTATGTTGAGTCTTGAGACTGACAAAATGGCTAAGTTAAAATTCTCCATGAAATGATCAGGTATTCTTTGGGTTTTAGATCAGTCAGCATATAGTCACTGGAAATGCTCATATGCAGAATATTACGAAGACAGAAAAAATATGTTTATGAACTGTAAGTAGTACAAAAGGCTCAAAACCTGGACTGTTAAGTCCTATTTAGTTTATGTGTTTATGGTTATGGTTGTACCCAGCCATGTCAGAAACTAATGCATTAATTTCTCTGTGAATATAGAGAATTTATTATGAATTTCTATCATTGGTTTATTTCTCATTCCACTCTTCTTATTGTTTTTATCTACAAAGTTACCTGTCATTTAATCCACTGAAACTCCTCAGTGCAGTGATGTTCTGCTGACCCATCGGTGAGGCAGGACCAATCTCCTCAGGGTGCTGAACCACGGGAACAACATGGGAATCACACAATTCAAACTTTTCCATACCATCTTCAGAGAGTACAAGAAAACCAGTGCAAATAGTTGAAAGAGCATGTTTTGTTTAATGCCTCACATTCCAAATAGTGTTATTTCAACAGATTATCAGTAAAAAAGTTATGTGCATTTTACATCCCCACACTGACACCAAGTCTCTGAAACATGGTGTGTGTTTACTTGCAGCAGACCTCAGTTTGAAGGAGAAATATTTTTGGTGCTGAGAAGTCACAGGAGTCTAGTTGCTGTGGTCCACACTGGTCAGAGACAACCCAAACATCCTTTCTACTTTCCCCATTACTGATTAAAACACAACTAACACCAAATGGCCGGCCATTTATTTCAGTGCCATTTCCTCCATGGTTTGCACTTAGGAGAGTAAATACTTGTTCTAACACTATCATGGCTCCTCACACCACCCCCTAATTTTGTTTTTCCCTTATTCCACAAAACTGTCAAAACTTAACTCACACGGTTCAAGATCTCAGCACACTTCTTCAGTACACCATCTTGGGCTCTTTCTCTCTGTTTTCCTTTTTCCCAAGATCGGTCAGTGGACAACCAGTGTCTATCCCCCTATGGATCTGACACTCAGCTGTGTCATCTTCCGTTGGACACTCACCTCTTCAATTAGAACCGCCGGATTATTTTATGGCTTCCTCACAAACAAGTGAGGTTGAAATGAGTGTGCACTGATTAGCTGATCAAGGTTTAGGGTGTTAATATTTATAGAAACATCTATGCAAGTTGACTAAAGCACATTTATTATTCTATATGATTTCAACAGTTTTTTATGATCTAAAATATTAATTGAACCTTTATGAGGGATCAGATTGTACTAGACAATAGGCATCTTTTAACATCGGTGAGTATTTTCCTTCGAACTTGAAATTTATATCACAATCTGATTTTTAGAATTCTACAGTTGGGAAAAACCCACTAGCAAACTTCTAGTATCCACACTTTGACATTTTCAAACATAGAAACTGAAGTTCAGTGAGGTTAAGTGATTTCTATAAAGGTCGTGATGGAGCTGGAGTAGAAATGGGCCCTCAGTTTTCTGCAGTGCTCGGCATTTCCTTCGAATTGCTGTCCCTGGAACAATTACGTTAGTGTACAAACTGCTGAACCATGTGTTTGTACCTCAGATGGATTTTACGTCAAACTGTGTTAACCCTGTTTCATTATGGGCCCAATTTTCCACTTGAACATTTTCTTGCATTACGCATGTTTATTTTTCCTTTTTACTGTGGCAGATTTTCAAAGTTGCTGACCTTTTCATATGATACTTCTAACTCGTGGATAAGAGGCATTCAGAAGGAGGGCAACATATACCCCAAGCTAATTACATATTTTGATTTTTCCATAACTTTCTAAATTCTGTGTAGGTTTAGGCCTGCCTATCAGCACTTGAAAGTTGAAAAGTAACTTGATGTGTGCTGCTTCCAGAGATACATTTTGGTTCATTTTAGACTGTCAGAGATCTAGTTTCATAAATTGTTTCATCTCAAAAAGTGAAGAAACGGAGCTGGTGAGGTTGATAGGTATGTTATATATACAATATTGCTTAATACCATAGTCTAAATATACAACAGTATTTCTTAAGCAGAAAATATATTTAATTTTTTTGTTTTAGTACTTTCTAAAAGTATCTTCCTCATTAGAGTGTGATCTTTAAAACTGTCAATATAATAGAATATAATCTCCATAAATTAGTCATTAAATTATTTTATTATTTACATTTTGAGATTATAATATTCTGCTAATGTTTCTCGTTTCCCTTTCCTTCCTCCAAATCTTCCCAAATAACTCTTCCCCACTCTCCTTCCAAATTCATGGCCTCATTTTTCATTAATTTCATTAATTCTTATTGCACACACACGCGCACACACACAATATATATATGTGCGTGTGTGTGCGCGCACGTGTGTGTTCCTAAATATAACCTGTTCAGTCCTGCAAATGCTACTTGAGTGTGTTTTCAGTACTAACTATTTGGTACTGGACAGGCAGTTAGTGCACTCTTCCCTGGGGAGAACCAACTCTCTTACTCTCAGCTTTCTTCAGTTGTTTGATAGTTCTTTGTGTAGCATTGAGGCCTCCTGGGCTTTCTCTGTCTAACATGATATGTCCATTGGTGCTTAAATTATTTAGAGTTACATACTGGTAAAGAATAGTGTTTATATAATTGTATAGCTCAGGCTAACCCTTACTGGATTAGTATTTTTAATAAGTCTAATAAATTATCTTCACTTATATAAAAGTTTTGGGACTTTTAATTTGAAGGGAGAGAAGAGTTTAAGTTGAAGAACGTTCCAGTCTCTCCAGTGTTTTTCCGGTCAGCTCTATTTTTCTATGTGTTAATAGAAGAAAAGTAAGCTGTCTTGTGGTCCATTAAATTGATAAATATGACCAGATACCCTGAAGATTCTAGCTGAACCACTCTCTCGATTAAATGGATTTATTAACTCAGCTTGCCTGACTAGTTATCAATTAAATAATCAAGTATTTTCTGACTAGCTACATAAATAAGGGCCTGCGTATTATAGCAGCCAAGAGTAAAAGTGGGCAGAGCGGGACACCTAGAGCTGGGTGTCAGACCTCTGTTGTGAAGGAGCCATAGTAATTGGCATGTTTCTCTGTTGTATGTGCAGCCCACCTTGCCTGGATTGTAAATTGATGATTAGACCCCACGTCATCCTCATTTGGTGTCTCCAGATTCCAGACTATGCTTAATAGGTAGCTGCCACCAACTATGCACTGAGGAATTGATAAGTAAGCCACCAAGATACACACCAGGAAACATGATACAATGACCAAATGGTTGACTTTCAAATTTAGGAAATTTGTCAAGATTGAAGTAAGTCTTGAGACCATTCAGTACCACCTGACTTCAAGTTATACTACAGATCCACAGTAACAGCTTGATATTGGCACAAAAACAGACACATAGTTGAACAGAAGAGGGTAAAGGACCAGGCATAAATCCACCTAGCTCTAGACATCTGTAATTTGACAAAGGTTCCAAAAGTAAGTATTGGGAAAAAAAAGCAGCCTCTCCCACAAATGGTTATTTTTTAATTTAAAAATATTTTTACTGATTTTTGAGATATTTCCACAGTGTATTTTTTTTTATCATTTTCATCCCCTCCAATTCCTCCCAGATCCCCTCCTCATTCCATATCCATCCAATTTTGTGTCTTCATTTTTCTTCAGCTATTGAGTTCAGTATATGCCCCCTATATAATCTTGAGTGTGTGGCCACTCACGAGAGCAAGGTCAACCTACCAGAGTTGCATTGGTCTAGGGATGCAGCTCATTGGTAGAGAGCTTGCACAGTATGCCCAAGACCCTGGGTCAAACCCTGTGTACTCCAAACAAAACCAAAATAGTAACAATAGTAACGAAAATAGCAGCAACAAACAACAATGACAACACAACCCTTATCGAATGTCTTTTCACACAAAGTTCTTTCTTGTCTCATATTTTGAAGCTATGTAAGTATGAGGTCCTAGCCAGCTTCCATGCCTATAAATTACAACAATGACCACCATGGTATGGCACAGTAGTGGCGCTCTTATCTTGTCTTTAACCAGCAGCTCTTTCATTGGACACAAGGCCCACTCAACAAGTCTGTCAACTACCCGGGACTAGGAAGGTGATTGTTCTTAGAGGATAACCGACTCCCACCACTTCACTTAACCACCAAAAATCCCTAACAAAATTCTAAATACTTAACCTTATACCCGGATATAAGTATTCCTCACACATTATCAAAAAATCTCTTTTGAATACACAGAGATCCTTACAAAAAACTGTAACTGACCAAATGTAGTTGGAAAGTCCAGTTCCAACTGATACATCTATGCTCAGGGAACATAGTAGAAGAAAGGCAGAAATGTTACAAGAACCAGAGCAGCAGGAAATGTGCTCTGTGGGATGGTGTCTACTAGAAACCACAGGGAGCCCACACCCATAAAGTTTCAATAGTATGGCTGCCGAAACAAGACCTGAGGGATAACCTCAATAGACATGCTAACAAGGAAGGAGGAAGCCTCATAGTGCCCCGACCTTCGAAGAAGAGGTAGAGGTAGCTAAGGAAAGCAGAAAGTGGGAGTAATGGTCATTTCCAGGGATGAGCCCCCAAACTGGATGTCCAATACCAACTTGACATCCCTGAAATCAAATACATACATGCATGCATACATACATACATACCAGTTAACATTATATGGACTGAGTAACTTGAATTTTTATGCTTAGGAACACACACACACATACTAAAGAAAAAGAGGCCATGAATTTGAGAGTGAAGAAGGGGATACCTGGGAGTGATTGAAGGAAAGAGAGAGAAGGGGAAATGATGTAATTATATTTTAATTTCAAAAATTAAAAAATATTAACAAATAAACAAAAACCCCATCCTACAATGAGTGTCTTTCCACACAAAATTCTTTATGTATTTTGGAGCTATTTAATTATGAGGTCCAATGATTAGAAAATGATTCATTATATGTATGTCTGTGTTTATATGTGTGATTCACTATATGTATGTGTATGTTTGATTAAATGAAACTATTCTTATAGTAAATACAAGAAAATAAAAATCTGCCTTTTTTTCTTTTGCTCCGCTTTTCCAGTGCTCCGCGGGAACCTGTGGTCCTTGTGGTCTTGTTTCACCAGTGTTAGAGCCTTGGAATCACCTGGGCAGTTTGCTTAAAATGTAAGTCCCCCAGTTGTGAATACCTCCTAAAGCAGGGGCAACTTCATGTCCTCCTCCCATCTCTGCACTAGGACTTTCTTTTCTAGTTTGATTTTGTTTGGGTTTTGTACATAACCATCACAGATGCTGTAACAATAAACATTAAAAATAAAAGTTCTGACCCGCCCCCACCCCCACCCCCAAACCTGCCTTGTCTGCAAGGTCCTTAGCTGTGGAACAGTTTCCTGCCATTTCACTAAGGCTACCAACCCAGAGCAGTGAGTCCCTGACCAGAGGGCAGGCCTCAAGGTCCCCGCCAGGGAAAGCGGGCCCTTGCTGCTGGGGCTGCAGTCTCTGCTGTGATCTGCTGGACCTGCTCTGTCTGCGCCCTACTTCCCTTAGTCCCTGGCTCATTGGGGCATCCAGGAGTTCCTGTGTAGGTGCCGAGAAGTTTCATCGGGACGGGTGAGTGTGTGCTATCCTGGGGCGGACTGTCCAGGTAGAGAGCACAAACACCCCTCCCCCAGCTCCTGCTGCAGGGCTTGCTCTCCTACACACCCGCCCCCACCCCCACCCCCAAACCTGCCTTGTCTGCAAGGTCCTTAGCTGTGGAACAGTTTCCTGCCATTTCACTAAGGCTACCAACCCAGAGCAGTGAGTCCCTGACTAGAGGGCAGGCCTCAAGGTCCCCGCCAGGGAAAGCGGGCCCCTGCTGCTGGGGCTGCAGTCTCTGCTGTGATCTGCTGGACCTGCTCTGCCTGCGCCCTACTTCCATTAGTCCCTGGCTCATTGGGGCATCCAGGAGTTCCTGTGTAGGTGCCGAGAAGTTTCATCGGGACGGGTGAGTGTGTGCTATCCTGGGGCGGACTGTCCAGGTAGAGAGCACAAACACCCCTCCCCCAGCTCCTGCTGCAGGGCTTGCTCTCCTACACACCCGCCCCCACCCCCACCCCCAAACCTGCCTTGTCTGCAAGGTCCTTAGCTGTGGAACACTTTCCTGCCATTTCACTAAGGCTACCAACCCAGAGCAGTGAGTCCCTGACCAGAGGGCAGGCCTCAAGGTCCCCGCCAGGGAAAGCGGGCCCCTGCTGCTGGGGCTGCAGTCTCTGCTGTGATCTGCTGGACCTGCTCTGCCTGCGCCCTACTTCCCTTAGTCCCTGGCTCATTGGGGCATCCAGGAGTTCCTGTGTAGGTGCCGAGAAGTTTCATCGGGACGGGTGAGTGTGTGCTATCCTGGGGCGGACTGTCCCGGTAGAGAGCACAAACACCCCTCCCCCAGCTCCTGCTGCAGGGCTTGCTCTCCTACACACCCGCCCCCACCCCCACCCCCAAACCTGCCTTGTCTGCAAGGTCCTTAGCTGTGGAACAGTTTCCTGCCATTTCACTAAGGCTACCAACCCAGAGCAGTGAGTCCCTGACCAGAGGGCAGGCCTCAAGGTCCCCGCCAGGGAAAGCGGGCCCTTGCTGCTGGGGCTGCAGTCTCTGCTGTGATCTGCTGGACCTGCTCTGCCTGCGCCCTACTTCCCTTAGTCCCTGGCTCATTGGGGCATCCAGGAGTTCCTGTGTAGGTGCCGAGAAGTTTCATCGGGACGGGTGAGTGTGTGCTATCCTGGGGCGGACTGTCCAGGTAGAGAGCACAAACACCCCTCCCCCAGCTCCTGCTGCAGGGCTTGCTCTCCTACACACCCGCCCCCACCCCCACCCCCAAACCTGCCTTGTCTGCAAGGTCCTTAGCTGTGGAACAGTTTCCTGCCATTTCACTAAGGCTACCAACCCAGAGCAGTGAGTCCCTGACTAGAGGGCAGGCCTCAAGGTCCCCGCCAGGGAAAGCGGGCCCCTGCTGCTGGGGCTGCAGTCTCTGCTGTGATCTGCTGGACCTGCTCTGCCTGCGCCCTACTTCCATTAGTCCCTGGCTCATTGGGGCATCCAGGAGTTCCTGTGTAGGTGCCAAGAAGTTTCATCGGGACGGGTGAGTGTGTACTATCCTGGGGCGGACGGTCCCGGTAGAGAGCACAAACGCCCCTACACTAAGGCTACCCAACCAGAGCAGCGGGCAGGCCTCAGCAACCCCCGAAAGGGAGCACAGGCACCTCCAGCTTGTACTGCAGTG